>NC_081569.1:52749436-52940625 GCF_022355385.1 Mustela nigripes | reverse complement strand
GGGGGGAGGGGGTTTGGGAGAAGGGGGTGGGATTATGGACATTGGGGAGGGTATGTGCTTTGGTGAATGCTGTGAAGTGTGTAAACCTCGTGATTCACAGACCTGTACCCCTGGGGATAAAAATATAGGTTTATAAAAAATTTTTAAAAAATGAAAATTTTTAAAAAAACGAAAAGAGCTTCAAAGGGTCAAGTTTCCCAGATGCATAGATGCAGGAAAGGTGATCCAGCTGGGGAGTGGCATGAGCAGTGGCCTCAAGACTAAAGCATGCTGTGCTCAGGAAATAGCAGGCTCTGTTGATCTGTTGATCTGGAGGACAGATGGGTGGATGATAGTGGCAAGAGATGAGGTTTAAAAGGTAGGTAGGCAGCTGTAGCAGAACCTAAATGCTAAGCTGAGATTAGATTCAGTGTGCGGAGAACTGGGAAACCTTTTTAACTAGAGAGAGATTGACAGTAACCACTGGGAACTTCTGTGCCCAGTTAAAATAATGAGTTTCTAAATTATAATGGTGGTGGTAGGAATGGAATGGGGGAGATACATTTGAAAGAAATTACAGAGACCGTGTTTCTCCAACTAGGTGATGATGATGATTATGGTGGTTGGGCCTGGTTGCATTGATAAAAAGAAATAGAAGTCACATTGAAGCTTAGAGATTTAAGCACGGGGAGAAAAAAAATAAAGATGTGAGAGGTGCCTGGGTGGCTCAGCTTATTAAGGATCCAACTCTTGATTTTTGGCTCAGGTCATGATCAGTTGTGAGATTGAGCCCCACATAGGCCACCATGCTGGGTGTGGAGCCTGCTTGAGATTTTCTCTCCCTCTACCTCTGTTCTTCCCCTCTTCCTCTTAAAAAAGAAAGGGGGGAAGGGAGGGAGGAAGAGGGATGTGAAAAAGAGAAAATGGTTTATAATAGAAGATAATGAGCTTGGTTCCATTCAGACCAGTGATTCACTGATTTTGCAGTGTGTGACCCCAAACGGGGATGCCCTGATTATGGGGTTATAGGATAGAGATCAGTCAGTCAGCAGACTGGGACTGAAGAGACTTGTAGATCATCTGTAGTTGAAATAGTAGGAGTAGATGTCCCAGGAGAAACACAAAAGAGAGAGAGAGATGCAGAGTGTGAGAAAGAAACGTTAGAATCTTCTTAAACTCCTAAAGAAGAAGAAAGAGTGCTTTAAGCACAATGGAGTGTTATGGAAGACTTTGGGCTAGAGAGCAGATTGTCTGGGGTACAAATATAGCTCTGTCACTTACTAGTTTTGCAAAGTTAGGCAAGTTACTTAAACTTTCCTAGCCTCAGTTTGTGTGTGTATGTCTTCATGTTAAGTAGAGAAAACAATAGTATGCACTTCACAGAGTTGTTGTAAGGGTTAAATGGAATAATCTATGGGAAACTTAGATTAGCAGAGTGCCAGAAATGTAGTAAGCATGCAGTCATGATAGTTGTCATTGTCGTTCATGGTCTTTACAAGGTTATTAGGGCATTCGAAATGGGAAGACTCTAATGAGTAGATTCTTTAGCGATCTCAAAGCCATTTATAAATTTTCATGTCTAAAAAATGATTAAGAAGGACTTTTTGTGGCTTATTCTCAGCAGTGAAAGATAAAGGTATTGTAGATGATCATGGTAGGTGAGGGGAGTGGTCATGATGGCTAATGATAGGTGGTGGCAGGTGGCAATGGTGGATGATAGTGGGGTGGTGATAGTGGGTCGTGATTGGTGATGATGTTGTTGGGGATATATGATGGTTAAGTAGTGGTCATAGAAGCTCTTTGGGTTGATTGAAGTGGGTGCTGGTTAGTGACACGAGGCATGGTGATGGTTGTGGGTACCGATGAGTGACAATGGGGTGCTCATAATGGGCGATGGTGAAATGTAATGGTTGGGTGGTGGATTGACACAGTGGAGTGTGGGGGTGACTGTGGGGGGTGGGTGAGTGATGATGGAGTTGGTGAGGATGGTGGTGGTGATGGTAGCATCTAACCCTTATTGAGCACTTATCAAAGCACTTTAGGACATATTAACTCACATAATACAAAAATCCAATGAAATAGGTACAGTTATCTTTATATTACAGAAAAAGACCCAGTTGCTTAGAGGGGTTAAGGGCCTTGTCCAGAATCACACAGCTAGTAGGACGTAAAGCCAGGATTCGAACCAGAGCAGTTTGGCCCCAGAGGCCAAACATTACTCATACCATTGTGCAGTATTGTCTGGGTAGTATGGCCTTTCTAATGAATGAACAAAAAGAAAGAGCATTTTCTCCTCTGAGCTGTTCAAAAATTGCAGCATTGTTTAATTACTATTGGGTACTAATGTTTTAAAAAAAAAAATTTTTTTTAAGCCAAATCAAAAACTCTTGCTATATCAAAATAATAGAATTGGAAAATTCTTTCTAACATTATTTTCCTAGTCTCTCTTAATGTTTGTATTAAATCTTCTTAAATAAGATTTGTCTTTAAAAGAAACTTCTTAAAGCATATAATTTTCTCTACTTTTTTTTATTAGCTTGCTCGGAAGCCTTGGGTTGTGTTTTACTCTGGGAGTAATGAAGCTGAGAAGCTTCTATTTACCCAGCAGTTGTAAACTTTATAACCAGTCTAGACACAGATGCATCTGAGTGTCTGATTAACTCTTTCCAAGGAGGAAAGATTTCCTACCAATCCACATGAAAAAGGGGAAAGTTATTCTGTGCTTCCTTTGAGTCCCTGGAGTATTTTAGTGATGTCTTCCCCTGGCTATAAACTTAGTTGTGAGGGACACAATATTCCTAGCTTTGTTGAGCCTGTTTTCCTAGGCAGATTTATCATCAGTGGCCATAATTTAGGTACCTATTAATTGACATGTGAAGTATATAGGACAGGCCGAGAGATGTGATAAGAGACATGCTCAAACAACCCTGAAGCATAAGTCAAAGCCAGAAACAGAGGAAACCTAAGTGGAATTATGAGACACATACATGGAATAATTACTAAAAACTCTGTAACCGACAACACCTATCTACATAGTGACACATATGACTGCTGGCATGCCAAAAATGACAGTGTTCATTGGAATCTGGTAGAGTGGGAATACCAGGGGTGGGGGGGGCAGGTTAAGTGTTGAATAACATCTTGAAGAAACAAAGGGACAGAGTTTAACAGAGTAGTGTGGTCAGCGCATACTCAGAGGCCCTTGATCTAGGAGACATGAATCTTTTAAGATATATCAATTTTATCTCAGTAAAGCTGGAAAAAAAAATCAGGGTCAAAAGCACAAAATAGCATGGTTATCTTTGAAGGGCACAGTAGATCTAGATGCTTAAAAGAATCAGCTGGGTGGTTTCCATCCATATATTTATGTTATCAGGGTCAGAAAGTGTGATCGATACTGAAGACTAGGGATGGTTAGGGTTAAAATGTGTGAGACATTGTTCTTATTCTCACATTTCAATATAGTTGGAAAGATTAAGCAAACTTTTGAAAAACTGACCAGGAGTAAAAGATTTAAATAACAGTTTAAGACAATTGTAAACAACATCACAGTGTTATACTCAGGAGACACTTCAGGCTGTTGTGGTGAGAGAAGAGAGAATATGAGGTGCAATTGAGATATGGCTAATGGGGTTAGGTACTTAATGTCTGAGTTACAACATCTCACCAATTATAAGGCTTGAAAAATCTTTTCTACACCACCTTCCTCATTCTCCCAGTGGACCTGCTTGAGTCCCTATGCCTGCGAAGGAGAAGGAAATCAGTTATTAGGATCAAGATGGGCTTATAGTGACAAGAAAATGTGACTTCATCTGTAAAAACTCCAAGTGAAATTGTAAAAGCCCAGAGATAGTCAAAACAACACAAGTAATAGAAAATTGTTGAACACTACATCTAAAACTAATGACGTACTATATGCTGGCTAACTGAATATAATAAAGGAAAGAAGGAAGGAAAGGAGGGAGAGAGAAAAGGAAGGAAGGAAAGAGAGAAAGAAAGAAAAAAAGAAAATTACTCAAAATAAAGAAGCCAATGGCAAATGAATGCCCAGAGCATCAAAATGAGGAAATCTGGCTGGAGTGAAAAGCTGTGAGGCCCTGTTATTTTCATTCTAGTAAATTATTCAGCATATCTCCTCCACTGCTGCCTGTGGGATCCCAGCAGTGGTGATGGCTGAGCATTTTGGCATGAGCCGAAGTGTTCTGAATCCATATGTACATGGGCTCTTTATCAATCATTTTATTGATAACCTACATAATACTGTAGGTTTTAATTGAAATAGTAAAGCAGGGCAAAAGCTTGCTTCATCAGCATTATTCCCCCAAAGTGACAGTATTATGATTCTGACATTCATCACAAATTGATTTTCATCAGCTCGGTAAGAATACCCTTAGTTAATAGGCAGGCTCTGTTTTGTTAGAGAACACCTCAACTCTGACTCCAGGTTTCAGTCTCATTCAAGTTTTATTTAACACATTTCATGAAAAGCCATGTGAATCCAAACTCTAGTTACATGGGACACATTTTAGTGGGATTCTGAATCTAAATGCTAGCCTCCAGAATTTCTGGGCTACTCTACCATTCCATCCTGTAAGACTTTCATTCAGTCTCTTAGCTTTAAATTCCACATGCTTGCGAATGATCTCCCAAATAAGCATTGCCATCCTTTTTCCCTTTCATGAGCCCCAGACTTGTGTAACCTGCTGACTACTTGATATTTCTACTTGAACGTTGAATAGGCACTTCAAATTCTGTAGATGTTAGGGCTAAATTTGTATATCCACCCCAAACTTGTTCTCTAGCTTCCCCACCTCCCTAGCCAGCACTGCTAATTTTGCAGATACTCAAAAGTCTTAGGTGACATCTTCCATTCTGACTTTTTCCTTATCCCCACATTCAGTCCACTTCAAATTCTATAGACTCGATGTCTAAGAGTTACCTGGAATCCATCAACTTGGACTTCTCTCCATCTCTACTGGCCACATCCTACTCCAAACCATCATAACCTTCTACCTGGACCACTGTAGCTGCATAGAAACGATTTCCCTGTTTCTACTCTCAGCCTGTATTAATTGGCCTCTGCTACATAACAAAAAAACTTTATAGTCTCAATGGTATAGAGAGTAATAAGCATTTATTTCTTGTTCACATATCTGTAAGACATTTGGGAACTCTGCTGCATGTATGTAGACTTTCTGGGGCTTTTCTGTTCCACTCATCTCATTCTGGGGTCCAGGATTGCCTGTCTTCTACACTGCTTGTCCACCTGACTTAGATCAGTGACTAGTGAGTAATGTGAGCTTAATGAATAGTTGAATTAAAGACCAAATGGGCAAGCAGTTCTTTGTTTGCTGTCTGTGCTGCCATAGTAGTTTATGACATACGCCCAGCTCCTTCCACTGTATAAGTTAGAAAGCCCTAAGGAGGGAATCATATGTCTCAACCACTTGGAATGACTCGGTTCATGCAAGTTGCCAACCACATTTCAAAGTTGGCTTTTACCAAAAAAAGATTTTGGGTCCTGGCCATCACCCCTACATTGTTATTCTGTAAATTAAGACATTCTATATGCCTTTTTGCTGGGCATTTGCTCCAGTATTCATTCTTACCACACCAAGACTTGATTGGGGATTATGTTCTTTTCCTTAAGACTGATTGAAATCTGAGGAAATGTACAGCCCAGGCTCTTACAAACAAAGGCTGATAGCTGATCTGGTAATGGATGGTCACCCTCAGCTCTCTATCTTGTCATTTCAGATATCTGTCTTGATTCTATTCATTTATTCAATGGAGTCTATTTGTTTATTCAAAGAAGTTTTTTTGAACACCTATGATGTGTCAGATGGTAATAAGATGCTTGAGCATACAGGGTTAGATAATGTGGACACAGGCACTGTTCTTATTAAATAGTTTGGTGAGAAAAACAGAGATACAAACCATTCCGTGATTAAAGGAAGAGTGCAAGGTGTTTGAGAAGACCTTGTCCTCTAGGGCTTCCAAGAGTGAAGTGGAGCTACGTAGGTCAAGGGTTTATCTGAAGGTAATGGGAAGAAAGAAAACATTCCAGGCAAGGGAACTTGAAACAGGGACTGTAGTCACAACATTTAAAGTAAGAAAATTGATGGGCTGAAAGTAAAATCACTGCATCATGACTAGTTGAGAATGACTGCTTCAGGGTAAAACAGGGAGAATCATTGCCACGTCCATCCAACTTGTCAGGAATGTTGAAAGAAGATAGTAATGTTAAGACAGTGTTGAGAGCCTTTGAAGAAAGGCCCGGAGAACCCCTCACACTCTTATTAAGCTCATTATTCATTTTGGAACTCAAGCAAAACATTGTTCTAAGCCCTTGGGCAAAACTAGTTTACCTCAGATCTCTCTCTCCCTTGAAAAATGCCCTCCAGGTCAGTATTCAGCTTCCCTGTAGCAGGTTTGTTTGGCAGTCCGTCTTGCCAAGCTACAGGTAATTAGGAAAAGAATGTTCTCTCTCTCCACTAATTATACCTTCTTCTCTACTTCTCTACCTTGTGCAGTCTTTGGAAATTCTCTTCCTTTGCTCTCTCTCCAATTAGTGGCAATGGTTGCACTCCAGGTTCCTCCTCTTGCAGGGTGCACTCTGCATCCCCCACAGATGTCCACAATTCAGTAATCAAAGGATGGCTCCCTGGGTCAGTTGTAACAGCTCACCCAATTAGCTCAGATCTGAAGATCTGAGATCTCAGGTAAACTAAGGTTAACTTAGCAAATGAATTTCAATACCAAACTCAGTATAGAACTCAGTCTCAGTTTTTCAAATTCTTTTGTATTTTTTAGTCCATGCCCCATCAAATTCATGATACTGATCATTGTGGGAAGAGCTAGGCTGATGGCAGCATCCTGGTAAAGACCACAGCTGACCCATAGCGTTTCTATCCTGAGAACCACAAGAATCATAGTATGGTATTTAAATAAGCTTGAAAAACAGGATTGGGGGCAGATTGTCCATTTTCGACACTTAAAATTTCCAAGTTTTAGCTTCATTATTATAATGAAAAGTGACAACTGGGAGCACGGATTAAAGTTTTAGAGGCCAACAACATTTGGAAGTAGTGAACTTTGAGTTATGTCCATAAATATTTGAGAGATTATTTACTCTCAAATACATAGAGTCTCCTCGTGCTTTTCTTTAACTGTCCCTCCTGTGATTAAGTCAAGTATAAATGCTAGGTTTGAGGGCACCTGGGTGGCTCAGTGGGTTAAGCTGCTGCCTTCGGCTCAGGTCATGATCTCAGGGTCCTGGGATCGAGTCCCGCATCGGGCTCTCTGCTCGGCAGGGAGCCTGCTTTCTCCTCTCTCTCTCTCTGCCTGCCTCTCTGCCTACTTGTAATCTCTCTCTGTCAAATAAATAAATAAAATCTTTAAAAAAAAAAAAAAAGCTAGGTTTGACTAGTGGTTGACTGGCATTGGAAAGCATGGCCCTAGGGCTTAGCATCATCATTTTATCTTCCTCAAATTGCACAAGGCTACTTGGTTTTTCTCTCTCACTGATTCTTTCCACCGTATTGTCACTGTGATTATTTTAGCCTTTTTGCATCTCCTGAGAATTTTCTTCATGTGGATTCTGGTTTCATAAAAACATTCTGTTTTATATATTAGATGAAACTTGGAGAAGAGCTTCTTCATAAAAATTTTAGTCTTTTAAAGAATTGAGTTTTAAGACAGTAAGTGCATGCCAGTGAGCTATTCAAATTCAGTTGAATGAAATATTTTCCAAATCTAGTTACGCAGTGCTAAAACTTACATGGTATGTATTTATAATCTTGAATTTTACTTGAAATTCAGGCAGTTGGGTGACCAAAAAGGATGTCAGCGGGCCAAGCTCAAGGCCAGGACTATAGCTGTGATAGAGGGTGGGCTTTCCAGAGCCATGAGTCACGTCAAGTGTGTTCAAGTGTGAGTTCATGTGAGAGCTGAGTGTAAGTTGATTTCAAACACTGGGGCAGCAGGCTCAGCCCTTCTGATTCTCTGGACATAATGGAAGAAATTTCTGCATGTGGGGTAGACTAATAGACTCTAAAAAACCAGAAGGTGCATGAGTACCTCAGTAAGGCAACTGAGACCTGGAGAGGCAGTGCACCATGCTTGCCTACATAGTGATTTGCTAAAAAGCTGGAAGAGAAGCCAAGGTTTCTGGGTTCCTATTCTACTGCTCTACTTACACCACTTCTAAGTTGATTCGTAGAAGTTTTCATTAAACAGAGCTTAACTCCTGTGATGGTTTTAAAATATGTCTATAAATTCTTCAGTAGCATCTCCCTCCAAAAGATAGATTCATCTCCCTTGGAGTGTGAGCTGGACTCAGTGAGTCATTTCTAATGAATAGGGTATGGCAGAAGTGACAGAATGCAACAAGGTTGTAAAAGGCATCACAGCTTCTACCTCATTCTCTCGGATCATTTGCTCTGTGGGAAGCCAGCTGGTGTGTTGTGAGAACACTCTGGCAGCCCCATGGAGAGGTCACATGGTGAGGAACTGAAGCCTCCTGCCAACAGCTGTGTGTGTGTGTGTGTGTGTGTGTGTGTGCACACACAAGGAAGCCGCTACTTCATGCCGAGTCACGCCTTCCTAAGACTGTGGTACTAGCCAGCATTTTGACGGTGTCCTCATGGGAGACCCCATGCCAGGACCACCTCACATAGTTACTCCCAAATTCCTGACCTACAGAAACAATGAGATAATACATGGTTATTGTGTTTGCCAGCTAAGATGTGAAGTCATTTTAGGCAAGAAAAAATAATTACGACAACAGTGCATCAAGATGCAACCTCTTTAAGCTTAGTCCTCCAAGGATATCTGATGATCTTGTAGAAAAAAATTTTCGTCAGCCTTCATCCAATACACAACATCAAAAAAGTCTTTTCTCAGAGTCTTAGCCCAGGGATAAATTCTCAACACAAATTAAGATTTCATCTGAGACGAAAAATGTGTTTCATGAAGTTGTTTGAACAAGCTGTAAAACTGCTTTCGGTGACAAGTATTTTCTCTGAGAGGCACTGGCTCCCCCTCCCTGACTGTTCCCAGTTCCATTGCTTCATCACTGCTTTGGGAAATGAGCCCTGTCTTAGTTGTCCATGTTCTTCCAAAGAGATATACCAGCAGAATACAATTCTCCAACCTTCAGCTTCCCAGAGATATACTTAGGAACAACAAAGATATCTTTACCAAGTAAATTATCTGGATAAATAATGTCATAAATGCCCTGATGTCCATTCACACAGACTTGGTTGTTTTGAGGTACATGTTTAGACTCTGAGAAGGCATTTGGGGGGCTGACATGTTTCCTCAGATGTTAACTGAGGCACATCAGCTCGAATTACCATTTTACCTCTTCTCAGGGAAGGAAGAAGATATGTTTTAGCAGCCTCTCATGGAGTTAACAAAGATGTCAAGTTCTATGTCCTCTGAGTCACCCATGACTGAATCAGTAATCTGGGGAAGACTCAGTAGTGCATGTCTCACTTTCTGAGCATCTAAATTTGTGAAATAATCACAGCACAAAACCCTAAACTTAAAAGTAAGATTCTGTTCTGTGTTGGTTAACATTAATACTTCAAAAAGCAGGTCTAGACTTAATTTATCAAATCTCACCTTTCTCTCTATCAGTATTACCTCCTAATTTAACAAATGAATGACGAGCTCAAGCCAGTACTGTTCTCCCAACCTCGTCGATTAGAAATAAAGTCTGGGGTTGTCCATTCCAATAAAAAGGAAATAATGCCCCTTTTCACTTAGGTGAAAGTGTGGAAGAAAATGCTAGTGTCGTGGTCAAGCTGCTCATCAGACGCCCGGAGTGCTTCGGCCCAGCCCTGCGAGGTGAAGGAGGAAACGGTCTGTTGGCGGCCATGCAGGGCGCCATTAAGATCTCTGAGAACCCAGCCCTCGACCTTCCCTCTCAGGGATACAAGAGAGAAGTGTAAGTGAATGGAATTACCTTGTGGCACTGGTGTAGCTGGTGAGATCCCAAAGAGCGTCAGTACCTAGGTTATTCAGGAAGTGTCATGTCAGTAACTTCCCCCCTGGTGGGGAGAGCACAGGTTCTTCAGCTGTAGTTAAAACATTTTAAATCACTTTGTCAAGCGTATTGCTATTTTGACTGTCCCAATAATCCTAGTGATCAGGATCACCTTCACCCCTTTGCACTTCTATTCAACTCCTACACCTACAGGCAGATCAAGGCATCTGCAAGCTCTTTCAGCCACCACCACACCTCCCTATGGCAGCACTACAGAAGGAAGCTCCAGGAGCTAAAGGCTGGACTGACCAAGGTTAGGGTCACGGTCTCACTTCAGCCCATTCCCTTCAGAATTTAAACCTCAGTGCCTCCTCTCTTACCTTGCTTTTAAAAAGAGGTAATACCCTCTACTTTCTCTTCTGAAAGTGTTTTGCTTTAATTCCTTAGGTTAAAAAGAGGGCTGCAGGATGTGAAAAACCACAGCATCAATAATCCCGGTATCTAAAGTTTCAGAATGTAGTTGGTGATTATGCCCAGCTCCCTTGGCTCTATCATAGCCTCTGGATTAGACCCCAGAATCTAGAGAATGGGTATGACCCAATGAGAACAACTCTAGCCAGATGGGGTTTTTGTTTGGTTTTGGTTTTGGTTATTCATTCTGGTAGGTGATCTGGTAGAACTAGAAGGAACCCAAAACATAATCTTCCTCATGGTACACGAGAAAAAAACAAGGCTAAGGTCATATAGCTTTTTAGCAACAGAGCGAGGGCATGGACTTACCTTCTGACTTCTTGTCTCGTATGCTTTCCGTGTACATTTGAGAAGGGAAACAGGATGAGTGATTGGTAGGAGCTTTGGGGATTACTGTGCCAGTCCCTGGGTACAGATGGACTGCAAGCAGCTCATGGCAGTATTCAGGCCTTAAGGTTTAGAGGACCCTAGGAATACCACAGACAAATATTTGGGTCCTTTGAGCTTACTGATTAAAACCACCTTGTTGGGAGAGGAGATGTTCCCGGGAGAGGCTGTGTGGTGCTCGGGAGGAGCAGAGTGTTTCCATGTCAAGCCGCTCCTGTCTAATAACACAGCCACACCTGCCAGACTTCCTCACATCTCTGCCATGTTGGTTCTCTCCCCGCAGCATGGAGGACGGTGAAGATGAAGAGATCGTACACATGGGCAACGCCATTATGTCTTTTTATTCAGCTCTTATAGATCTCCTGGGCCGCTGTGCGCCTGAAATGCACGTGAGTTCTCAGAGGGCAACTTTGAGGGGCTTGAGTGAAGAGCACTGGAGGTTCCCTGAATGTAATTTCTTCTTCAGTCTCTGGCATTTGCTAATGCGCCTTTCTCTCAGTTCTTTCCAGCTAACATCAAAAGTTGTTTCCGTCTCTTGTAGCTGATTCTGCAACCTAAAAAAATGTCTCCTGAGCAAGTCCCTGTGTGTGTGATTTCTCTGTGGTGCTAGTTGGACACATCCCCCACATATTCTATCTCAGAAGCTCCTAAAAATTATGTTTCCATATCCTTCAATAGAGGCAGAATGTGACCAACTTGATTCTTGACTCCGGCCATTAGGACACTCCGCATGGAAAATCCTCTTTTCTCAATGCCTGTAGTATGAGACACCAGAAAGGCAGTCTCTCTCCATGGTTCATGTTTGATTATTTTCCAGAGATAAGCTTTGCAGGCATCTGGGAAAAGATGGTTCTGTTTTTAAGGCATGCTTCTCAGGCCTCCAGTTTTAACCTAAAAATTTGTGTTCTTCCTCTTCCCTTTTCACCTCTGTTTGGGGCAGAAAGAGAGGGACCTTATTTCACAGAAGCCCTCAAGTCATAAGGGAGGAAATAATTGCTTTTTCTATCAAAATGGAAAATGTTTAAAAATTTTTTAATTACAAAATGTATTTGGTAATTCTTTCAAAGTACTGTTTGATTTGCTCATTTGAGTCTCTGGCGTCTGCCTGCCTCTCGGGCCTGCTCATTGCATTTGGATTATTCCAAGGTGTCTCCCCGAAAAGTGCTTGCATTACAGATTGGGTTGATAGAAACAGTGATATCTGATATTGATGAGATTGTGTATTTGGTCACTGACAAGTAAGCAGTAGATATGTTGTATTTTTAAGAATATTAACCAAAGACAGGACGCATTCAAGTAGTGGCTTTCAAACTTTTTGATGAAAAAATTGTTTTAGCTATAGTAAGAAATAATACCTTTCATTACCACCTACTATACATATATTCCAGGAACAAAATTTACCCTTACTGTAGACAGTGTGCTCTAATATTTGCCATTCTGTACTAATCTACTTCATGCTTTTGAATGCAAGTCACAACCCACCAATGTGATTTTACAACCATTAATTGGTTATAACCTGTAGGTTAGGACACTGCACGAAAGCATTCACTCTTATCTTTCTTCCAGTATGTCATGGGTTTGCCTAAAACACAATCTAGCCCATTTGCAAATCCATATACATGAGTTTAGGGAGACTTTTATAATATGGTAGCATCTAGGTTAAAAGTACTGTGGATAGAAGAAAGTTTAAATCTTGATAGGGGAGCCTGATCAGAATTCTTAACTGAAGGTTCTAGTTCCTACTGTGTGGTAAACCAACCTTATCCACGAGGCCTATCTTCATCTTCATAAAGGCATCTCTATGCCTTTGAACAAATAAAGGAAGCTTGAAAGGGACAAGGGAAATACTGGGGTGTTCTGCAGTCTGGGAGTAGGATGGGACAGGTGTCAGTTCCCCTGATCACCTGTTATTACTTCCGAAAGCAACTGGCTTGTTCTCAGGAAGACCCCCACCTCAGGGGACTGCTAAGCCCATCAGAGAGCCCCATCTGGCAAGGACGTCCCTCCTTCCTTACAGCCCCTCTGCTTCAACACTGTATACACATACCCCTTCTCAGCACCCATCCCTTGGGCCCCTATTCTGTAAGTGGTAGTGGGACTGTAGGTGCCATCGTCACTGGCAGCCTCCCCTTTACCCACAGGAATGGGAGGTGGCAGTAGGCTAAGTGCAGAGGCATTGTTCCCGTGGGGCCTCCAAGAGCCATGTCCCAGCACACCTTCCAGCTGACGGGGGCACACTGCAGCTTGAGCTCATAACCCACTGCCCCCATGTCCCCCATGTTCTCCATGTTCAGCGGGGCAGGGTTCACCTGTACATGCTCTTTGGCCCCTTCGTGGTTGAAGGCATCAGGTTCTCCATCTCTGGGTAACTCCACTGAGATGCTCACATCCTCTATGACATCCAAGCCCCTCTTGCCCAGCTGCAGGCCATGCATTAATCACTCTTTTAGGAAACGAAATTCATCGGTCATTTCTCCATTTCACTGAATTCTGAAGTCGAGAATTGTGGCCACAGGGTCAACACTTCCATCGTGGCCACGGAGGGCTCCCGGGATTGCAGTGGCACTGAGAGGCCCCAGCAGCCCCCTACCACTTTACTGCAGAGACTTGATTCCCATAACTGCCTGACCATTGTCATCACAGCACAGGAGTCAGATGACCAACTTGGTCAGAGTTACTCCCTCATAGCATATTGTGGGAAGTCCAGAGAAAGCTCCCTTTTGCCCCCTGACCATAAGCATCTGTGGCAGGGAAGTACAGAAGTACACCCAGCCTTAAGAACAATGTTGCTGCCAGAGGTTTGGATGTGGGGTGGGGAAGGGATGTGGGAATCCCCTTAATCTCATTCTCCAATCCTGCATTGCAGCTTATCCAGACAGGAAAGGGAGAAGCCATCCGGATCAGGTCAATCCTGCGCTCCCTGGTCCCCACTGAGGACCTGGTTGGCATCATCAGCATCCCCTTGAAGCTGCCGTCCCTAAACAAAGGTAAGAGAAGCAGCTGAAGGCTGAGTCCTGCTGTCTCCCAGGGGGCCACTCACTCAGGGGCAGGACTGTCTACCGGATCCATGGTTTGTCTGTCCTTCCAAGCTCCTACTTGTGGGGCAGGCAGCACTGGGGAAGGTCTTGCTCTTTTTCTGGAAGTGAGGAGTTCTCTCCTCCTGGCTCCAACTGGCTGCTCTCTCCTCTGCTTCCCTGTGTCCGAGGTTCCTGCACCCTACATCCGGTGGACAGGGCCATTATAGACCTCACGGTCATCTGAATGCACTAACCCTCTGGAAGGAGGCTGATGGAATGGGACAATGAAAGCCCTCACCTCAGTCCTCCTCCTCCTTTGCCTCAGTGTCCCCAGATTGTGCAGCCAGGTAAGGCCGCAGATAGATAGGACCTAACGTAGGCTCCCTTCTGCCACGGTCCCATGGACCTCCTTGCCATGGGTAGAAAGAGTTTTTCCTCATTGCTACTTGGATGCAACCATCAGTGTCAGCTTTCCCAAACTTACACTTTCTGAAAAGCATTCTGTTTCTCCAGTTCCCTCCATCTGCTCTCCAAGCAATTTCTTCCTGGCAGTTGGAGGAATTGAAAAGATAACATGACTCTCATGGTTATGGTGTTTCCCAAACCGGTGTTCCAAGGGAACATTTTTTATAAAAAAAAAATACTAATTCGTGTATGTGTTAAGAAGTTTGGAGTCAAATAAGTTTGGGGAATGCTTTGGAGTGTATCACATTTTTTCCAGCTTTATTGAGATACAATTAATACATAACATGTAAGTTTAAGGTGTACAATGCAATGGTTTTATACATATATTTATGTATGTGTGTATATATATTTTGCAAATGTTTACCACAATAAATTTAATTAACACATCCTTGACCTTGCATAACTGTCTTTTCTGTTGTTGATATATTGAGAACATTTAATCTCCTTCACAGAAACTTTCAAGGATATGATACGGTACTGTTTACTGTGGTCACTATGTTGTACATTAGATCCCCAAATTACTCATCTTTTAATCAAAAGTTTGTGCCCTTTGACCAGCATCTGCCCATTTCTCCCACCTCCCCTCACCCTTGGTAACCATCAGTTTACTCTATGTTTCTATATAATTTCCGTGTTTTGAGATCATACATGTGATTGAGACCATACAGTATTGGTCTTTCTCTGACTAACTTCACTTAGCATAATGTTCGCAAGGTCCATCCATATTATTGCAAATGGCAAGATTTCCTTCTCTGTTATGGCTGAATAATATTCCTGTGTGTGTGTGTGTGTGTGTGTGTGTGTGTGTGTGTGTTCATTCACAATTTTTCATCCATCCACCCATCAACGGACACTCAGACTGTTGCCGTGTCCGCTACTGTGAATAGTATTGCAGTGAGCATATGGTTGCGGGTATCTCTTAGAGATGGTGATTTCGTTTCCTTTGAGTATATACTCAGAAGTGGAATTGCTGGATCATGTGGCAGTTCTGTTTTTTTATTTTGTTGAGGAATCGTCGTACTGTTTTCCATAGCACCTGCGCCAATTTATGTTCCTACCAACAGAGCACATAGGTTCCCTTTTCTCCACATCCTTGCCAGCATCTGCTCTTCCTTGTCTTTTTGATAATAGCCATTCTGACAGGTGTAAGGTGGTATCTCACTGACTTGTATTTCTTGAGGCTGAGTGATGTGAGCATCTCTTCCTGTGTCTGTTGGCCATCTGGATGTCTTCTTTGGGAAAATGTCTATTTATGTCTTCTGCACATTTTTAATTGGATTATTTGGCATCTTTTGCTTTTGAGTTGTATGAGTTCCTCATATATTTTGGACATTAACTCCTTGTCATATACATGGTTAGCAAATATTTTCTCCCATTCTGTAGGTTTGGGGATAACCTATTGGGCTGTTGAGCTTGGATGTCAAAGATCTCCTCAGTTTGGGGAACTTCTCAACTATACTTAAATAAGCTTTCTACTTTCTCCTCTCTTCTCCTCGTGGGACTCCAGTGATGTTGTTTCTCTTAATGCTGTCCCATAAATCGCATAGGCTTTCTTCATTCCTTTTCATTCTTTTTTTTTTTCTTTTTGTTCCTCTTACTGGATAATGTCAAATGATCTTTCCTTGAGCTCCCTGATTCTTCTGCTTGGTCCAGTGTGCTGCTGAAGTGCTCTGAACAATAAATTCTTCATTCAGTCATTGTATTCTTCAGTTGCAAAATTTGTATCTGTTTTTTTTTTTTTTATGTGTTCTGCTTCATTTTCTTCTTGTATTTTCCTGATTTCATTTCATTGTTTTTCTATGTTGTAGCTCTCTGAGCATCTTGAGAATAATTATTTTGAATTCTTTGTCAAGTAGTTCATGTATCTCCATTTCTTTGGGGTCAGTGACTAGAAGGTTACTGTCTTCTCTTTGTGGTGTCCTGTTTCCTTTCTTCTATGTGATACCTACAGCCTCACATAGCCACTTGCACACTGGAAGAAGCAGTCACCTCTTCCAGACTTAAAGGACCGACTTTGGTAAGGAAAGACCTTCATCCTCGGGTGGCAAGGGTGGGTGGTGGGTGGCGCATATTAGAGCATGCTGTGAGCCCAAATACAGTGGGACAGGGCACCAAGTACGGGGCTGGGTATTGGCTTTGGGTATGGGGGCAGACATCTGATGTTTTAGCAACTCAGGCTACTGGGGTCCACCACATTGACAATTATGTGGTCCTTGGCAAGCACTGTGGGAATCCTCAGTAGCTGCAAGGGCTGCTGGAGTCCTCAGCAGTAAGTCCACATCTCACAACTAGGAACAAGGTCAGGCAGTGGTGGTAGCTGGAGCTGGTGGTGTGTACCCACTCCACTGCAGGGACCAGCCACCGGTACCTGTGTAGTGGCGTTGGCCAAGTGCAGGCACACGTGGAGTGACAGGAGCCAGGGCCAGAAGCAAGGATCAGGGCAAACTCTATGGGTTCACTAGCACCCTGGCTATTGGCATGCATACCTGTGGCCGTAGGGTCTTACACGAGTGCACCGCAGTGGATGCCAATGACAAGACCCAGGCCAGAGGGAGGGAAGTTCATAGTTGCAGGTGCTAGTGACAAAATGAGCACAGCAGTGTGGCCACTGACCCGAGACAAGGCCAGGGCTAGGCCCACAAGCAGTTGTGGGACCCTGCATGTCATCGTGCATGCCCACGGCTGCAGGATCCCACCCTGAGTGTGTGCATGGCAAGAGAAGCCAGTGATGAAGTCTTCCCAAGGGCTCATAGTGCCAGGTAGCAGCCACAACGGTCTCGCTGACATCTTGAACTCACACAGCTGCAGAGCCCAGGACTCCTTGCCAGTGCAGATCCTGGGGTCCGGCAGTGAGGGAGATGGGAGTGGGAAGAGACCCAGGGGGCTAGACATCTGCAAACACAAAACCTGAGAATCTGCCAGGGTTTCATGGTGGCTATGCCGGCTGTTGGTTTCTTCCATGGCGAGAGCTGCTGGGGCCCTCTGCAGAGCAGATCACTGAAAGCCACAGTGGCTCCCCTGCATAGCTGGAATGGATAGCCATTGCCTCTCTTTCTTGTCCTGAGACATCTCCACTTCACTGGTCTCCAGGCGGGGTGAACCTGAAGGGCGTCCTTTATGTGGTGCCCTGAAAGGCTAGAGGAGGTGATTGTTCACCCCATTCTCCTTTCCCAGTGAAGAGAACTCTTTATAGCTGAGGAGTTCCTGCTTGGTTGGCACTGAACGGGGATGAGGCCAGCGAAAGGCATCCTTACCTTTTTTTGCAGTTTTCTTGGGGGTTTTGTTCCAATGTGTTGTTCAAGTTTCTCATGTAGACTCCTGGCCTCTCCCAGGGCTGTTTTTGTTCCTGGATAGCTATCTAATTATCCATCTTTGTGGGAGACAAAGGCTGAGATCTCCTACTCCTCGATCTTGGTGACGCCATTCTCAAAAATAACACGTTTATCATGATGAACATTGAGACTATAGAGCCTTTGAAAAATCATATGATAAAGCAAATGTTGAACTTAGTATTTCCCAAACTTCTGAGCATAAAACATTTTACAGAAAGAGTGTTTCTCAGGAGCGTCTGGGTGGCTGAGTCAGTTGAGTGTCCCAACTCTTGATTCATATCTCAAGTCTTAATTTTAGACTTGTGAGTTCGAGCCCCGCATTGGGACCTACTGAAAATAAATGGATGAACAAACAAATGAATGAAAAAAAAAATAAATTAAACCAAAGTAATGTTCCCTAGAACACAAGGTGGGTGTGAGATGAATTCAGCTGTTGCTGTTCAGATCTGGCTCCCCCTGGTGTCCAGGAGAGAAGAGGCAAGCAGCTTCCTTTCAGGAGGATCCCTTCCTTTCTTGCTTTCTTCTTAGGCCAGAGCCCTCCCCTGCCCAATCCCTGGGCTGAATGGGGCTCCGGGCTGGAGAGCACTGAACCTTCATGGCTCTCAGGGTGACTTCTGAAGTATAGTATGTAAATATGCTCTTTCTTAGCTTGATCGCGTAGGGGCTCTTTTCCCTCATTTTTGATGTTAACATAACATTAGGAGGTAGACTGTTTTTCTTTTGTCCTCTTTCAAACTCCTGTCGTTATTGTCCAAGTCAAGCAGTTTTTGTTTTCTTCATGGTATTCCTCACTTCATCTTTGAACTTTTTTGATCAAAATAAGATTAGAATTACTGGATGAGCTGTTCTCAGTTTCACCTATATCAGGTGATAGTTTCCAAATACGAAGAGGGTAGTTCCTCAGTTTTGCACTATTTATGATGTGATGGCTACAGACAAGACACACTCTTAAATTTCATCTACCTTACTTTCTCCCTTCCTTTCTTGTGTCTTCAGTCAACAAAGCAAAAACCCAAGCTCTGTTTCCCAGCATTTGCCCATTTCTGTGGCGTAAGTCCTTTCACCATGGTCCATTGTACGCTATCAATATGTGTCCCTGAGCCATGGAGTTGGAAAGAGAATGCACATGGCACACTATTGTATTATATTTCCAACATGCAAATAAAATAGATGGAAATGACCTCAAGAGTATAGTTTATAGTAAGACCTTTAGGAGGTGAAAAGTTTTGATTATTTGTCACCTTCCTAAATATAATTGACTTAATTGGAAATTTTAGTTTTTAATAGTGAGTATGTCTAACAGCTGGCTCAAAAAAATTCCGGAAATGTAAACAACCAGCTTTCCCAAGGAAGTATCAGCTGGTTCCAGCACAATATCGTATTCCTATTGCTTGTTAGGATAACAAGGCATAGACAGACATGCTCTGTGTTGCCTTTGAGACTGTGGAGATAGAAGAGGGGATGTGACATTCTCTGTGTCTTTCAGATGGGTCCATCAGCGAGCCAGATATGGCAGCTAACTTCTGCCCTGACCACAAGGCACCCATGGTGCTTTTCTTGGATCGTGTTTATGGCATCAAGGATCAAACATTTCTGCTTCACTTGCTGGAGGTTGGATTTTTACCCGACTTAAGAGCCTCTGCCTCTCTAGATACAGTAAGTAGCTAAAATAAGAAAACAGTATTTTTCCCATCATTGTACATTGGTGACATTGGATTTCAAAATGAATGTTTTCTGTCTACTCATTGATTACATGTTAGCAGGCTGTTTTAAAGGGTGAGAAAAGAGAGGAACCAAGAAATGGAAGATCTTAATTTGTTGTGCCAGGGACTTAAATGTAGGTAAACTTGACCTCAAATGTTCAATCCAGGTTCCTCTGTTACAAGTTTCTCAGCCTTGGCAGTATCAGTTGTGGGGGCACATCCTGGGCATTGTAAGATAGTTAGCACCATCCCTGGCCTCTGCCCACTAGATATCAGTAGCACCACCTATAAAACCAATTCTAGATCTCATCAAATGTCCCCTGAGGACAGTATCTTCCTCAGTTGAGAACCAGGGTTTATTGCTTATGAAAAAGGCTGATTGGCAAAATTAGAGGCTGGAAATACTTCTCCCACTCTCCTTCCTCAAGTTTTATGCACTGATCACCGGGAAAGATAGTCTCCAAGTCAAGCAGTTTTGGAGTGTTGGACATGACAAGGTCAAGACCAGAAGTTAAGGGCAAACTCAAGTTTGAAAATCAAGGGTGAAGAATCCAGCATCCACAGACATCAAGACAGGAGGCCCCAAGTGTTATAAACGAAAGATGCATGATGCCCCAAGTCAGGAACAGGGCACCAGGAGGGCTGAGTCTAAAGAGAAAAGAATAATTCAACCTGCATGAGTCTAAAAACATATTGCCAGTGTAAGGTTGCTTTTATTTTATTTTATTTTTTAAAGATTTTATTTATTTGACAGACAGAGATCACAAGTAGGCAGAGAGGCAGGCATAGAGAAAGGGGAGGCAGGCTCCCCACCGAGCAGAGAGTCAGATGCGGGGCTCAATCCCAGGACCCTGGGATCATGACCTGAGCCAAAGGCAGAGGCTTTAACCCACTGAGCCACCAGGCACCCCATAAGGTTGCTTTTAAAGAGCCAGAAGAAGCAGGTCTTCTTAATCAGTAGTAAAGTCTCTCAAAAGCTCCCCCTAGCGTCTAACAGAGATAACAGTCAGCTCTGTGGTGGGTGATCAGCTAGAAGGTACCTTAACTAGGATGGATTCCACCTGCATGGGTTACTCACAAATGTATGGGGTCACCCAGCAGTGAGAAAGCTATACAAGCCCCAATCTGAATGGGAGCACCATTCCTATCTGTGGCACGGGGATAAGAAACGACATATCCATGAAAGTGTCAGGGGCATATGGTCCTTTTGGAAAATTAAAACAATGCTTCCACAGCTATTTTTGTTTTGAGTTTTTCTATAAATTCCTTGATTTAAAAAACAGTAATTGTTATAACTTGTGAGACATTCTCAAGGTTCCTGATCTGATCATTCGATTTTTTTTAATAGAGCAAATAAATGGCAAATGCTGTGCTACCATTTGGTGTTCCAGTCACAAGCTTGTTTAAGCACCATCTGCAGCTCAAGAAGTTAAACATGCAGTTCCTTGGTACATGTATTCTCTTTGGAAAACTTTTAAGCCACTGGAATCAAAGCTCTGTCCTTCCCCATTGTGACAACTCTGTCAAAATGATAAATGTGAAAGATGTGTTATTTCTTTCAGTCTGATTACTGAATCTTCCCAAAGACAGACTTTTGATTATTAATAGGAATACCCAGAAATGTGTACAGCTCGAAACAGTTTATCACTTTATGGGTTATATAAAATGTGTTATAGATCTAACAGCTGTGATCATCGTAGGACATGATAGGAAAAGATTTCATCTTTGTGGATGTCAAGGTTTCTTTCGAAGTTCTTCAGTTTTCCAAGATGGTAGCTGAGAATGCTTTGACTAAGTGTCACTAAGTGAGCATTCCTTGTATCTGGCCTGTCTAAATGAATGAGAAAGGACACTGTGAGTGAAGATTACAGCAGAGTTTTAAAGGGGGTCCCAAGTTTCTATTCCGTGTACCCTTTTCCCAGGTAAAGTTAGGTTCCCTTTAGTGACCTCTACCTCATGCCATTCATCACCTTGTGAATGGCTCACAAAGCTTATAATTTAAGTGATGGGGGTCAGATCTCCACTTTCTGTCACTAAAGCTGTCACAAAAGCAGTGGTTTGATGGCTTGCTTGGCCAGTAACCACTTACTAATCTCAAAATCACAAGAGTACAACTATTGAGTCTCCATAGATGAGAAAAGAGAGCTCAAACAGAGTAATAATACAGTAGCTTGCAGCTGGCCTTTGCAAATGTGGTAGGTTAGACTGGTCATCCGCTGATGTTAATAGGTTTTAGGATCCATCTTCAAGGGAAACAGATGGTTGTGAAATGAGTAAGGGCCAGCCAGCCTTTGCATTCCTTCTGTTTGTTTTTATTTTTAACCTGACTTTGTATTTTCTCATTGAAAATGCCAAAGAGAAGTGGGTCTGCTGACAAGGTAGGAAGTTGTTCACACTGTGGCTTTGAGACGCTGTTGTGAGTAAGCTGTCCCACCTGCTAGATGGGAGCTCCGAACTCCAGGTAAGCTTTGCTCAGTCTTTCCCAGGAGATTAACCAGTGTCCCAATCCCCTTTCCCAGGTTTCCCTGAGCACCACAGAGGCTGCGCTTGCCCTAAATAGGTACTTATGTTCTGCCGTGCTCCCACTCCTCACAAGATGCGCCCCGCTCTTTGCCGGAACGGAGCACTACACATCTCTCGTCGATTCTACACTGCAGACCATATACCGGCTTTCCAAGGGACGTTCCCTCACCAAAGCTCAGAGGGACACCATAGAAGAATGTTTGCTCGCCATTTGCAAGTAAGTGTACCCCCACCCAAGTTTTTCACCTGCCTGGATGCTTCCCTGTCCACTGCATTTAATTGTGTAATTGAAAAACTGGCGAATCCAGTCTGAGGAAGCTTCCAGGCCTTAGCCATACTCCTACCACTTTCTCAGTCATCTCCTCGAAGGATATGCTCTGTCCCTCCCCACCCATTGCCACCAGCTTTCTGATCCCCTCTCCCTTGAGTTCATCTCTCACTGTGGAGAAATGGGGGATGCAGCTCAGGCTCTTGCCCTGAGGCTCCATGGACCAGAAGATGAGACTGTCTTTTAGGCAAGTATTCAGTGTTCAGATGAAGAGCTCTTGTTTTGGTTCTTACGATAGAGCCAGAAGCAAGTTTTTCCTCCACAGCTTCTTCCTTACCCATCTGTGAATGGAATTCAGGAAGTCTTGAGCTGAACATACTTCTAAATTATATGTGTGTGTATAGGCTCTTTTCTGGGCAGAGAACTTGGAGGTGCTACTGGGTTTTTAAAAGGTTTGGCAGTCTACAACTAAAAGCTAAATCAATGTTGCTTATCTCGCCTTTCTCTTAGAGTTTACTTGCATCAACTACCAAGGCTGTGAGCTCTTTGATAATTTGAGAAATTGTTCTCTAATTAGCTGCTGCGTTTGCCTGTTTAAGTTTTTTCTGAAGACAGAGTCTTAACCTAAAGACATGATTCCACTAGTGAGGATTTCAGGATAAGTAGCTCAGAAGGCCTCAATTCTCTTCTGATCACACCAGTAGGTGGCCTCAGATTCCACCTACGTACTGGTCAGGTCCAGCTTTATCCTTTGCAAAGTCGAAGGGAAACCTGGCCCTTAGAGATGGCTATAAAATCCACTGCTCCTTCTTTCTTTTATATTCTTTGTACATAATGATTACATTTTGAGTGTGCACAGGCCCTACAACCTCTCGTCACCCAGTGATGAGACTTTACCTTAGATATCTCAGTTTATTAACCACACATTTCCTCTTTCTATGTTTTAACTATACAGTTTACCCTTGAGTAACACAGGTTTGAATGGTGCGGGTCCACTGGTATGTGGATTTTTTTTTTTTCAATAAATACAGTACTCTAACTGTATTTTCTCTTCCTTATGATTTTTGTTAATATTTTTCTCTAGCTTCCTTTATTATAAGAACACTGTGTATGATACATGTAATAGAAAATGGGTGTTATATGGAGTATTATGCCTCCATCGGAAAGGATGAATACCCAACTTTTGGAGCAACATGGACGGGACTGAAAGAGATTATGCTGAGTGAAATAAGTCAAGCAGAGAGAGTCAATTATCATATGGTTTCACTTACTTGTGGAGCATAACAAATAGCATGGAGGACATGGGGAGTTTGAGAGGAGAAGGGAGTTGGGGTAAATTGGAAGGGGAGGTGAACCATGAGAGATTATGGACTCTGAAAAACAATCTGAGGGTTTTGAAGGGGCAGGGGGGTGGGAGGTCGGGGTACCAGGTGGTGGACATTATAGTGGGCACGGATTGCATGAAGCACTGCGTGTGGTGAAAAAAATCATGAATACTGTTATGCTGAAAATAAATAAAAAATAAAATTTAAAAAATTAAACAGAAAGAAAAGAAAATGGTTGTTAATTGTTTACATTACTGGTGAGGCTTCCAGTCACCAGTGGACTATTAGTAAAGTTTTGGAGAGAGTCAAAAGTTATACATGCATTTTTTTTTAAAGATTTATTTATTTGAGAGGGAGAGTTGGTGGGGGAGCACTAAGGTATAGAGAGAATCTCAAGCAGACTCCCACTGAGCACAGAGTCCGACAGGGAGCTCAATCTCATGACCCTGAGATCATGACCTGATCCAAAATTGAGTTGGACACTTAACCAATGGTGCCACCCAGGCACCCTGGAAAGTTATACATGGATTTTTGGCTGAGTGGGGCAGGGGTCAGCACTCCTAACTGCCATGTTGTTCAAGGGTCAACTGTACTCACTTTTTTTTTAAGATTTTATTTATTTATTCGACAGAGATCACAAGTAGGCAGAGAGGCAGGCAGAGAGGTGGGGGGAAGCAGGCTCCCTGCTGAGCAGAGAGCCCAGTGAGGGGCTCTGTTCCAGGACCCTGAGATCATGCCCTGAGCTGAAGGCAGTGGCTTTAACCCACTGAGCCACCCTGGTGCCCCCTATACTCCCTTTATAAAGTGTGTTATCATTGCTGTGATTTACCCAAGATCTTACTTTAGGAACTAAGTATTCAGTGGCTTAGCTCTGGTGTATGGTTATGGATGAGTGTTTCTTTTTTCATTCTTCCTTCCTTCCTTTATTATCATTTTTTTAACTTGATCTCTCTGTTTTTATTTCACACTGCAGTCATTTGAGGCCTTCCATGTTACAGCAGCTCCTGCGACGTCTGGTTTTTGATGTGCCACAGCTCAACGAGTACTGCAAAATGCCCCTTAAGGTGAACCTCCTCCCTTTAACAGAAACACTGTCCATGGCATGGAGACTTGCCTTGCAAAATGTGAGGTCTTCACAACTGGGGGAGCAAAAGACACATTAAATGGCTGTGACTTTCTTAAGCTGAGGGCTAGCAAGATACAACCCACCCTATCAAACCCCTTCTTGTCTGGGTTGCAGAGAGTAAATCATTAACTGCTCCAATGTTCTTTAATTGCTTTCCACTGACTAAATGTTAGTCAGTTAGTTAGCAGAAATTAATGAGGGGGACTTGGATTTTTGCACTTTGTACCTTAATTAGGTTTCCAGAATATCTTCAATGTCAGAGCTTTGAAGACTTGGTGATTATTCATTCAAGTATAGATCCTAAGAACTTATAGAACTCATCCATACTGTCCAGTGCCTTCTTTCTTCCTCTATAATAACAGTCCCTCTTTTTTGTTTTTTACTCTTGTCCCTGCTTTCCCTTTACTAATGGAACATACAGTCAAAGAGCTATCTGTTGTCTCCTTGATGATTTTCTCATTAATTACAAGAGTTTTATCACCAGCACAGGGAGCATCTGGGTCTGAGTGGGAGTGCACCACAGTCAGCTGCCCACCCAAGAGAACCATGTTTTTTATATTTTACCTAAGAGGCACCTGCTGTATTTGCATGTTCATTGTGTCAGCCGTGGTCAGCCACATCTGAAAATTCTGCCACCTGGTGACTTATCAGAACTTTTCCTTCTTCTCAGAAATAGTCTAAGCAAGGATTTCAAGATGCGCTTTACTGGGATAAACAGAATGCCCAGAATCCTTTAGTTCCATACTCTGTCTCCGTGCCCAGCAGAAAACAGCTTGTGTATTGTCAGAGATTCCACTGCCCTCCAAGGGCTTGTTCTCTCGAATCTTAATCCCAGTAATTGTTTTAGCTGAAAACCATGGTTTTCACAGTTCAACTTGGCATTGCTTCCTCAGCAGGCCTGTACAGTCAGCTGGATTCTGGCTCCTGAGCAAGCAGCATCAATAGCATTCAGTGAGCTCACCTTTATGTCTTAGACCAACGGGACTTTTCTTAGAGGATGTGGATCCCACCTGCTGGGATGGGAACATTGGCGCTGTACTTCTGCCCTCTGCTGGCCACGTGTGGAACTCTGGTAACAGGGCCGAGCCGTCAGAAGCCTCAAGAGAAAAGAAAAGCAAGGAAAGCCATGGGCAGAAATCAATGTAGAGAAAATATTCAGACCCACCATATGCTCCCATCATTCCCATAGCAGCATCACTGAGAATCTTCTAGATTTATAAACAAATGTCTCAGAAGGCGTTCTTCCCACCTTCAAGTGCCTGGAAGGTTTTTTCTCGTTGGAAGTAGAAACAGTTTCTCTCCATTTTCCAACTGCGAGGAGGCACAAGAATTAGAGGCAGATTCAGCTCAGGCTAGAGCTCATCAGGCAGGAAAGCGGCCCATTCCCAGTAGTGTCCAGGGGCCTCTCTGTAGCTCACGCAGCTGGTTCAGCCAACTCTCATGTTGGCTGTTTGCTATTCTGTTCTTCCCTGCATGGTGCGGACGCCTGTGGAACTTCTCTGCCCCACTCACTGGTACAATCCTGTTCAACCTCCCAGCTTCTGACGAATCACTATGAACAGTGCTGGAAGTATTACTGTCTGCCTTCAGGATGGGGGAGCTACGGGCTAGCTGTGGAAGAAGAATTGCACCTGACGGAGAAGCTCTTCTGGGGGATTTTCGACTCCCTTTCCCATAAGGTAGTGGCAGTACTTCCCAAACAAAGAGGGGGGCCTTGATAACCAGGGAATAATCAATGCCTATGCATAACGATAGCTAATATTATCAGCCTTTGCCACCTGCTAGGGACAGTGCCAATTACTCCATAAGCATATTACACCATCCTTACCTCCCCATGTTCTGGAACAGGAACTCTGCTAATCGTCATTTCACAGGTGAGGAAAAGTCTCAGAACAGTTGATGTTGCCAGACTCACAAGGCTGATACATGGGAGAAGGACTCCCAGAGTAAATTAGAAAAATATGTCCTAGGTTCAGTCTTGACTTACATGCCGCCCCACTCCTCTCCTTCTGACATTGTGTGGCCCTGTTAGCCCTGTTAGCCAGCCTCTACCAAGTTCAGGTATAGAGGAGAAACCCTAACAACTGCTGCAAGGTTGAGACATGGGATTTTTCAGAAGACCGCATGCCATTCTGGGGAAGGTTCTTCACAGCTACTTGTTTGAGGGGGAAGTTGAGTGAAAATGGCAGGCCTCTGAATCCCAAGCCTCTGCAGAGTCTGAGCAAAGTAAGTTCAGACTCTCACACTTGCCTCCACTCCCCTTAACCCAGGTTATTTAGATTTCTGAGGTCATCGACTTTAAAGGTGGAAAAGAGTCGGTCTGGAGCATGTGTATAGCTGCAGTTGCTGTTCGCCTGCACTTAAACTTTCTTCATTCCAGTTCTTTTGGTCTAGTATGAGTAGATCAGAAGCTGCTCCTCACCCCATGTTATTTGAAATTTCTTCTGGGCCCCATTCAAGAGACAGTGGATGCGATACTGAGCTTCTGCTGGTGATACCAACGTAAGACCCATATCAGCTCGTGAGGGGACTTGCAGAGGTGCTTCTGCCCAATCCAGTCACAGGTTGGGTCAGTTTCTATAACCATCTATAGCAGACAAGTTTATAGACCACTCCAACCCTTAGATACACTTGCGATTAACTATTTGGGAGATAACAATTTAAACCTCAATTTAAGGTTTTTCAACTTAAAGCAATGATGACTTGAGGGCTTTGCAGGTCACGTTTCATCCTGCAAGGATCACTCAGTTTCCCCCAGAAAGTATCCAAGGATTTACACATTCCCCATTTTGGTTAACTGGGCAAGTGCAAGCGTGTTAATTTTTTTCAGCTGATTGTTGAATGGTTCTGCGTGGGTAGCTCTGGTTCTCATCTCTGTACTAACATGGCCTTTGTCTTTCTTCACAGAAGTATGACCCAGACCTTTTCCGAATGGCCCTTCCTTGTCTCAGTGCTATAGCGGGGGCCCTGCCACCAGATTATTTAGACACCAGAATCTCAGCCACGTTGGAGAAGCAGATTTCAGTGGATGCGGATGGCAACTTTGACCCCAAACCCATCAACACCATGAAGTGAGTCCAGAATCCTCTCTTAGCTGGTCCTTTATCTTGTGCAGTGGCCAGTGTTTCTCTTTCAGAAGGTGGCAAGAAATGTAAACTTTCCTTCCTTCCCTCCAGCCAACACTGCTGATCATTTCCCTTAACACCACAAGTCACATCACACACTGGATTTTGTCCTCAACTCCTGAAGGTCTCATCCATCCATATCTGATTATATACTGTATTATTATGTTCTGGGCTTTCTTTTGGGGGGTGGTTTATTTATTACAAGAGATGAATGTTCTCCACAAGTAAATGTCGCCTGAGGCACTGCAAGACTTGCCCTGACAAATGATGCAATTAATTTATTAATGAGTTTTTTGACAAAATCTTCATTCTTTGTGAATTAGACCTCTATTGTTCTAATAGCATCGTACATCAAAACAACTCTATAAATAACACTCAGCTGAATTCCAGTAAGACCTCGGGGTATGAGTACAGAACAACATGGGGTCCTTATTTGAAAGACTGGACCCACTCTTTGCCATGCTGGAATTTTGCTGGAATTTTGGAATAACCTTATAATAATGTCTTTTCCTCCCTCCTTCTGGTTCTCCAGCATTCCTCCCTGGTAATGGCTAGGCCACAAATAAAATATTGGGCAACATAGACTCAATTTTGCCTTGTTACAGTTTTTTCCTGGTTATGACAATGTATTGCAGGTCATGCAGTCTTCATCTCTATTTTTTTTTTTTTTAGATTTTATTTATTTGAGAGAGAGAGAATGAGAGATCACAAGAGCAGGGAGAGTCAGAAGGAGAAGGAGACTTCCCACTGAGCAGGGAGCCCAATGTGGGACTCGATTCCGGGACTCCAGGATCATGACCTGAGCCGAAGGCAGTCACTTAACCAACTGAGCCACGCAGGCGCCCTCTAGTGCATTTTAAATGAAGAACTCTAAAAATGCTTTAGGTAGAGCAGGGAAAGCAAGACCTGCTGTATGAGCCCCTAGGACTTGTGTTTTGTGGCAACAGTTCTCATATGACAGGCATCATAGGAGCCATTCTTAGAGACTATCACCTTTGATAATGTATAAAATTCATCTTTGGTAAGTCCACATTCCATCAGCTAGAACCTTGAGCTGAGGGGATGGAGGGAAACAGAATTGAACCTACCATAAAGAAGAGGTAAGGGGCATAGCAAATCACCAGGCTAGGGCCCAAGAGAAGGCAGACGTTGACTTTGGAGAACTTCACCTTGTGCAAATGTAAATGTGCTGGAGGATAACAGATGGTATTAGTAACCTGGATGCCTTCATAAACACTAGAGTAGCTGTTTGCTAATGATGTTCATGGTTCCACGTTATTTTGAGAGTTCCGATTTCTTCACATATACCTCTGGCACCAGTATGGTTCTTTGAGTAATATGAGTGACCAGAGCTATAAGTTAAGCAGAGAATCACCTTATTGCAAGGATTCAGTGACTTAGTATCAAAACCTAACGAAAAGCTGACTAACCAGGCCTCAGGAAGGACAGGAAACAAGGCAGAGTGACCAAATGAAGAACCTTCCAGTAGGATCTCCATTGGATGAATCAGCTGGAAGAGTTTGCTGCCTTAGTCTCAGACATCTCAAGATTCAGATTCCGATGCCAGGGACAGTGAGTCTGATTGGCCTAGTCGTATGCCCGTTCTTGGTGACTATTCATGTAAGACTCTGTGCAATGTAAGACTTGTTTCTCAAAGGAACAGATGTCTGCCCTCCGAACCACATTCTAATATTTAAACATGAGTCATTGCATCCAAAAATGTTGACGACCGCCACTATTTTGTAATATCTGCTCTTCTACCTATGCCTTTCTGGCATTCCCAGATTGGAGTGATGGGGTGAAAGGCAGGGTCTTTGGATAAAGGGATTCTCCCTGTCTCACCTGAACTGGTATGGCCCAGGAGCCAGGGTGGGTCTCTGGAAGCCAAGGGCACGTGGAGCAGCTGGAAGGAGGTAACCTGTGCAGCCGAGCTCCTGCAGGGACGTCCTCTGATGAGATAGGGTGTGTATGTGTGTGGCCCAGCATGGACATGCCATCCTTCCACACAGAAGTTCTCTGATGGAATCCAACTTCGGCTTTGGAGCAGCAATCCAGCCTCTGACTGGGGATTGCTGGTGCTGGCTGTCTTCACCATACATCCAGCTCAATTGCTTGGGGAGGTCGTAACGCGGTGGTTTTTTTTTTTGTTTTTTTGTTTTTTTCCTCATTTCACAGTTTCTCCTTGCCTGAAAAATGGGAATACATCGTCACCAAGTATGCGGAGCATTCACATGATAAATGGGCCTGTGACAAGGTAGGGATTATCATCCAACTGACAATTGTCGGGGGGGGGGGGGGAACAGCCCAACAACATTAAAGGGTCCAATTCTGGAAATCTGCCTGATTTGTCTCAGTGATGGACTGGCTGTGCCAAGAGCATTCATTATTACTGAGCAGCAATTTCCCAGGGTTGGTGGAGGTTAGAGAAATAGGCAGCAGCAAGGGCTAGTATTGCTTTTTGTACTTCTTAAGAAAATGATTGATTCCGGGAGCGTTAACTCCTTTCTAAACATTGCATTTTCTGGGGTTTGCTCCAAGCACATGCTTGCGTGGTTTTGACGTCAACGCGTAATGCAGGGCAGGAAGCTTTCATTATTTTTTTTCTTGGAATGTACCCTTGGAAAAGCGGAAATAAAACTGAAGCCTTGCCCTCGCATTCTGCCAGCAGACTGAATTTTATTCTAGGGATGATACACTATCTTCCCATGGCGGGCATCGGTAGAATTTCTAGACACTCCCTTATTAATCAGCTTGTCCATCTGGTGTTTAAAATTCCTCACCACATGAGGTCAGGCTGCTTAATGAGTTTAATTGCTCTGTCAGCCCTTTAATGCTGGCAGGCGAAGTGGGAGGCCTGTGCCAAAGCCATCCAGGATTCCTGTGGGCAGCCAGGGAAGAATTGGGGCCATTGCTCAGCTGCGGCTTCCGGTGCAGAACTAGGAAGCCAGGTCCTCTATGAAGCCACAGAAAACCACCTCAGAGCCGTGTGCCCTGGAGCGAAGAAACCTTGATCCGCTGGCTCAGCCTCTGTATTGATCTGGGGTCTGCCTTTATTCTTTGATCAGTTTCTGTTTGGGACTGATGATAACAACAAGCCTTATTAACTGTAGAATGAGCTCGTGCCTCATGATTCTAGAACAGGGCTTGGCACACTTCTTCTGTAAAGGGCCAGATAGTAAACATTTTAGGCTTTGTGGGCTGGGCGGTCTCTGATACAACCACCCATCTCTGCTGTTGCCACGCAACAGTAGTCGGAGGGGACACACAAGAGTGTGCTTGTGTCCCCAAAAAAACTAATTCTACAACAGTGCTTGGCTGAAAGGCAAGCCAGTTTGCTCTAGTTTGCTGACCCCTGCTCTCGAAGGATCAGTACCCCATTTGGCCAGCCTAGGGATCAGGGGAAAGGGACACCTCCATGAATTGATAGCAACAGCCAGTCTCTCACTAAGCCATGTGGATTTTACCTCCTTAGTCCCTCTCACATTTGTGTAGGTCTCTATCTCTGCCATGGCTCTAGTCCAGGCTACAGTCATCCTTGGCCCAGATGCTGGTGATAACATCCTAACCAGTCTGCCCACGTGCATTTTGTCTGTTCTGTTCTTTACGCTGTTGGCAAGTACTAGTTTCAGTATGCAGATTGAGTCCTATTCTACCACTGTTTCCCAGCCCAGTCCTTCTCCTTGTTAAAATCCTTCAATAGCTTCAGACCATTTTTAATACAAAGGCCAAAATCTTAAACGTGGCTTGACAGCAGACACTATCTCATCTGGCCTCTGCTGCCCTCTCCAGCCCCATCCCTCCTTCTGCCCTCTGCCCTCTGCCCTCCACCCTCCAGCCACATCCCCTTCTTTTAGTATCTCTGTCTGTTCCTCTTTGTCTCCGTCTCACACACACACACACACTCCCACACACTCCCCATGAGCCCCTTCTCACCCTGAACCAGGTCCCCATCTGCATCCACACATGCCAACGCCAGTCACCAGTTCATCCTTCAACTACCCATCTCAGTGTGAATTCCTAACATACCCCTTTCCCAGATTTCCCAGATGTAGGCCTTCTTAGCCTCCTACCCATTTCCTTCATAGTGTTTTCATAGCACTTTAATATATTTATAAGAATTACACAGTGATGCCAGTTATCAACTGTGCCTCTCCTGATGTGGTATGTGGTCAGTCTCTCTCCCTCTCCCACTAGACCGTAAGCTCCACATTTATAAGGGAACATGTTTGTTCACCATTGTCTAGTGGGTATTGACTATCTAGCAAAGGAAAGAGTATTCTCCCCTGCCCGCAAGAGCCTCACAGTCTGGTGGAGTGAACAGATGAAGCCAGTCATCATACAGGTTGTTTAGCTCAGCAGTGGTCAGGAGCACCGGGTTAGAGCACATAACCTGTAAGAGGAGTCCCTAAGTCAATAGTAAGGGTCCAGGAATGCTTTCATGAGTTGGTGACATCTGTACTGTATGCGGAGGGATGGGTCGTTATCCAGGCCCAGGGAAACAAATGTACTGCAGTCCGTGGGAGCAGCAGATGCAAGCAGAGACGAGAGAGAGAGAAAGAGGGAGAGAGAGAGAGAGAGATTGTGTGTGCCTGGTGGCCTTGGAGAAGCATAGTTCAATGTGGTGGGATCACAGAGTAGAGCAGAGGAAGAAGGGTGAGAAATGAGTCTAGAAAGTCAGCAAGATCTCATGATAGCTTTAGAAGCTGTGGAGTTTGGGTTTTACCATTATGACAGCTGGGAGTCAGAAAATCTTAACGCAGCAGAGTGCCCTGATCCGGGTGATTTTAAGAATCTCACCTGAGTGTCGCATAGAAAATGGAGTCCACGGAGAGATGGCGAGACTGGAGGCAGGGAGACCATGTGGAGGCTGTTATGGTAATCCAGGTGAGAGCTGATGGTGGCCAGAGCTGAAACACTGGCCCAGAAACTAGGGAGAGGCAGGCAAATGAAGGGGTCTGGGAAGTTGAACACATGTGAGAGGGTGCAGAGAAGGAAGATTGCCACATGTCTGGCTTGGAAAGTGAGCGTACGCTGGTGCCATTTCCCGAAATGCAGGGAGACTAAGATGGGGCCCCCCAAGAAGAGTGAAATGCCAGGTTCTGCTTCAGGCATGTGAGGAGGTAACTGTGGCATCCAAGCCGAGCTTAAATAAGTTTGGAAATTAGGGAAGACATCTGGGCTGGAATACTGATTTGAAATTAGTCCACCTGTAGACCATGGGCCTGGATTTCATCTACCAGGGAGAATGTGCTCTGGAGAAGGAACAGAAGCTTGAGAAAGAGACATGTTAATAAGCGTTTAGAGGCGGAGATTGAGAAAAACCAGCCAGGAGACTTTGGGCTGTGAGGTTATGGCCAGTGGGGGCTCTAACTTACCTCTGTATCCACAATGCCCGGGACAGAGTCTGGCACCTACTATAGCAGGCATTCCACTGATGTTTGTTGAATGGATTTTGAAACTCTTAAACTCCCATGACTTCAAGGGACATGCATTGCTACAGTTCCGCTCTAGGGTGGGCGGGCACACAGTGCTAATCAAGTCGGCCCCCTCCAGGCAGTGGGCAACAGGACCAGTCCCCTTTGGTCTTTGGCCTTGACTTCCATCCTTTGCCTGTAATCATGACATGCTGGTGACCTGAGAAGCATTGTTCTCAGGTCTTTTGAAACCTCCTTCTGTCTGAAACACAAGCGAGTAAGCAGTGAGGACAGCCGCTGAAACAAGAAGAAATAAAGGAGCAGAGTTCACAATTTAGGGGGCAGAGAGCTTTATAGCCTGAAAGGATCAATTAGACACTTTGGGGGGGAATTTCCAAGCTCTTGTCACATCCCATTATTCCGTTTGTTCAGTGAAAATAGAAGCTGGGATTTGGGTCACACAGCAGGGCTCTTTGGATGCCAAGGATATTTGAACTGAGAACATTTCTACAGAGTCAGAATGGATGGAAATATGGAATTTCCCTGGACGAAAATGTGAAGACCCATCCACTGATCAGGCCTTTCAAGACATTAACGGAAAAGGTAAGAAACTGGATTCTGGTAACACTGAGTGGCCGTGCTGATTTTCCTTCCTTGGGAATTCCTTCAGATGGTCAGAGGAGTTCTGGGCAAATTCACTCTCCAGTTGAAGTAAACTGCTCAGGAGCTCACCAGTGGGCAAGAGCCCACGACCAGTTTCCAAGAGCCCCACCTCATGTTCAGTTCTTTGGCTCTGAGCACCCATCAGATGGAGAAGCACTGTTCGGCACTTGGAGGCTGAGCCAAAGCACATTCGTAGTTCATTTGCAAAAGGACTAGGAAGGGCTTTTGTTTGACTGTCGATGTGAGGGACTTAGGGCTAGGAGAGCACTGAATTGCTGGAGAAAGTCCAGATAGAAATGACTCCCAGTCACGACAGACAAAGGGAGTAGAGAGAAGAGGCTATAGGGAAATATGGAGAGGTCTTTTGGGTTTTTTGTTGTTATTATTGAGAAATTTGGTTCAACACAACTCCAAATTCCAATCTAGGGATCAGTAAGAGTTCTTTGTAAGCCGTCAGCTTTGTGCCGTGTGTAAAGCATGACTTATGTATCATTGTATGGATACTGGCCATCTGCAAAACTGTGTATAGCTCAAGAGAATTCTAAATCTAAAAAATTCTACTTTCAAAGCTCAGAGGAGAGCCTTGTGCTGATCACTTCCACAAGTCCCATCTTAAACAGCTACTAGAACCTGAGGGGTCACTCTCCTATTCTTGTTCCTCTTTCTCCACAAACTAGGTAATGTCTGGTACATTCCCTCTAAAGGCAGGAAGTATAGGATCTCATACTTGAAAACATCAGAAAGACTGATGATGACGTTTTCAGGGGAGATTCTGCGGAGGGCGTCTTGACCTAAGGACAGGAGGCTGGAGCCCACTGCACCCCCTTCTACCATGGGGGCCAACTTTGCAGGGAGTCAGGCCAGTCAGAGTGTAGGGGTGTGCCTCAAATCTCTTCTGCTCGGATTTTCTTCCAGGAGAAGGAAATTTACCGCTGGCCCGCCCGGGAGTCCCTGAAAACCATGCTGGCTGTGGGCTGGTCTGTGGAGAGGACCAAAGAGGGAGAGGCCGTGGTTCAACAGCGGGAAAACGAGAAACTTCGGAGCGTGTCTCAGGCCAGCCAGGTATGACCGCATGCCCGGGGCCAACAATGGGCCAGTCTTAGAACCCCCAGAGAACTGGTCCCAAGGACCACCAACGATGAACCCTGAGGGTCTTCTGGGAATACATCTTCAGCAGCTGAAGTCAGGATTCTGATAAGAATGAGGAAAACCATGGCCAACCCAGCAATTCTGTCTTTGCTTCTCTAGGGCAACAGCTACAGCCCTGCTCCCCTGGACCTCTCTAACGTGGTGCTCTCCAGGGAGCTTCAGGTCAGTGTTGGTTCCTGCAGGACAGCATATCTTGCTTTCCCAAATCCCTGGAGTGCAAGGGCATATTATCCTTCAAAGAGTTTTTTCAAGAAGGGGGTGAGCGGGGAAAGAATGCCTTGAACATAGCACCACTAAAGTATCAGCCTGGAAGGCAGCCACACTGGGCCAGAGCCATGGGGCAAGTCTCAGCAGAGTAAGGCAGTTCTCTAAGAAGGCCAGGCTTTGCCCTTCTTCTAGGGACATCATAATAGGTAACGCCTCAGTAAAAGGAGGACACAGCAAATTACTCTATCAACACACAGAGCTAACAACTAGGAGAAAAATCTTATAAGGGCTGGGAGAAAAGCAGTGGAAAGGCCCATAGGTGGGGGCACTTTCCTTGTCCCAGCAGGTGCCACCAGCCATAGGGACACTTGTGTGTCCCATGATGGATTCACTCAGGGGCCCCTGGTGGTGCAGGATTTAGGGGCAGATAACCTAGAGGATGAAATTGAAAGTCCTGAGGTGCCTTGTCCCCCTCCCCTCCCCTCCCAGGCACATTGGTTGCCAAAACAGGCTACAGCCTGGGCCAGTTACTCCTCAGCCCATCAGACCAAGCCTTTGGACCTTAGAGAAAGTTTTCTTTCCAACATACTCCCTTCATCCCAGGTCACTGTAAAGATGAGTTCTCTTTGAGAAATCTTTGCAGCCATTTTTCTCCAAGATGTGATTTTTAGTCTGCTCAGCTCAAGGCTTTTGGGGATTCTAGACTGTAGCTTGACTCCTGCTAGCATCTCGCTGTCTCAGGTCAAGAATAAAGTCCTGAACTCCTGTGGCAAAGGAAGTGCTGCCAGAATGCAGTTTTAGACGGAAATGTGTGTTTCTCAGAAGTACATCAAACTGCCAGGCTAATAACTTACCAGGGAAGGACAGAATTAGGAACTGTTTTCTGTGTGTATGGAAAAATATGAAACTAATGAGATGTATAAGCAGACTTATTAATGATGGGAGACACTCAGCAGTGTGCTGTGAGCATTTGGTGGTGCTTTGTTCCCAAGGCTGCTTGAAACAGGCTGGCCAATAGGAACACACTTTTCTTCCTTGCTGTCTCTCTGACCGTCATCTCCTTCGTGGGACACAGGGAATGGTGGAGGTCGTGGCTGAAAACTATCACAACATCTGGGCCAAGAAGAAGAAGCTGGAACTGGAGAGCAAAGGTGAGTCAAGTTCTCAAGTTCTCGGTGCACCCTGCAGGAGGTGAGCTGGGGACAGGTTTGTTTTCTGGGGAGGGGATGCAAAGGAAGAGCCAAATATGTTGTCCCCTCTCACTTTCCGGAGCTCAGGTGGTGGCAGTCACCCTCTGTTGGTACCATATGATACCCTGACAGCCAAGGAGAAGTTCAGGGACCGAGAGAAGGCACAGGACCTGTTTAAATTCCTCCAAGTGAACGGCATCGTGGTTTCTAGGTAAGTCCTCTTCTGGGTGATGTGAGCAAAGTGGGGGTGGGCTTGTGGGCGTGGTCTCTCCCTCTCTAGGTATTTACTCACCTGACGCAAAGCCCACGAGAGGAAGGGTAGCAATTAGTATTTTGAAATGAGAAAACTTTGATTTGGGAGCATGAAGCTGTCTTTTCTGGCCTAAGCAGGACCAGTCAATATCCATTTTTAAAAACTTGTTATAGCAAAGAAATCATGACAAATGATACATATACACCTTAAACATTTAATTTTAAATTGAAACCTAAAAATACACATTCATTCACAAATCTTGTGCTATAGGCCCTGAGACCTTCTCTTTGCTGTTTGATCGACTGGTGTTATAAGCTATATCCATAGCGCATCCTCAAAGCTCTGGGACTCAGGCTTTACAGAACAGTGAGGATTACAGCACATACACAACGATAGAAGTATAGTATTCTTCTAGGGTTTTTCTTTACTTTCTTTTTTTTTTTTTTTTTCAACTTCCTCCCCTATCTTTTACAGTTATCTCCTCAGAGCTAATTCAGAAACCGTGTATTTGGAAGCAGTTTCCGGACTTTGTAAAATATGCAACTTAGCTCTCACAGAACCAGTGGTCCTCTTCACACTCTTGTTGTTTTATACGCTATTTAATTACATAATAACAATAGTATACCTAACTGACATAAGCAGTGTTTGAATGAAGAGAACTGATTCTTTGGAAGGAGCAACTCCAGTCCATCAGGATTCCTGAGACCTTTTATCTCAGACTTAGGTCTGTCAGAATTATCTAGAGGAGGGTTATCAGTGAGTGTGGCCTTAGCTGCTTAAGTCTTAAAGGTAGAACCTGTTTCCATGCTGGTCTGATGACGGTAGTGGGCTGTGCTCCATGGGTCATGCTTGCTGAGTCCCTTGAAGGGTGAAACACAAGTCAGTGTTCCTATTCTGATAGAGCCATTCCCCCTAAAAGAAATATTTGCTGAGCCAGCTGCTGTTTCTTCTTTCAGTGTCCTACAGAATTTTGTCACTGAATGGCAAAAAATAAATTAATTAAAAAATAAATAAAAATCTATTTATCTATTGTAGCCCATATGAAAAAATAACAAAACTTATTTGCCATATTGTCAAGCAGGAAAGGTCAGACAGCAGGAGACTGCCTCTGGGGAAGCATTTGAGAAATACTCCCTTGGTCATTTTAATCCTGGTCTTAACACCCAGGGGAATGTGTACTGTGATATGCTGATAAATAACTTGCTCACAGAAATGAAAAATTCCTCTTTCCCACAACTAAAAAAGAACTCAAGGAGATGAGAGGGAAAGGGAAAAGATCATTGAATTCAGCAAACATATCCTAGTAGCTATAATGACCTTGTGCCAGACCCCACGGAGGGCGCTTGGGTGTGCAGACGAGGAAGCAAGAGCCCATCAGGGAGGAGAACTCATTTCCCACCACCCACCTCTTGAACTGTTCCATCCTCAGCTTCTCCATCTCTCCATGGCAGCCCATTCTTCCTGATGCTCAAGCCAAAACCTTTGCTCTTTTCCCCTGACCCATATCCAATCCTTCAGGAAATCCTGATGGTTCTGCCTTTTTTTTTTTAATTTTTTTTTTAAGATTTTATTTATTTATTTGACAGAAATCACAAGTAGGCAGAGAGGCAGGCAGAGAGAGAGGAGGAAGAAGGCCCCCTGCTGGGCAGAGAGCCCGATGCGATGCAGGGCCTCCATCCCAGGATCCTGAGATCATGACCTGAGCTGAAGGCAGAGGCTTTACCCCATTGAGCCACCCAGGCACCCGGTTCTACCTTTAAAAGATATCCAGAATCTAACCCTTTTACACCCTTTCCATGCCGTCACCATCTTTCCTGAAAGAGCCTCTACCCCGGGCCCCCTACTTCAACACTTATCCCCCATAGTCAGTTTTAAACCTAGCAACTAAAGTAATCCTCTTATAATGTAAGTCATTCCCCTGGTCAGAACTTTCCATAGCTTCCCATTTCAGAGCCAAAGCCAAATTCTGAGGATGGCCCATAGGCCCCTAATGATATACTAACCACCTCATGCTTCTCACTTCCCCTCCATCCACACTAGCATATCCCTTCAACTCAGCATGCATGCTTCTGCCTCAGGATCTTTGCACCACCACTCCATATGCCTGGAAAGTTCTTTCCCCAGATGTCCAGATGGCTCACCTCTTCACCTTCTCCAAACCTTTACTGCAGTGTCCTCTCTCCATGAAACCAGCACTGACTGCCTTCCCCGTTCATCCTCTCTTGGGCCTTTTCGTACTGCTTGATTTTTCTTTTTTTCATAATGCTAATTAGCTTCTCGCATCCCACATGATTTATACTTCGGTTTATGTAGTATGTGTGTCTATTTACAACACACGTATAGGTTCCACAGAAGCAGGGACTTTGTTTTCTTCTCTGATTGATCCCCTGCTCGATATTTGTTGAATGAATGATAAAGAAGATATTTTGAAAAATCTTTTCAGATCTTATTTTAGCGCAGGTGTTGAATGCTCCCAGAGGCAGGTTCCAAGTGCAAGGGGTTATCAGTGAGACGACTAATCAGGTCACTAAACCAGAATAGCCATTAACGTTTGGAAAGTAAAGAAAACACAGATAAGATTGCTGATGCTCCAAAGTCACATAGTCATCTCTGTTACTTCCTGGGGTTTACCCATTTCCAACCTAGAGGTGTGAAGGATATGGAGCTGGATGCCTCCTCCATGGAAAAGAGGTTTGCCTATAAATTTTTGAAGAAGATCCTGAAATATGTTGATTCCGCCCAAGAGTTTATTGCCCATTTGGGTAAGTATCATTGTGACATACCCCCCCAAATGTGTGCTTCCCTTAATATTTTGTACTCTCAAAAACAATGTGGTATTCCTTTACCAAGGGATGATGCTTTCCTACTATAGCTGTTCGTGATTCATTTAGACGTCGTATGGTTTTGAGGGGGGAAATGATGTCTGAGATTTTGTCCCCCTCTTTAAAAAAAAAAAAAATCTGATTCATCCTTGGTTTCAGGGTTTGATTGAGCCATTTGTCATTTTCATATAACCCATCCTATTGTAACTCTTCCATTGTTTTGCTTTGTGACTGTGGGCATATGACTCAACCTCTCTGAAGCTCCTTTCTCATCACTAAAGTGGAGGAAAGGGTAGGGAAACAGCTGAGAGAATTGACATGAGACACAACTCACCAGCACAGTTGGAAAGTCCTTTGTAAAACAGAAGATACTCTGTGAAATCAAATGGCCCTTCCATGGCCCTCAGAAAAGCCGCTCTGTTTCTAAAATGCTATGACTGTTTTGGGTTTTGTTTCCTTTAACTGTGGCCAACTTTGTGTTACCTTTGTCTTTGTAGAGGCCATTGTCAGCAGTGGAAAAACAGAAAAGTCTCCCCACGACCAGGAGATCAAATTCTTTGCCAAAGTAAGTGATTCCTTACATTTAACCAAACTACTTTCTTCTTAGAATCTGTACAATTTAGGGTGCAAGTTAAGTTCATCTCACAAAGATACCTGAAACTCCAGTGGCTTCGATGAGATGGGCTTGTGTTTCTCTGTTGTGGAACAGTCCACAGGCAGGTGGGTGGTCTGAGGAGGCAGGCAGCCCATTCTGCTCCACACCATCATCCCAGGGACCCAGAAACTTCTTCCAGTGCTCCACCATCTCCTAAGCTGTGCTGTCTGTCAGTGTGGTCCAGGTGGGCTCACCTGTACCACATCTGTGGGAAAGAGGAAAAGGAGAGAGGAAGACAAGCTGCTTCTCGCTTGAAGTTCTTTCCCAGTGGCTGAAACTCTGTCATTTTTAGATCTACCTAGCTGCCAGGGAGTCTGGGTAATGCATTCTCTGACTGGGTGACCCCATGCCCAGGTAAAACATGGGGGTTTCTGTTGCTAAGAGAAAAGGGAAGAATGATTTTGGGTATCAGTGAGCAGTCTTTGCTATAGAACCCTACTCAGAGGACTGAATGCATGCAAGGCCTTGGGGTAACTGCCTGAGAAGCAAAGACAGAAGGCTCAAGGTTGGTAGTACAAGGCCAGGCCCCAAGTGATCCTATTGGAAGCTGTGCCCAAGAAGGCATGACTAAACACAGATGTACCCCTGGATTCTCCTGAAAATTCTGACTCAGCCGTATGCATATTTCTTGTGACCCTTCATCAGTAGCCATCTCCATTCCCATATTCCTAGGGCCTCTGGTTTGAGGTGTGTATGAGAGGAAAATGTGTTGGAAACTTCCATGCACCAGGTAGAGTTTCCTAGAAATTCCAGGACCTATGTTCAGAGGCTCTTTGCTCACAAGAAATGAACTTTTCAAAGGAACCAAAGGAGGGGCTTTGGTTAGCTTCCTAGAAATTAATTTATGGTGGATTTTCCAGGTTCTCCTCCCACTGGTTGACCAGTACTTCACCAATCACCACCTCTACTTCCTGTCATCCCCTCTGAAGCCCCTTAGCAGCAGCGGCTATGCCTCTCATAAGGAGAAAGAAATGGTGGCCAGGTGAGTCTACAAAAGAGAAAGTCATGGTGGCAATGTGCATTGTATAAAACCCCAGATTCCTGGAGACTGAATGGTGACTCTTTCAGAGAAATGAACTGTGGCCCAATGATTGTTAGCCCAGAGGTTTTGGTTATGTTGGTTTTGAAAGTAATTATATTCATATTTATCTGTGAATTATTTGGGCAACCAAGAGAAGTGTGCTGTTTGGAGGTATCAGTAGGGCTTGGGAAAAATTTATATACTCAGATCAACTTTTATCCTGAAATAACATTTAGAAAAAATGCAAAGTCAGTCCTGAAGCTTGAACAAGCAAACACACAACATTGAGAAGAAACAGATTAATGCTGTTTTCAATCGTATTCTTATCAGGCTTTTTCAGTTTAAATTTGTTTTAAAGAATTCAATCTTAAAAGTCCTGTTGTGGATGATCCGATATTTGAAATCCAGAGCAACACAATTCAATTTAAATTCCTAATAGGAAAAGAAAAATGTTCCTCAGGAACACCAGCCTCTGTTCTCATTACACTAGACATAACATGTCAATACTTCAAGACAGAGGAGAGCAAAGAGGTTGCTTTCTGATCAGACTAAAAGATGGGTTCCACCATGCCTCTGGTCTTCTCCAGATTGGATTGAGAATGACAGGGAATGAGGTAGATGTCTAAATGGCAAAGAGTAAAGAATTATGATAGAAGCAGTTAAGTCTTTCCCTAGTAGCCATTGATGGTGGACAGTATACAAGATAATTTATAAAGGCCCACCCATTAAATGCCACCATCCTTGTGATGATAGTTAGTCTCAGGATTTAGCTAACATTTATTAAGCGCAAAGCTAACAGTGAGCTGTTTTCATCCCTACACCAGTGGGCAGTAACTCTTGCACATCATTGTGAAACATCACCATGCTCGAAGAAACACCTGTATATTCTCTCCATTTTGTAGATGAAGACACTGAGGTTTGGTCAGGTGCATGTTGGTGCCCAAAGTGACCCGGTAGTAGTAAGTTAGGGCAAGAATGAAAGTCCTCTCTATCCATGTGGAATTCCATTTGTTCTGCAGTCATTACCTCTTCTCATTTATCAAGAAAGGAGGAGCCCATGCTATCAAAATGAGATACACTTAACACCCGTTGCTGACCAAAGATTGCCTAAATATTTTCAGGACGCACTGGTGTATTTTGTAAGAAGTTCAGGAAATGAGAGGCAAAGTGAGATATTCAGATAATCCAACAGAGGGCAGGTGTGTCTGTCTTCCTCATCTATTTTTGTGAGATTGTTAATTCATGGAAATGTAACATTTGTTCAGCCAGTCACCATTTGTCACGGCTGGAAGGCAACCTGCATCTGATCAGCCTTGCAAATAGCTTCCAGAACCATCAGTGTGCTTGCTGCCCTCCCACAGAAGCAGTAGCGTCTGCACCAAATGTGTTCACACCTCCAGACCCCTCTTGTCCACGCCCTTCTCCACCACTGCACCTCTTCTGATTTGCTGCCATTCACCAGGGCTACCATACTCTCTGCCCTGTGGTCCCTTTGATTTGTCACTTGCAAATTCTGAAATGGGGAGGCACGGGGGAACTCTGTAACACTGGGCTAAGAACAGTGCATTTATTTGCTCCTTGGGGGGCCAGGAAGGGGCCTTTGAAAACCTCAGGTCCTGGCTTTGGCATGCCTGGGCAAGCCCTGCTGACAGCAAGCAGAACCCTGTTAATATTAGGATCAAACAACTCCACCATCTGCTTTGGTTAGAAAAATGTTACTTTGTATTTATACAGAGCATGTGTCTGCTTTGAAGCATTTCACCAGAAATAACAGCATTGATCAGCCCCTAATTCTAAAAACTAAGAGGATCTTGTGATTACTCTCTACTTAGAGATGAGAAAACCAAGGCCCAGAGTGGTTATGCAGCTTCACCAGGACAGCCCAGCTAGTCACGGCAGAGCTGTGGGTCTCCTGTTCCTCCAGGCTCTCCCTCCTCCCGCAAGTCCATGATTTTACTTTTTTTTAATCAAATACATAGCTCTTTTAAAAGGGGACACAAAGGGAAGAGCAAAAAAGCAGTCCCTATTTAATCACACTAGCAGGCTGTCAAGTTTCTGTTAACTAACTCTGAGTTCTCTGAAGCTCTAGGCCAGGGTTTCCAGCTTATCTCACTGCAGAAATAAATGACTGCCCACAGGGGACTTCAGCTGTGATTGTCTAGTAGACAGCTCAGTAAAATCAGGGCATTCACTAAAAAGCATTTAAAGGTGAGCAAGTTTAGGGTTGTTTTTTTTTTTAAGTCTTTATTTAAATTCTAGCCCTTTAACAAAGTGTAGTGTATTATTAGCTTCAGGTGTACAGTAGAGTGATTCAACTCTTCAGTACATACAGGTGAGCGAGTTTTGCTCTCTGCCAACACTCAAGATGTATTTCTTCTCCGTCCGAGCTGTTCCTGAAAAGACTTCTGGCCCGTGTGGGTCAGGAAGCCCACAAGTTACGAATGAGAAGCTGGGAAGGACTTCAGCTTAGTCTCAGCTTGGGAAGCCCTTGGCCCGGAGCTGGTGTTTTTAGTCTCCTTCCCCTCTGTGTTCCACCAGGAAGGACTGCTTGCTGAAGGCATCACAAAGTTCTTGCCTAACTGGGCCAGTGTCAGATAGGGTCAGACTTCTGAGCGTTCTCCTCCCCAGAGCCATTGGCAGTACAGGTCACATCATGGCTGTAGTGGGTAAGGGCCCATCAGTGGCGTGTTCAGAGGCATTTACAGAGCTCTTTCCTAACAGCACAAGACTCTCTACCAGACACCACGGAAAGCAGATGCTAAGGCACAGCTGGACCTCCAAAGGGTTCCATGATAGAAAAGATGGCTGAAAGCAGGGGTAGGGTCGAAAAGCACTAAATGCTTAGCAGATGGGTTTCCCAGCTTCCAGGGAGGGGCACAGCTAGGACAGCCCTTCAATCGGACCCTTAGACTAATAGGAAACAAGAGAGAAAACCAATTTCCTAAAATGGTTTTGTCCAACACAGTGTCTCCCATCCCTGAACCATTAATCTTTTGTTCCCACCAACTTGCCCACCTCCCAACTAAATCTTCCCACCCCCAGCGAAGGCTGAAAAATGGTTTGCAGTCTGTTGCAATGGTGGAAAAAGCACAATCCCTGTCGGAATCCTCATTTATTCCCGAATGTCAGGCAGACAAATATATCAGCACATAAGACTCTGTATGTGAGGATGGTTTGCGATAACCTGCTCACTGCTGAATCCTGCAGTTGTCGTGGAAGGATTATTTCCTGCAAGGTCGGGGCTGCCTCCAAGGTGACTTCATGATTCTCAAACAAGACGACAGGGAGCACACATTTTCCTAGTGTGGTCTAGGGGAGCCTTGTAGGGGAACACAGTGAATGTGCCTAGAGATCCATTCTGTGCTCCTTGTTATAAAGCGTGGGGGCCTGGGGGCGGGTGGGTACAAACCAGTCCTCGGATTTCTGTGCTTTTCCCACTCGCCTTCTTTTCTGCTTCAGCCTCTTCTGCAAACTCGCTGCTCTTGTTCGACACAGGATTTCCCTCTTTGGTAAGTGAAGAGAAGTATTGCTGAAAGCCACGCTCCTCCCTATAATTATCCGTAACTTGGCATTTTTGCCTTCATGACGGGTGCCTCTGGACAACCTGAGCCTTAGGACGAAGGTGTCACCTAAATTTGCCATAGAAAATTGGTCTGAAGTATGATAAATGACCTCTCTACCCCTTAACAGCTCAAATTTTCCACACCAGTGAATGTTTTAAGCTCTGCCTCTAACATCCATCAAACAGCAGACGTGTCAGGCCAGAGATAAATGCACTGTTCCCGCGCATAGGTCTGGCACTCTGTGTGTTGGTGGTTAATTACGTTGGTCTGCAGTTTGTGCATCTTAAGATCGCATTTAAAAGACAGGCTGAGGGTTTGGGGAGTCACTGGTGATATTTTTGGTTCTAGGGAGCGATTCTACTACAATGGTGAGCTGTCTTCACATCTTAGCTCAGACACTTGACACAAGGTAAGTCTGCTCGGTGTTTTCCAGTAGTTTCTTAAGACTCCCTCTCTGACCCTCTCTTGGCTGAGAAGACACGTTGCTGCTCTGCAGGAGCTGGGGAGGGGAGGGCAGACAGGAGGGAGATGAATCTTCCCCTGACATTAGCACTCTTCATCTCTCTGCTCACGTGATGGAGAGCCACTGTCATGACACGTACTGCACACTAAAAGCTGAGCATTTGATCAATTCTTGTCTTCCCTTCCTGAGAAATTCATCTTTCAGAAGATAAAATATATAATAGCGTAAAGTGCCACTTTGTCCCTCATTCTCCACACAAAAAAGAAAGCGAGCTGCCTGATGGGTGGCGGGGCCGTAAGTATCCTGGGGCTGTAAGTATCCATAGTGCTCTGAATCCCAAGCAGCCGCGGAGGGAGGGTAGCGAAGTGTGATTAAAAGATCAGAGACAAAGATGGGTTTGAACCCATGGCGTGAGGATCTTGCAGATAAGATGGCTGAAAGGGAAGGAAGTCTTAACACATGTATGTGTAAGTTGTGGTAATATAAACATAACTGATCTGATGAGAGGAGGAAGAGAAGGAGTAACAAGGACAGACAGGGAGCTTTCTTGAACACACTCGTCAAGCAGAGCCCCTTGTCACAGTTGGGAGGAGGACACGCTTCCCAAAACTGTATACAGAAGAGAGAAACCAGCTGAAGGACTGGCCACAAGATGAAAATCTACTACAAACTACGAATGGTTACCAAAATCATGTTAAGGATAATTAAAGGGATTTGAGGGGCCTAAACCCATAAAACAAGAAACCAACATGGTGATATTAGGACAGCACAAATCCATACCATCAGGTCAAGGCATCTCAAGGGATTCAGATCCCTTGCAGCTGGGAAGAGGAATCTTTACTCCCAGGAGCATGTGGACGGTCTTGGGAGAGAATTCCCTGCCTTTTTTTCTTTTAAAAACACAGGTCGGCATGTTTGATAATCATTCCTGACAAAACCCAAGTCTAGAAAGTTACAAAGATAGCTCATGATTCCTTACAGATTAGGAGCAAGCCTCACTGAGTTCATTTCTTTGTTTTTATTTTTCTGGTTGGTTGATTATCTTGAAAATGCTGTAGATACAAAGCATCTGTCCTTGAAGCAAGCCTGTCATAATCTTGTGAATAAGATGTCGAAATATGGAAAATAATAGTTGAGTTGTAAGCTTTGTTCCAATTGCAAGTTTTAAAAAATAGTTTTAAGGGGAGGCTAATCTCTATTCCCACAGGGCACATTTCTATAGTTTTTGTTTTTGTTTTCCAGCAGTCTGATGAAGCTGTCTGGTTTTCCTGTTTTGTTTGTTTTGAAATTTTTATATTCTTTTTTTAATTAAGATATAATGTATTATTTGTTTTAGGGGTACAGATCTGTGAATCATCAGTGTTACACAATTCACGGCACTCACCATAGCACATACCCTCCGCCCAAAAGCTCTCTGTTTTAAAGGGCGCTTTCTGTCCTGCTTATCTCCCCTTCTCCAAGCTAAGACATCCCTGCAAGCTAATGGATATCTAAACTTCACTTGACTTCTTTCTTCTCTCTAAGAGGTCCTGCATCATGGGAGAGCTAATATTTCCAGCTACTCCTTATAAAAGTAGCTTATCCCCTAATTAACTCTAAGAAAACCTCACCTCTCTTTCCTTTTAGTTAGATATTTATGGAAGAATATAGCCAGCTGAGATACTATATTGATAAGGGATGACTAAAATCATTCATTCTAAACCCTCCCCTGTATTTCCCAAAGAGTGGAGTGCTAATGCCATCCAACAGAGAACACCATCCTGTTGTCCCCTCCCCGCCCCCCCGCCTTGGGATTGTGTGATCCAGGTGATTCCCTAGATGCTAACTGTTCTCTCCGCTTCTGACTCAGTGTTTTTAGTTGACTGGAGTGCTGAATGCCTGCCTGGATTAAACTGCAAGTCACCAGCTACAAGAAGGGGGTTTAGGCCAAAGGTTTAGATTATGATTATGCTTCTGGTCTTGAACATCATTTGCTTACAGGACTGTCATGAAGTCAGGCTCAGAGCTGGTCAAGGCCGGGTTACGAGCATTCTTTGAAAATGCTGCAGAAGACTTAGAGAAGACTTCGGAAAACCTGAAGCTGGGGAAGTTTACCCATTCCAGAACACAGATTAAAGGCGTGTCTCAGAATATTAACTATACCACGGTGGCTCTGCTCCCCATCCTGACGTCCATCTTTGAGCACGTTGCTCAGCATCAGTTCGGGGTGGATTTACTCTGTGAGTCCTATTACTGTCTACCATGGACTTCTGTGCACAGAGGGCCCCAGATCAGAAGCGTGTGACTCATTCACTTGAGTTGACCTTGAAAATAGAACAGAGAGATAATTATTCCATACTTCTTAGGTTTAAAAATGAAGTAATAAATACTTAGAGGAGCAGAAATCCTCCAATTTGAGTATATAATATTTCATCTTTCCCCCACTATTATTCAGGACCAGAATTTTCCACCCACTGGCTTAGCTGTCAGCCATTGTGTTCCCACTTAATTTGAAAAGGTTATCTGAGTAATCCAGCAGGGGATATAGGTTCGCTCCCAGGGTTTTTCAGATACCACTTTCCCTGTTAAGAAGCCTAATTTATTCATTGGATACCAGGAGCAAATGAAAGCCACAAACCTTTCATTATCTGAGCCTTCAGAAGAAGACCGTAGTTAGTTGGTTTTATTTCACTTTCCATTTAGTACCACATATAGCCACTTAGTGCAGCTATTTTGCCACCGAGCTCAATTTCACACTTTAAATGTTGGCATGTCATTTAATTCAGTTTAACAAACTGTTGATAGTTGATGCTGTGACTTCTATATCCCTGAACAACTGAAAATCAGTTATTTCCTTGGGGGTGGTCAAAGGGATGGGAGAACATCCGAACTCATTATTTCACATCATAGAAAGAATGCCCTTCCTTGTTGAAAACCTAAAAATTAAATTAGTTCTCCTTATGTTCAATTAGTCCCTGCTTTATTCTGAGTTCCAGACATGGAAGCGGCATGTAGCTGATGGATTCAACTCTGTAGATCCCCAAGTGGAACATCCCCTTCCCTCAGGAAACCTGGCACAATCATGATATAATTTGTTTCTTGAAAAATGTCCATCATAGAACTTGGGACAGGTGGACATGAGAAATTTTGGTCTGTCTCTAAAGAGGTAGGGACATTCAACATATCTTCCTAGGAAATTAACAAAAGACTCAGTCAAACCTCAGATTTCCTGCATTCTTCCTTTCAGAGAAAGGAAGTACTACTATACCTCAAACTTAACCTTCATGGCTCCCTCTGTTGGGAAAAAAAAAAAAAAATCCCATATGGATCTCCTTGGTCAAATGATGTCTTTTCCTGAAAAACGATGAGATTCACATCAAAAGCCGGCAAAGCAGCAGAGATATCTCAGTGGAGGGTGTTCTCCTGTCAATGGGTTGTCCCCCAGTTCAGTAAGCAGCATCTGGGGAGAAGGGGACTGTATCACAAGGTGCCAATGCGGGGTGCATGCGCACACTCTGTGTAGCTCCTGGGTGATGCCAGCGCTTGTTTTCTGTTGGCGGACCCTCTCCTTGTGCCTGAGGTGAAGCATTGGGATTGAAGCATGATAATGACTGCTCTTCTCTGTTCTTTCCAGTAGGCGATGTGCAGATTTCATGCTACCACATACTGTGCAGCCTCTACTCCCTTGGGACTGGAAAGAATATCTACGTTGAAAGGTAATTAGTGAACAAAAGAGGCTCACACGTGCAAGGCTTAGAAAAATGTTGCTTACCATCTTTCAGCACTTAACATCTTTTCAGTACAGCAAAGTCAAAATGCTCACTGAAATGGGGTGGTGATTTTGAACCTAGGTTATTAAATGTTTATGGCAATATTAAAATGTAATGAAGCTAGTGCGATTTATGACTTCGGTAGAACTATGTTGAAAAGAAAACCACAGGCCCTAACTGGCGTTACTTGGGCCAGGCCAAGTCACCAAAAGCAGGGCTTAATACCTAATCTCATGGCAGTTTCATTTAGTTTCGTTTTTCAAGATTTTATTTATATATTTGAGAGAGCGCATGGGAGAACAAGAGAGAGCATGAGCCAGCGGGAGGGGCAGAGACAGAGAGAGAAGCAGACTCCCTGCTCAGCAGGGAGCCCCATGTGGGCTCAAACCCAGGACCATGATCCCAGGATTATGAGCTGAGCCAAAGGCAGACACTTAACCCAGGTGCCCCCCCAATTGCAGTTTTAACCTCCTGCAGAAATCTAAATCTTAACTGGTAAGTCAGGAGTTTTCTCATAGGTGCCAATGATGTAATCTGTCACAAGGGCCCTCTCCATCCCCTAAAGGAAGATGAGGTCATCTGTAGGATAAGACCTCCAACTCTTCCCCTTAAGGGAAAGCTACCTAGCCTGGAAAAACCTTTTTTTTTTTTTTCTTGGCTTATAACTTTGTTGCCCCACTCTTCTTCCTATAAAAACTTTCCATTTTGTACCATCTCCTCCAAGCACCCCAGTACTTGCTAGATGGAATGTTGCCAGATTCATGAATCACCTAAAGACCATGAGATCTTCAGACTCACTCAGTTGAATTTTATTTTTTAACAGAGAGCCAGTAAATGTATGTGATTGGAGAAGGAATACTGTATAGCCAAGCTAAATCATGTGCTAATAACAAAAAAAAAAACAAAAAACAAAAAACGCTGACAAAATGTCTGTTTCTTCAAAATCACAGCTTCCAGATAGCTTCCAGAGTCTCTGTGGTTAAAGCTTGCCTAAAAGCTCAAGGGACATGAGACTCTTACTTTAGTGTTTAATGGGTTTCTATGTGATACAGTACTGGACCTTTGCCATTCTCAGTTGTCAGATTAGCTTTAGTTAGGTTTTTTTTTTTCTAAACTTAGTTTATTTTTTCAGTGTTCCAAGACTCATTGTTTATGCACCACACCCAGTGCTCCATGCAATACATGCCCTCCATAATTCCCACCACCAGGCTCACCTAACCTCCCACCCTCTCCCCTCCAAAACCCTCAGTATGTTTCTTAGAGTCCACAGTCTCTCATGGTTCGTCTCCCCCTCAGATTTCCCCCAACTCACTTCTCCCCTCCTTCTCCCAATATCTTCCGTGTTATTCCTTATGCTCCACAAGTAAGTGAAACCATATGATAATTGATTCTCTCTGCTTGACTTATTCCACTCAGCATAATCTCCAGTCCCATCCATGTTGATACAAAAGTTGGGTATTCATCCTTTCTAATGGAGGCGTAATACTTCATTGTATCTGTGGACCATATCTTCTGATCCATTCGTCTGTTGAAGTACTGTGGCTCTTTCCACAGTTTGGTGACTGTAACCATTGCTGCTATGAACATTGGGGTACAGACGGCCTTTCTTTTCACTACATCTGTATCTTTGGGGTAAATATCCAGTATGCAATTGCAGGGTCATAGGGAAGCTATATTTTTAATTTTTTAAGGAATCTCCACACTGTTTTCCAAAGTGGCTGCACCAACTTGCATTCCCACCAACAGTATAAGAGGGTTCCCCTTTCTCCACATCCTCTCCAACTGTCAGATTAGCTATAGTTTTAAACAAGTGCACATTTTGGTAGCAGAAATGCAATTCAGAAATCTTGAATCTGAATAAGCTGATCCAATTCCCAAAGGAAACCACTATTAACAATTTTGTATATGTCATTCCAGATATTTTCTACACATGTACATTTGTATACATGTAGGATCATAATATCCATATTGCTTTGCAAATTTGTCCTGTTGGATGAAGTTAAAAACTGAATTCCTTTTTCATTCTACTCCAGCTTTTAGATTTGTTATTTAGATAAAATAATCATTACCTTTCTACTTTAATAAGGTAAGCAAGTTTAGTACACTTTTATTCCTTTCTACATCTCCTTTTTTGCTATATAGTTTCTTAAAATGGGGACACCTGAGTGGCTCAGTTGAGCATCCAACTACTGATTTTGCCTCAGGTCATGATCTCAGAGTTGTGGGATTGAGCCCTGCATTGGGCTTTGCACTGGGTGTGGAGCCTGCTTAAGATTCTCTCTCTCTCTCTCTGCCCTTCCCCCCCAGTTCTCCCCATTCACACACATACACGCGTGTGCATGTGTTTGCTCTCTCTTTCTCTCTCTCTCTCTCTAAAATAATAATTTCTGGGGCACCTGGGTGGCTCAGTGGATTAAAGCCTCTGCCTTCAGCTCAGGTCATGATCTCAGGATCCTGAGATCGAGCCTTGCGTCAGACTCTCTGCTCAGCGGGGAGCCTGCTTCCCTCTCTCTCTCTGCCTGCCTCTCTGCCTACTTGTGATATCTGTCAAATAAATAAATAAAATCTTTATATAATAACATTTACATTCTATTCTAGGACCAAAATTTTCTGGGTTGTTTACCTTAGTTTGTGTTGTAAGGTTTCACCAAATAGCCAATCCTTTTAAACCATGATTTTCCCATTCCAAATTTTTTATTTTGATTTGTGTCTTGGTTGGTCAGATTCATCATTAAGTACTTGGCTCTGTAAGAGTTCTTAGATACTCTTGAATCCTTGCATATTTTGGAATATTCCCCCTCGACTTTTGAACAATTTCTGTGGTATAAAATCCTCGGGTCATAATTTTTTCCCCCGCAGAAGCATATATAGACTTTGCTTCTTTGTGTTCTGACGATGCCCCAGGCCAGGTTGTTTGCTGACTTATACATGACTTTGCAGTGGGAGGGGAGAAGCTGGCTGTTCATTGGATTCCTTCTTCAGTCTTGAAGCTCATTAAGTTCTATAATATGTTCCAGGATTACTTATTCTGTATCAGCCCCCTCTGCTTCTCAGAACTTAATATGCCCCCTCAGTGTTCAGAATTGGGTCTTCCTTTTTTTTACAAATCTTTCACTTTATTATGTTATTGTGGAGTTTATTCCGCCTACTGTTATTTAGGAAGAGGTTGTATTTGTTGGCTTTTTCTTAACCTTCCACATTTCTCCCTTTCTCCCAAGTAACTTTTAGCTACCTGATCTTTCCTATTTGGGGTTTAGAAGGTATTTCTCAAACTTTCTCCATGTTCCTGACTCTCTTTAGTTTCCTTATTTTCTGTGAATGTATTGAAACAAATTTTTATGTATTTTTCCCTGGATAATTCTCCCTCAGAACCATGTTTCTCAACTATTTCTTGTTCATTAGCTACATTGCTAGTGCTCAAGAGTGGAAAGGAGCATTGTGCACGTGTGTGTGTGTGTGTGTGTGTGTGTGTGTGTGTGTGTGTGTTGAAGGAGTTTATGGGGAAGAAACATCATCCAGCTTCATAGCTAACAAGCTGGCTCAGGACTCCCTCACTCTACCCACAGTGCCTTTAGTTCTAGGGTGCATCCACCTCTAGCCTTTGGTTCTCCCCCAACAAAAGTAAGCAAGTGGCCCAGGTAAGAGGTCACAGGTAAAATTTTTAGCACATCCTAAAGACATAGGGCTTTTATATAGTCAATTAAAGTAGGTTTATGCCAGGTACCTGGGTGGTGGCTCAGTCAGTTAAGCGTCTACCTACAGTTCAGGACATGATCTCAGGGTCCTGGGATCCAGTCCCACATTGGGCTCCCTGTTTGGCAGGGAGTCTGCTTCTCCCTCTCTCTCTCTCTCTCCCTCCCTGCTTCTCCTCCTGCTTGTGTGCTTGCTCTCTGTCAAATGAATAAATTAATAGAATATTAAATAATAAAATTTTTAAAAATAATAAGTAATATTATAGTAATAATAATAAGTAATATTAATAATAATAAGTAATAATAATAAGTAATATTCCATCCAGTAGAAGACTTGGGTCAGCAGCTATAGGACAGGTCACTACTCACTCTTCTACTCTACCTCCCCTCCAGTGGCTTCTCCAGGCTCAGAGTCCAGGGCACTTGAATGGAGGGGTCATGTACACTTTTTCCCTACTCTGTCCTGCCTGCCTCTCTGCAATATGAACCTGATCCTGCATCCCCAGCTGGTCTCCGAGCCCCACCTCCACCCTTCATTGTTTCAAGCACAAGATCATATTCTGAGCTCCTCAGAATCCCCTCATTTACTTCCAGAGATGACTACACTCTGCTGTTAGCCCAGAAAGTATGTTTCAGTTTCAGTGTCCCCACTTGGTTAGGTCCATATTTTGTGGCTTGATGTTATCACACATTTTCTCATTTCAGCAAAGATCCCAATATCTTCCCAATTTTTCCCCCATTTCTTTTGCACGTTAGGGAGGAAACTTCAAGTGCACCATTTCTCTGCCACCTTTTGCTAAAGTTTCCTTGGCTAACGAATGTCTGCAGGATTGTAAGGGAACTGCTAAATATTTGGTTTCTAACTACATCTTGTGTGTGTACCATGGGTGGGAGAGATTCCAAACACCCCAGTGATAGGGTTGACGGTAAAGAGAAGGAAGTCACTGAAACAAAATAGAGACTTTTCTTTTGGAATATTCCAGTTGAGACAACTGGAGGTCACTGACAGAGTTTTCAACAAATTTTCAGCAAAGGGTAAAGGCTCTTATGCATTTAACCACTGAGAATACTTGCCTTCTTTGATGCAGAGATACTTTAATCATAGCATTTGAGGTTGGTCAAGAAGTGAAACATGGAAAATGATTTAAGCTTCAACACTTCATTTTATTTCAAATGAAAACTGTTTCTCCCCTTCACACCGTGGAGATACTTATTCTTTCCTACCCTGCCACCTTTGACTGATTATTTCTGACCAAACATTGCACACCTTCCCTAAACCTCTGAGGTGACTTGTACTGCTGGTCTAGAGCTGTGGCCTGCCTCCCCTTTCTGCCCCTCTGCTACATAGTACTTCCTCTCCTTGGCATCCTTTAGAACATATGTGAAGGAACTCTCAAAATTGCAAAGCACCAGATACGAACAAGACATACATCTTACTACTGTGATGCCTTCCTCTGTCTGGATCCCTAACAACAGACATTTGAGAAGCTAGATCTGGATCAATGAAATAAAATTGAGAGATGGGCAAGGAGAGCCTGCCACTTATCAAATTAGAAAGTAACAAAAATTGAAGTACAAATCGCACCCTCTTTAATCTGTCACTGTTGACCAAGTTTTACCATGTGAAAAATACTGTATATGCTAGGGCAGTAAGAACTGAAGGGGGAAAAGAGAGTTCCATATCCAGGGAGCAATTATTCAAGCAGACCGTTTGGTTGCTCGACCTGTTTCAGTGGCCCTCGTTCTGCTCAGTGCATACCCACACTGCCTCCTGGGGGGGGCGCTAATGACCAGAGAAGCATCCTAACTGTAGGCCTTTGCTCAGTGCCTCTAGGAGCCTGCGGGCCAAGGTCATTGGCAGACTTCTGGGTTTTACTTTTACAGAACTTTTCTCAGTGAAACAAGGAGAACTGTTGCTTATCCCTGTTGGCCAAATGGCTAATTAGCATCACTGTGCACCCTGGACTAGAAAACGCCCTGCTGTGAGCTGGTTGAGACTCAGATTTGTCAGAGAACACATTGGGAGTGCATGCCCCCAGGGCAGCACAACACTGCAAAACTGGCTTTTGCCCCCACAGGTTTCCTTTGCATCAGACTAACTTTCTAGAAATCCACCTCTGTGAGATCAGGACTTTAATTTGATGAGAGAAAAAGAAAAGAGGCCCAGCTGTTTCCAAGGTTCGTCTTGCTGGGCCAAGTTGAGTTTGCCTCAGATTTGACCTTAGCCCCTTGTCATTCTGATTTTCACCCAGATTTTCTTTCATCTGTGCTCTCCCAGTGGCATTTCCTTCACCCTCACAGCTTAGCTCCTTCTTTCCTCCTCCCAGAAAGGCAAGACTGAGGCAGTAAAATCTCTCTTCAATGGCCACTGTGGTTGGTTGAAACAGACTTGCTCAGGAGAGAGGCCGTGGTGCCGAAGATCCCCACAGAGAAGCCCACTCCTCACTCCCTCATAGTCCAGCAGCGGTGCATCCTGCAGCTGGACACACAGGACACAGAGGACTGTTCTGTCTGAGGGCTGCTATTCACCCCAGAGCAGACCCGGATGGGGAATCTCAGTCCTACCTCCAGTGCAAGGATTAGGCTGTGCCATCACCTAAGAAGTGATTGCTTGATTGCTGGAGGCTGATTTTAGAGTTCTCTGCTCAAACACTTCACAGCTAAGCAAACTGTCAGCTAGTCCCTTAAAAAGTTGAGCCTAAGAAGATAGAAGATGAGAATTAAAACCACATATATTAATTGTCCTTTAAATAAATCAAAATGTGACTTTTTTCATAGGTTTGGTGACAAAAGATGGGGGGAGGGGGATGGATTCCAAGACAGTTTTCCACTCGCTCATTCACCCACCCGCCTCCCTCCGGTCCAGCAAACTTCCCTTGCCTCTCAGCAGTTCTTAGACCCTTAGAGCTTCTGATTCTTCCCCAGATAGTCATACCAAGTTATTTTCTCAGGACCAATTAAGATCACATTTTTAAGCCAATTCAAGTGTGTCTCTTTCTTTGCTATAATGAAGTTGCCCATTGATCCTAATTCTTGTAATTAGACCATAAATATGTTATCTTATCGCATTGCTTCAGTGTTCTGAGAAAGCTTTTTACTTTCTGGAAGACAAAGACTAATGGTCAGAGTCTGGCTTATTTCTCAGGAGGCAGTGGGTCCCCTAGCCACCCCATAGTAAATACTTGTTATACACATCCAGAGACCCTACACTTTGACGTGCTGCCTTCTTGATGCTGTTGGAATTGTTGGCTGTTATCACAGTGAAGGGCAATTAATGCAGCTTTCAGTTCAGGTTTTGGTTGGGGGATCTAAGGGAACCCTGAGGGCTGAACACCTTTTTGTTTCCATAGAACAGAGGTAGGCATGTAAGCATTTGCTTCTGGCTCCAATTGTGCCCTCTCTAGCTGGCAGTTTTCCCCATGATGGTTCCATAACATCCCCCAAGATGCAGCCTGACACCCTCAGCTCCCAAGGACTGTGTAGTGGGCTTCATGCACACAACATCAGCACTCATTCTGATTGGTCAGACACAAAGGAAGGTGAACAAGATGTTTGAACACTGTAAGCCCCATCCACTTTTAAATTATAGACCTATCGTCAGCATTTTCCACTATCTTTGTATCATGGTCTCACAAAGGACTCATGGTATTAGTTAAAAGACATTTTCCTCCTTATTTGGGAACTGACATCACCTGTGTAACTCACCTAACAGGTGTGTAGTCTGACAGTGATCAAATGCCAGTAACTGACAGAACAAAGATATGATGACGGAAAAACAGATGGCTCCGGTCTCTCATTCATCAGAAAGCAATAGATGTCAGCACCCATACAGGGCCCTTCCAGCGCACACTGTCACTGTGTGACTCACCAGCAGGAAGGATCTGCTGAAATAGCCAGTACAACTCCAAGGCTAAACCCAGGTCCAGGAGGGGGAGGCGCTGTCTCAGTACCAGCTCTGCTTTGACCAACCCGTGGCTGGTTCCATTACTTATGTTTGCTGACTTGGCTAGCAGGCAAGCAAGCAGAAGTTCTTCCAGTTGGAGAACTAGAAATCTGAACAGGAAATCCTAAGCATATTTTTCTTGTTTGGTTGCTCATTTCCCAGAAAGACCGAGACCCAGAGCTTTATCCATGATGGACTCTCAAATATTTGTGTAGAATATTTGTGAGAAGTAACAGGTACTAGAGGTCTTTCCTCTAAATCAAGCAATGTGCTTCAGGATGTGTTGTTTCCCTTGAAAGGCAGGTCTTTTATTTTGTGCCTTCTTGGTGCTTTGGGCCTATTATCTCCTGTTCCCACTGGCTGACACCAGCTCCATCCAAAGCAGGGAATAGACACAGATTACACAGATTTCAAAACAATTTGAGAACAGAGAAGGGGTCAAATTCAATTTGGATGACAGTGAAACTTCTCAGAAATGCTGCAAGAGAAGAACAGAGCTATGAAGTGTATTATTATATTGCCTTAACCAGGTTTAAGAACCAGGGTCCCTGTGGAAAGACCATTGTACACCACTGGTCAGTGTTCAGGGAAAGATGGGGAAAGGAGAAGTGCTTGTAATCTTGCTGAGCCCAGGATCCCAAGATGTCCAATAGAGTAATCCATGGGGAGATGGCCTGAAGCATTTTAGGAAAGAGGCCTCGTCCACCATGCACAGGGCCAGCATGGGGTGACACCACTTCTAAATGGACTTCTTTGTTTCTAGGCAACGTCCTGCCCTTGGAGAATGTCTGGCCTCACTAGCAGCTGCCATCCCAGTGGCGTTCCTGGAGCCCACGCTTAATCGCTACAATCCACTCTCGGTCTTCAACACCAAAACCCCCAGGGAGAGGTCTAGTAAGTATCTTCCCTCAGAGGTCACCAACCCATGTGTTGAGAGGAAAGCAGCAAGGAAGGAAGGTCACCCAGGCAGGGAAGAGCAGCCTTGCAGCGCTTTTGGTTTATATACTCTGAGAGGGGGCCAGCAGGTCAAATCTAGGGTCCATGTTGTATGTCTCCATATTACTGGAAAAATGGACACAGGCAAGTTCTTTGTTACCACTAGACGTTGGGACTTCAGGACTCTTCTGTAAAATGAGACAGTGTGGTTGATTTCTAAATCCCTTCTATCCTAAAGACTTAGGCTCTCTAGTCTGCCCTGGGCCTTAAGTCCCCTTCTGCACGTGGGGACATGACTTCTTTATTAGTTCTCTCCAGAGTGTCATCATAAGGGGCACATGTGCACTAGTAACCTAATTGTACTTTCTAAGTCCAGGGAGTTGACTGTGTTTCCAAGTATGATAACCATATGTGGTCTATCATTTTGAAAAAGAAAACATAGAAACATACCAACCTCTTATACTGTTGGTGGGAATGCAGGTTAGTGCAGCTACTCTGGAAAACAGTATGGAGATTAGATTCCTCAAGACATTAAAAATAGAGCTACCCTATGACCCAGCAATTGCACTACTAAGTATTTACCCCAAAGATACAGGTGTGGTAAAAAGAAGACCATATACACCCCAATGTTCATAGCAACAGTGTCCACAATAGCCAAACTGTGGAAGGGCCCAGATGCCCTTAAACAGACGAATAGATTAAGAAGGTGTGGTTCATATATACAATGGAATATTACCCATCAGAAAGGGTGAATACCTACCATTTACATCGTCGTTGGTGGAACTGGAGCTTATTGGGCTAAGTGAACTAAGTCAGTCAGAGAAAGACAATTGTCATGTGATTTCACTCATATTTGGAGTACAAGAAATAGTGCAGAGGATCATAGGGGAAGAGGGAAAACTGAATGGGAAGAAATCAGAGAGACAAACCATGAAAGATTCTGGACTCTGGGGAACAAATTGAGGTTTACAGAAGGGAGTGGGGTGGGGGATGTGGTAACCAGGGGTGATGGACATTAAGGAGAGCATGTGATGCAATGAGCACTGGGTGTTATACACAACTAATGAGTCATTGAACAATATATCAGAAATTAATGATGTACTATATGTTGGCTAATTGAATTTAAAAAGGTGGAATTTAAAAAGGTAGAAAAAAACACCACCAGAAAGGATTGAAATTATATAAGAAAGAGAAGTTAACAGGAGTATTAACATACTAAATTCTAGAACAGCAGTAGGCAGACTATGGCTATGGGCCTAATCTGGGCTGCTGCCTATTTTTGTAAATAGTGTTTTATTGGAATATGGTCTCACTTACTCATTTACATGTTATCTGTGACTGCTTCAGCACTACTTAGGAGAGGAAAAAGTAATTTTCTCTCTACTCTTCATTATTGTTGACTGAGAACCCCCCCACCCAATGAAACAGATTAATAGGAGAAAAATATATATATACACTTGAGTACTTATAGGAGCTCACAAAGATATGAAACTCAAGGGTGAGTCCTTCCTATGTGGATAAATTGTGATCCTACTGGAAGTCAATGGAATAGAAGAGATGAGCTTCAAACAAGGGAGCTTGAATCATGCTTGGAATCCAACTAGAAAGAACTATAATGATTTGATGTAACATGAAGCAGAAATTACCATATCATGGGACTAGTCAATATTAAGGAAGAAAAAAGTACACTAAATCATTTCAAACCAGAACCTGTTCTATTCAGAACCAATATTCTCTGAAAATATTGATAGACACTAATAGTAGATGTTACTGTCTATCAATATTTTCAGAAAATATTTGTTCTTAGTATTGATTAGTCCCATGGTGTGGTAATTTCTGGCACACTCCTCTGTCACCTTCTTTTCTCCATGTAAGAATGTAGAGCGCTAAGCCACAGTGGCTCTATTCCCACCTGCTTCTCATTATTTCAGATAAAGAAGCACATTGCCCCCAGAAATGCTGACCAGGGCAATTTAGACAAGGCCACTTAATGAATTTCTGGTCCCAATCGCAAATAAATACAGTGGAGACTAGTGTTCTCAAAGTTAGTCAGGAAAGAGACATTGCCCAGCTGCTTCAGCTTGCTAGAGTCTCCTGTGACTTCTCTAAGTTAAATTCCCACCCCCTCTCAGCTGCCCCTCACCCTTTCTCCCCTAGCAGAAATATATCTCTAACCTTGTTTTTCTCTGCCCTTTCCTGATACCATATGAGTCATATCTTGCAGCTCGCTCGGGAGCTGAGCAACTGAGCAGGCTCTGGTTGAGAAAGAGCTGTGACATCCGTAAACATAGGCCAGCCCAAGTGTTGCTCCACAGCTCCAAAGGGACATGGGCCCAATCAAGACAGTGCTAGATATTTATCCATCTATTCTTCTCCGGCTGTGATTGAGGAGATCTTGTGTCTCTGTCTGACCAGTGTGTAGAGCTGTGCCTTGGGAAATGGACTTCCTCTGCTCTTGAGCTCATAGATGTACAATAGCAGACAGAATGAGGACTTGAGAAAGATGGAGGAAGTCCTAGATGAGCTTTGGGAAGGAAGGGCACGACACTGTCCCATTGTTCTTCTCAAGGGCTATTAGAAATATGTTCCTTCTTACTTCATGTACTTTACCTTTATTTAACAAGACATATCCATAAATGAAAAATAAGTATCAATCACTGCATACTCCACAGGGAAGAAAAGAGAGAAGAATGTGATTAGAGATGACATAGTTTTTCATCCATCAGTGACACACTGTGGGGTGTGCCTAAGTCCCCTGAGCCCATGGTTTCAATCATTCAGTTAATCAACAGAGGGAGCGCTGACCATGTATGTGGCTCTTGAAAAGTAGAGTGTACATGAATATGTATTCTGGCATAATCGGGTTTGCCTGGAGCCAGAGGATGACTGATGGCTTAATGGAATCTAAGAAGGTAGACTTCATTCATTAAATGAAGTGAGTGGACTGAGGGACCAAGATGAAGGAGGGGTGGGTAGGGTGACAAATGATGTGAGCCTTTAGTTTAGAAATATAATATGAGCTGACTTATTAAGGGTTCAGTCCATCGGACATTTTTATTAATTGACAGTTGGTGTTTTGCCAGCAGTTACTCATATTAGTAACTGTGTTATAAGACCCTGGAGCATTTTCTGATTCATCCAGAAATTATGAAGATAAGCCTAGAAAAGGCTTAATACTGGGTATCTTCCAAGTATTCAAAATTAGTTAACCCTCTGGTTACGCATGGCAGTGGTCTGTTAATTAGATATTAAATAAGATAACCTAGTCTCCAGCCAGTTTATTTCCAGACCCTTATTGAGTGGTCCTCCAGAAAGAGCAGGAGGTCCAGTTCCCATGTCAGCTGGCTGCCTACACAAAGAGGTGGTACTCTCTGATGCCTCCTCCTTGGGGAAGGGCTGCTTGGTAAAGAAAATTGGACTTGAGAACCTTACGCAGTGGTTCTCAAACTCTAGCATACATCAGAATCATGCAGAAGACTTATTAAGACAAATATTGCTGAGTCCCTACCCCTAGAGTTTCTAACTTAGCAAAGCTGGATTCCGGTCCTAATGAGTTTCCCAGGTGATACAGCTGCTACTGGTGGGAGGACCGCAGTTTGGGAACCACTGATGTAGAAGGTGAGAGGACAATGTGTTTAAATGATAACCCCAACAGTCTTGTGTTGGATTCCAACAGGACTCAGCTGAGGCTGTGTTTCAGGTACATAACTCAGCAGTCTTCATCCTATGAGTTTATTATGTGGCGTTTGAAGCATAATACACCATCTGAATCACAAATGTTTCTTTCACTCAAGGACCAATTACCTATAAATTACTTTTAAAGGTCATTACAATGATTACAGGGCAGCACCCTGAAGCAACTCTTTTCTTAGGTAGGGGAGAAAAGTGCCCATGAGGTATGGTGATGTATTGTCATCACCATACATGGTGATGTATTGTCAGTGTGACATGTAAAACAAACACACACACACACACACACACACACACACAATTGATTATCTGAGAGCAAACAGCTGTGAACTTCAGCGGCATCCATGGCCGTTGGCACTGGTCTGTGTGCTGGGTTTCAAGACAGAAGTCTTGACTTCTCTGTCTACAACTCCTGGTATGCGTAAATTGGTTTTGTTTGGGAGGCTCCTGCAGACCCCCATTTCGATGCCCCCCCCCCCACGATGGTGGTTCTGCTACAAGGTACAGGAGATGGTCTTTGCCTGGGATCCACATTGGGAGTAGACCACATCCGACCCACAGAATTCCCTTCCCCTGTAAATCAAAGGAGCATCCCATTCTTTGGCTTTCATGCTATTAATCCTTTGAATTGTCTGGATTTTAAAGGACATTGGTCCCTTCATGCCTTCCACTTTAGTGACAGCAGCAGGAGGTCATGGCTAGCCAAAGAACGTGGGGCCTGCCCCATAGCAAGGAGGCTCCTGTGTGTCCTTTGCTTGCAACTGCTCATGCCATCCAACACACCTGCTGGTTTCAGCCACAGACCCGTCGTCTCCAAGCCAGCCAGCCAGCCTTGCTCCACATCTCCGCTCCAGAAAGTACAATCAAGGGAGAAACCAAAACCAGTGTTCCTAAAGGCCACAGAATTTGCTGTGACCTCTCTTATTCATTAATCCTTCAATGCCCACATACCTAAAATCTTGAGGAGGGAGACTTCTAGCCCACAATGACCCCAGTGGCACAGGGCCTACAGGTATAACCCAGTTCACAAAAGATAACATTTTATCTGAGGTCTTCTGCTTTGTCCTTAGAAATCCGTGAGAACTTTGTATTTTTCTCCAAATATCAGAAATATTTTCCTCAAGTCATCTAGTGAAACTGATGTTCCAGAAAAGTGCTCCACATTTGCTTATGGCTTCTCAGATTCCCTGGCCCCCTGCTTTGGCCACATGTGAGAAGTTTGGCCTGCGGGTAGAGTTTGCCTATGATCCCTGTCCAGGTCTGGGTTGACCCAACCCAGGCAGATGGGGGCAGGGGACGGTGGTTAGAGGAGACAGAGCTCTGGGCCCGGGCTTCTTTCAGAGTCCTTGTTATCTTCTTATCCATCAGGAACTTTGGGATACTGCTGGTGTCTCCTCCTATCTTGTCCTGTCTTTTCACTTAAGTGAAACAGGACATGTAGCCCCTGGCTGCTGTTTGCGATTCTTATATCCAACAACCTTCCTTGGTTTCATGTTGAACTTCATCTGTCACTGCGTTGACCTGTCTGTCCATGGCCAGTGGAGTGACCGCAGTCTTCAGTGAAAGGAAAAGATGGGGTTTACTCACTCTTCCTTGCACAGAAGCCTTCACAAACAAAAAGGTTTAGGTGCCTGACAGGTGGCCTTAGCACCTGTCACCTCATGAGTAACTTCTGTGGTAAATGCAGACATTAACACAAGTGTAATTGTTTTCTCCCCCAAAATCTCAATCAGATGGAAAGTAATGTTGTCTCTGGTCCAGCTGAAAGAATATTTGATGAGAGGGGTTTCTTTTCTTTTTCCAAACAGTACGGAGATCCAGGTGACTGAACTATGAGGTTTCACCTAAACACAGAGTAGGTGCTTTTCTCCATCTAGTATCACCTTTTCTGCCATGCGTGTGGTAAGACAGAAAGGGAAAATCCAAGAGATAGGCTGCATCTCAGGGAAGTCTTAGGAGGTGTCTCTCACCTGTCTCTGTTATGCTCCTTTGGCCTTAAGTTGAAGCGTTTTAATCAAGTATGGCTTCCAGGAAGCCAACCCAGCCTCTGGAAGCTGTCATCTTTACACAGACACCTGGATGACAGAAGCTCCCCCACATCCAGTGCTCACTCAACTGAGGCTTGAGGGTGACTGCTTAAAGTCTAAAAGACCAGAGGAAGGGTAGGACGGATAGAATGGGTTGCATTATTTGTGCTTTTGAATTCCTGTGCCTGTGTTCTCCCTGTACCCCCTTGGTCAGTTCTGGGCATGCCGGACACAGTGGAAGAGATGTGTCCTGACATCCCGCAGCTGGAAGGCCTGATGAAGGAGATCAGCGACCTGGCTGAGTCAGGGGCCCGGTACACAGAGATGCCCCACGTCATCGAGGTGATCTTGCCCATGCTCTGCAACTACCTGTCCTACTGGTGGGAGCGGGGGCCTGAGCACCTGCCCCCCAGCACAGGGCCCTGGTGCACCAAGGTCACATCTGAACACCTCAGTGTCATCCTGGGAAACATTCTGAAAATCATCAACAACAACCTGGGCATCGATGAGGCGTCCTGGATGAAACGTATCGCAGGTACCACAAATGCCTCTTCCCCCCGCCCCCACCTGTTCCCCCAGGCCTGCATTCTCTTTTCATCTCTCAGTCGATCTCTAAACTAGTCTCCCTCCCCCTCTTAGTTAGTTCCCAGGAAAAAGTTACCCACCCTGGAGAGCCTCCTGGAGCAAATGCTCCTGTCTCCTCCCAGCTCAGCCAGGTCCCTCGCATCTCCAGGAAGCCCTTCTCCATACACTCTGCTTGGCTCAGATGTTCATTGCTTTATTCGCTTTTGGTACTTAATCATCTTGTTTGCTCCTTGAGTAATAACTGTCCATAGTTTCCCCATAAGTGCTCCTGTGTGTTCTGTACACGTATTAGACTCACTCCATTTTGAGCTGTACTGCAAGTCGCCACCATTTGTATTTCATGTTATACTTTCTAAGACACTCCCTACGTTAGGTTCCCAACAGCATCATTTTGGGTTTTTTGGGTTTTCATTTCAGTATTCCTCTAGATCTCCTCACATGTAGTAGTCTCTTAATGAATTTTGTTACCTGATTTTCTATTCATGAAGCAACCCTAAAAGAAAGAAAAAAGAAAAAGGAAAGACTTCAAAAAGGAATGACCACACTTCCCACAGTCAGGAAATCATGAATATTTAGTGTCTTCTGTGTCAAAGCAGAGTCCAAGGGGACAAAAGCCAAGGCAAGGTCATTGTTTTTGATGGACCCACAGCATGTAGACAACTCTGTGGTAGCCATTCACCCACGCCACCTCCTGGACCAGGAAACACAGGGGCTGCACCAAAGGGATCTATTAGCGCAACCCTAGATATTTACCTTCCTGGACAAATGAGGAGGTATTTCTCTGCAAGACCAGGGAAGAAAAGTTTCCACCCCCTTCCTGTCTCTGCAATGAACTGAGCTCAGAATGATAAATATTCTAGGTGCTCATAGCTACTAAATAGCGCAGGCCTCTGTGAACGTATGAGTAAATAAAATTGACGTTCCTTTCTTACCTATTAGCCCAAGAATATTGCCAAGAAAATAGCTGAAGAAAAACCGCAAGACACTTTGTTAAGAAGCTCTACTTTGTAGTTCATAAGGGATTCAGGGAAGTAAGGAGCTGGAAGGACGGGCTCCCTCAGCTCCCTAGAGGGGCAGAGAAGGGCGATGGCCTAGCTCAAAAGGCACAGGGGGCAAGTGGACTCACCCTGTTATTCCACAGGGTATGCCGGTCTCAGGCGCCACCTAATTGCTGGTACTGAAACAAAGTCGATTTTAAGCTGTAAGCCCAACTCACCCACATCTGGAATAGCCTTTCTGATTCTGGGGCGTGAGCAGAAGCTTGCCTCAGGGCCAGGCGGGTGTTTGGCTTCTTGGATAGTGCCCCTCTGCAGGTAGCTGCCTCCACCTCCTCCTTCTACAATGGTCATTGCTGAAGGGAAAAAATAAGGCAGTGAGATTTAAACAAAACAAAACAAAAACAAAACAGTGCCAGATGTAGGCTATTTCCAACTGAAATGCCCCCCAGCTAAATAAACTTTGAAAGGCACAAAACACAGAGCATGTTGGCAGTAGTTGGTGGCTCTTACCAATTTTATTTCACTTAATTTTTTTATAATTACTCTGATTCTGATCTTTATGATCAAGTAGACCAAGAGGATACTTTGTTTAAGAAACAGGGTGAGGTGTATAGGTAGGTATTCTCTTGAAGAGGGCCAGAATCCCAGTCCCAAACCCCACTGATTGCTGTGTCTGCTCTTTGACTGCCGGTGGCCACCCCAGCCTCTCTCTCTCTCTCTCTCTCTCTCTCTCTCGGTCGTTATACCCGATGATTGTTTGTCCTCTTCAGGGCCCAGAGGAGCCCCCAGGCAGTGAGGTAGCAGTTCTCAAGCATTGGGGGACTGAGAACTGTGGTTGGATTAGTGTATTTTTAACAGCAGATTTTTCTGTACAGTAAAATAGTACCATAAACCATAGTACGAGAAAATAGTACCAGAAACCATAGTACTAAGTGCCTACTCTTGGCTCAGCCCAGTGCTGCTTATTGGGAGGGGAAAAGGCTCCATTCAAGGAATTTATAATCTAGCTAGTGAGCCCAAACTAGACAGACAACCTGAAACTAGGTGATGAGGAGCTAGGAGGTGTGGCCAACGCCAGGCATGCATGAGGAGTGCTGGGGCAGCCGGGCTCCCTGCGGCCCAGACAAGCAGAACAGGTGTAGGGAACCTGCCCCTGACTTGTGGCTTTGTGAGAAAGAAATAAGTGCCTAGGGGGCAATTAAGGAAGGGAACAGGGCAGGGCTGTCCTGAGTCCACGGAATGTCACAGCCTTGCCTTTCAGTCTCCCTAATTTCCTTTTTATCCATTGCCCTAATGTGTGAAATGAGGGGGAGGCCTTTTGTTTGCCGACGCAGTGTATGCCCAGCCGATCATCAGCAAAGCCCGGCCAGACCTGCTGAAAAGCCACTTCATCCCAACTCTGGAGAAGCTGAAGAAAAAGGCGGTAAAGACTGTGCAGGAGGAGGAGCAGCTGAAAGCCGACACCAAGGGAGACACTCAGGAGGCGGAGCTCCTCATCCTGGATGAGTTTGCGGTCCTCTGCAGAGACCTCTATGCCTTCTACCCCATGCTGATCCGTTATGTGGACAACAACAGGTACTTGGGAGAGCTGGGGCTGCCTATCCACAGGATGGAAATGGTGGTGTTGGGTTGGGTTATAGGCGAAGTGGGGAGGTCACAGCATCCACCATCAGTCACCCCTCCCCCTCCGAACAAAGTCCCTGGTGAAGGACCTCTGGACAGTGCTGCTTTGCTTGGCCAGTTATTCTGTATGGTCAGTGCCGAGGCCACACCTTCATCCTCACATGCTACCGTAGGTCAGAGGGAGTTGGTCAAACAGGGCCTGCAGTGACCCACTTCTTCCCCTCTCAGCAGAGCTCTGACATGTATTCATTCAACAGAGGTTACCGTGCGTCAGGCACTGTTCTAGGCATTGGGGGAGGGAGGCATGAACACAGCAAACATGTTTAGCCTAAGGGCTTTTATCATGGCAGGGAAGTGGGGCACACAGACCAAAAACAAAATAAGAACTTGATACACTTTCCTCATATAAGTAAATTATGCAAAGTAAGGTAAGGAGAATTAGGAGTGCCAGAGTGGGGTGGAGTCACAGGCTTAAATAGAACATTAACTGAGAAACAGTATTTGAGCAAAGATCTGAGAGACATGAAGTAGGTAACCATGCAGGGTTATATTCCCAGGAAGAGGGGACATGTGGGGTTAGCCTTGTGGAAGGAAATTGTTAGGGTGTTCAGAGGATCATCAGAGGCCAGTGTAGCTGGAGGAGAGTGAGGAGTAGGGAGAGTGGTAGGAGATGTTGGAAAAACAACATGGGACCAAGAGTGTAGGGCTTCGGAGGCCACTGGGAAGATTCTGGCCTTTATTCTGAATGGGATGAGAAGTTGTCAGAAGTTTTGAGCCACTCTGTAATATGATCTGATTCACTTTTTTTGTTGAGATTTTATTTATTTATTTGAGAGAGAAAACACGAGTAGGGGGAGGGACAAAGGGAGAGGGAGAAGCGGACTCCCCACTGAGCAGGGAGCTGAGCCCCACCCCTCACTGCAGGCTCAGTCCCAGGACCCTGGGGTCATGATCTGAGTTACCAAGGAACCCGGATCTAATTCACTTTTTGAGTACGTGGCAAGATACGGAGGCAAATAAGGGGGTGAGGAGACTAGTTGGGTGGTTCATGGTGATCCCATCATAGAACTAACTAATGGGGATTCTTAGAGACAGCACCAGCTAATGATTCCCAGGACCTGGGAGGAAGTGGGGTTACTAGGAAGCAACTGCTTAATTGAACAGGAGTTTCTTTTGGAGCCCTGAAAGTGTTTCAGAAACTAGACAGTGACAGTGGCCACCCAAGTTTGTGAATGTACTAAGCATCACTAAGGGCAAATTTTATATGTATTTTTCCACAATAAAAAAGAAAAAAAGTTTTGATGGTTGAGTCCAGGGTGGTTGCAATGAAGGTTGACCCAAGATGTCAGATTCTAGGTCTGTTTTAAAGGTAGAGCCCTTTGGACTTCCAGATTGGGAATGAGAGAAGGAAGAGAGCCAAAGATGATTCTGCACAAATGGAAAGATGGAGTTTCCAGCCATTGAGTTGAGGAAGATTGTGGGTACAGACATTTTTTAGGGGAAGATCTGGAAATCACTTTTGAACATGTTAAACCTGGGTTGCCTATTCAATATAAAAATGAAAATGTTGAGTGGGCAGTTGAATATATGAGTCCAGAGTTCAGGAGAGGGTTCTGACATAGACATGGGAATTTGGGAGTCGATAACATATTGGAGAACATGAGACTGGATGAGAGAAGGGATTGAGGGGAAGAGACAGGAGTTCCAAGGACCTAGCCCTTTTGCTCTCCAACATCAAGGGATCAGGCAGGAGAGGAGGAACCAGTTGGCTGAGGCTGAGAAGGGACAAGCAGTGAGATGGGAGGAAACTGACAGAATGTTGTGTCCTGGGTGCCAACTTCACAAAGTGTTGCCAGGAGGAAAGAATGATGAGTAAATGTTATCGGTAATCTTGACAGGAGCAGTTTCGATGGAGCAATGAGAGGGGGGGGCCTCTTCGCAGTGAGCTGGAAGAGAATGAGAGAAAAGGACTTGGAGACAGCAGCACAGTCCATTTGTGCAAGGAATTTTACCACAAAGGGAACAGAAGTAAGATGCTGGCTAGAGGCAGAAGTAAGCTCAGGAGAAGAGTTTTGAGGATGTGGGAGACTTGTTAGCTTGTTTCTTTGTTATTGAGAATGATCTAGTTAGAGAAGGGGAAATTTATCATGTAAGAATGAGAGCGAGCATTTCTAAAGCAATGTTCTCTGAGCAGGCAAAGGGTCAGCATTAGAGAGTTTATCCACAAAAAGAATCAGGAGGGCAGGGAGTTTGGGTGCTGATGCTGGTACACACACACACACACACACACTTTCTCTCTCTCTCTCTCTCTGTATATATATATATATATATATATATATATATATATATATATATATGGGTCTCCAGGAGTCCTTTTCTGATTGCTTCCATTTTCTCAGCGCTGTAGGAAGTAAGATCATCAGCTGAGAATGAGGATGGGGAGATGGTGTGAAGCGGTAGCCAGGGAGAGGGGGAGAGTGGCTGGACCAGGACAGTGTCGTGTGATGACTGGGCATCAGTAAGGGCCCCACTTGAGATCTGTGGTCATGAGTTGAAGGTGAAACCCATCACCAGGTTGTCTTTTTCTCCAGCCAGTTTGCCACCAGGTCCAGGCCCAAAATAGGGAAAGAGTTGGATTTAACCAAAGTTGGGGTTTTTGCAAAGTGAGTATGACAAAGGAAAATGGGCGAGGGAGTTGATGGTGTGTGTCAGAGGGTAATTGTAAAGACTGACTACAGAAGTGAAGCTGGGTTTTGAAGAAAGTGAGGGCATGGGGGTGGGGAGGCTAATGTCTATGGACAGGCAGAAGAATAGGATTGTTGGTCCCAGTTGGGAGCAAGGACCAAATGGGTATTTTTACTATATAATACCCTCTTAAGATTTAAAAGCCTAACATAAATTTGAAAAGGCTCAATTTTAAAATACATCTTGAAAGGACCTAGGAATATTTGGGAGAGCCTTGCTAACTTTTGAGTATGCCATTCTGTCGTGGGCAGGAAATGGGTCTGAAGAAGCCCATTTTAGCATTTAGCTTATAAGGTAAATTGTGTTTCCTATACAATTGTCTTAAACAATTGATTACTTATATTATTTAGCATTTGAAAATAAATACCTTACACATACTATATAATATAATCTCTTACCTGTCTGTGGGAGACTTCATTCTCTCAAAAGAAACCCTGCTTTAAGGAGCATGGTTGGCATCATTTCCGATAACATAATGACATTCGTGGTTAGAGAGGGAATTTGTCAGAGTTTTAGGTAAAAACAAAAATGAAAGCAGAGTAAGGTTGCTCCTAGAATAGCTCTTTAATTGCATTTGTCACTATTGATGATCAAGACTCAAGATAGAGTGTGTTCTACTTCCACAGTGTTTGACAGTTGCTAAAAATGGCAATGTCAGAGAGTCTTTGAGATCATCATTAATTCATTCATCCCCACGTTTCAACCCACTCTTCCCTGAACACCAGAGAATGATATGGCCACCCGAATGCAGCTTAGAAATACTTCTTCTTATGTGTCTGCCTTTACCATTTTGGGGTACTTTCTTCACCAAAAGAATCACTGGCTTGGAAGTATGGGACTGTGGAGTTGGCAGGAAATATAGGACTCACCTCATCTTACCTGTAACTGGATGAGTAAATACCCCCTTCCTTTTTCCTGGCAGCGCATTTCTTACCTATGATTATCTACTGCACTTCTAGATAACAGAGACTTGCAGGAGTGGCCTCTGCTCTAGTTTCAGACAGTTCAAATGGTTCTGTCAGGAGTCAGCTCTGTGACTTTGCTCTGACTTTGCTCTTCAGAGCCTCACAAAGCTGTTCCAGTCTCTCCTGTGGCAGCTCTTTAAGCTGCCATCTTGTCGTGTCCTCCCCGCTGTTCTTCCTCATCCTGGTAAACCTTTCTACATCCTTCAGCCCAGTCATGGCACCATTTCAAGTTTCTTCGCCCTCTGGAACACTGATCTGAACAGAAGCTCCTGTTGTTCAGTGATCAGCCTGAAACTGATCCCGAATGAGAAGAACTCTGGGTATAGTGAGTTCAGAACTGGGCAAATCCACTATCTCCTCGTGCAGGAGCTGTGTGCGCGCAGGTTAAACAGATGTCTCTGCATGAGGCAACGGCTTCTCAGCTTCCTTTCTGGTAGTCAGGAACACTCAGAACACAGAAATGAATGACTAAACAGTGTGATTGGGGGTGAAAACCCATCTCTCAGGCTGCTGAAGGGAATCAGAGTGAATCCTCTGCAGTGACCACTTTCGGCTGTGTCCTCGGCAGGATACTTAGGAACAAGGTTGAGATAAGCTTTTAGCTCTAACTCAGACGACCTGACCATGAAGTCATAGGAATACAGCTTTCCTTTCTTTCAAAGCCTCATCACTGGCTTTCCTTTCTTTGAAAACCTGCTAACTTGCCTTTTTGAAAATGAAATCTCTCTTTACTCTTGTGATCATCCAAGGTTTGATTCTTGCATTTGTTGTTTTCTGTTAATATGCTCAGTGATTTCATTCACTTGTGTTGCTTCAAGCATCACCCTCTGCAGATCACTGCCTCTAAACCCAACCTTCTTCTCCACCTATAGCCTTGCATTTACCAACTGCCTTTTGGAAGCATGCAGGGAAGATGACAAAGGAGACCCAGATATCCATGTAGTACCTTCAAAAGGATCAAGTGGCTGGATATGGAGAGAGATCTGGATTCTGGGAGATCGGGAGCAGGCAGGGGATGAGCCTGGCTGTACCATGGGGACAGACAGGAAAAGATATGGGCAAATAAAAGAGGTGAGGTCAGAATCTTCTTTTCACCTGCAAATACCAGAGAGGTGCAGAGTTTGTGTGCCTGGGGAAACATATAATGAGATATTCTTCATTCACATAACACTCGGAACCTGAAGAAATAACCTCACTAGAAATAAAGGATGAAAATATACCTCCTAGAATAAGAAGGTATGAAAAAAAAATTCATTCATTGGAAACTGCCTTCCTATGGAAGGCAAAGGGATCAGAATCCTCATCAGTCTTCTGTGAGGGAACATTGACCTCACCTGTTGTTTTCAGGGCTCCTGCTGCTCATGTACCTTGTGGCTGTACTTTGCCTTGGCTGGAGAGGATGGGACCCCTCATCTCTTCCTGCTTACTTACAAAGCTCATTGAAACCAAAACACTAAGGAATGAACATCTGGCTCTTCTGACAAAACTTGACACTTGATCCTGAAAAATCAATATGAACGAAATAAAAAAGCATTACCAATCTCAAGCCTCAAGTTTGGATTGCATCTGGCTTCTAATAATGGATACTTGATTATAGTGGCTGAGAGAATTTGGAAGTTAAACCTCACAAAGAAGTCCAAAGATACCCATTCCAGGACCAGTACTTCATTAGAGAGACTCATTCTTCTGTCTTCCCATCCTAAACACTGGCTGCCATCTTTGAAGTTACTTTATGGTACAGTGTATAGTACAATTAGAGTTTGAGCCATCATATTTTCATTCCAGACAGGAAGCATGAAAGCAACAGGGGGGAGACAAAGGGCATCTTCAGCTATCTGATCCCTTTTTAGAGAGCTTTTCCAGAAGGTCCATCTAACAACGTCCGTTTCCATCTCATTGATCAGAACTTTGTTACACAGCTATCCCAAGGTTGGGTAATGTGCTCTTCAGCAGGCATAATGCCACCCTGAATAAAATGGGCTTTTGTTCCTAAGGAAGAAGAAGAGAATGAGTATGGGGTAGACAGCCCGTTGTGTCTGCCATGCAAAGGCGAGGCTAGTTGAGGCGGAACTCAAGAAATATTAGATAAGAATGTCTGTAAGCCTGGAACTCGGGGCAATAAGAAAGTGAGGAGATGAGCGAAGGGTCCAAAGATGGTCTTGGCCTCATGAGTGTTCCCCTTTCCTCCTTAATCTGGTGCTCTCCATGAATGGGCAGAAGGTATAGGCTGCTCAGGGAAGTTCAGTCTGGTGTCCCAAGGCTTAGGGACCTGGCTGTTGATAGGGACAATAGGTTTTTCAAGCATTCATGAGAACCAGAGTCTTCTTTAACCTAAGAATGATGGTAGATGATTTAACCTCTGCTGTGTTACTCTACACAGATATTTGAAAATGGCAACTCACCCAGCCCTTCCAAAATATAATTTGATTCCAATATGTAAGATACTTAGAAGCAAGACAACTTTCAGGAGATGACTGAATTCTGCTGCAATTTAGCCTTCTTGCTGCCATTGTTGAATTCTTAACCTGGTCTAGTTTTTAATATAAAAAAAAAGAAAAAGAAAAAAGAAATGAGTAATGCTATTTATAGGGAATTTCTAAACCATTAAAACACTAAAAACAACAGTGAGAAACATATTGTCTTCCAAATTTCATTCACAAAATTGGCTTTGAGAGGAAAAGGTATGTGGCCTGAAGTGTTTTTAGGGCGCTCCATATTTCAGAGGCTTGACAATGACAGCTTCAGTGACAAGATTACAAGTCATACTGACCGAGACTCTTCTAGTCTTGCAAGCCTCCTGGACTAAAGGAGGCCTATCCCCAGACAGAGTGTAACCTTAATCACCTCATCTGTTTAAAAAAGAAGAAGAAAAAAAAAAAAAACCTTTGACAAATTTGAAATGTTTTCCGACATCTGTCTGCAAGGATAATTCTTGAATCCTTTGATAAAATGGGAACAATTATTGTAAGTCCTTCAAAAATATTTACAAACACATGCCTACACACATGTAAGGCGTGCCCTGATATTTAGTCTCCCTGAAGACTGCCTTCCTGTGGGAATGTAGTTTTATCTGGATAAGTGTGTGTAGCCAATATTGGTATAATTTTTAGTGTAACTGTTTTCCTCATTACTGAATTTCATATGCATATTCATTTGCTTTTCACCTCAGATCTAACTGGCTTAAAAGTCCCAGTGCTGACTCTGACCAGCTCTTCCGCATGGTGGCAGAGGTCTTCATCCTGTGGTGTAAATCTCACGTAAGGAATCTGTGGGTCCCAAACTTAGAGATGGCTGTGAAAGGTACAGACCTCCAAAAACGTTCTTATAATGTTGACTTTTTTTATCTTCCCCCACAACTTAGAACTTCAAGAGGGAAGAGCAGAATTTTGTGATTCAGAATGAAATTAATAATTTGGCATTTTTAACTGGAGACAGCAAAAGCAAGATGTCGAAAGTAAGTCCATTGAAATCAATTCCAAAGACTTTGATCTTGACCTAAGTTATGTATCTTGGATGTGTGAAGGGATTAGCTCCGTCCTGCATTTAGGGCAAACCACGAGAACCAGCAGTCTCTACTGTTATTTCTTTTGAGAATGAGCCAGAAGAAACTGCTCTCAAATAAGCATGGTCATCATATTTTCTGAATAAATAGCTGTTTGTATGTCAAAAAGTTAAAGTTCCAAGACTTGTCTAAGGCATTCGAGAGGTCTCCCAAACCAAAGCAGCTGTTCATTGTTTTTAAATAGAACTTCTTCTGGCGTAGTGAGCTGCCAAGCTACACACGCCTGGAGCCACCTTTTGATTAACTATGAGGAAACTACCTTGCTTTGACGACTTCGTTAGCACATGTTCTTATAGTAAGCTTGTTTTCCTCCTATCTGGAACATCCAATAGCTGTTTTATTTGAGTTGTACTGACCTCTTAATGCCTTCTGTTTATTTTCCGTGTGGGTTGCTTTCAGAAACCCAAACATCTGTCCATGCCCTGCAGGAATGTTTAAAAGAGAACATACGGGATATCTGTCTGAGAAAGAGAGTAACTTACAGGGAGGAGTGTAGCAGGAATACAGGAGGGGGCCTGCCCGCCCCCACCAGCTCCTCTTCAGTTGGCTCTGCACAGGGAGGCTTTGCTATTTGCATTGTAAAGAATTCTCAGACACACTCTCTCAGGTGCACATACATACATACAAGACTTACTTAAATGTGATGTTTTGTTACCAGCTGTTATGGCTTACTCTCAACTCTGTTCACTTGAGAAGTGTGCCTCAATGAGGGTAGGCTGTATATGTCAAGTGTAAGTGACATGTAACACCTGAGATGTGCGTCTCTCTTGTTGCTGGTACAAGTGCTGCCTTTGAGGAACATGAAGGTGGAGTGTGCATGGGGACCCCTAAGAAGTGAAAAACAGTTTTGGAAAGATGACAGTCAATGACAGCAAAGCCTTTGAAGCATCTTTCCAAATAACCGTTTGGGATGAAGACCTGTGTATAGGAAACCGCAGACAAGGGGCTGGTATAACAACCAAAAATGCAAACTTCAGCACCCAAAAATTCACCACGTGTGCCTAGCTCTGGTCAGCTGCCATCACTCTGAACTTTCCAGCTCTTCCTTTAGCTGTGTTGACACTAACACTTCTTCCAGCATCCCAAAACTGACTCTTAGAGTTTAGAATCTGCTATACACTGCCTAATAAGGTTTGACATATAAAATTGTGCACATACAAAGAGAGATCAGAAGTATATATTCACATTCAAAGGAGTCTTTGGTGCAAAGCAATTTACCTTAAGGTGGACCCTTTTGTGCTTTGAATAATTTTTATTTGATTTTCCAAAATTCATTTTGCATTCAACTTCTGGCAAACACATCTGTTCCCCATGTGAGATATATGAAGATAGGATCTTTTAGATTCCTGATCTGTGGACATTTCTCTTAAATTCCCTCTGAAGGGTCTTCTTGCAGTCATCGTTGGCTCTCCTCTCACTCCATCCACCTACGGAAAGTCAGTCAATTCCAGATAGATTTTATGCTACCTTCACCTTGCAGTAGAGCTGCCGTATCCATTGTTACTGTCAGCGGATGGCAGCAAAGCAGTGGAAATGACTCTGATAAGAATTTGGATCCCAGATGAGCAGAAATGGCAAAGACATTTCAATGTCTCAATGCACCAGTGATGAATGGTTACTTAGGGTCCTTAGGTTTACACTTGGAAAGAGATAAGGTGACAGAAGACGACATTTCAAAACTAACCTACTAACAAACTAACTGGAAATTCTGCTCATGCACATTGCTGAATGAGGAAAAGGGTATGTTTGCCTGGTCAGAGGAAGGTCATATTCAGAATGTGGGCATCTTCCCTGTTGGTAAGGTATGTCTATATGGGCAAACACTTTCATTTCCTTCCCACTGACTTTGTATGCCAGTTTTCCTACATGGAAAGGGGTCATTACAGTATAGTAAATGGGAGGATGGGCCCCAGATGTTAAATAACATCTACCATGGTTGAATGACATTACCATTTAGCATGTTACCCCCTCAGGGTAACAGACACTCCTTTTGATCCTGTTGCCTCAGTTGAAACACAAAACGTGATAGTAAATAGGACTAGAGATGGAAAGGAAGCTAAGTCCCACCCTTGGCCCAGCCATTGACTAAAGGTATGGCGTTGCATTAACTCCGCCAGACCGCAATTTACCAATCTGTAGAATGGGCTTGAGCTTACTACCTGACCCCTCCCAGCTCTAGTGGGATGCTGTGTTTAAAAGTCAGTTTCAAATTGCATCACTAAGATAGAGATAAATGCAGAACATTCTTTCCGATGGAGGCCCCTTTACCCTGCCTCCAGTAGACCACAACTCATAGCCATTTCTGGTATTCTTTGGAGACAGAACTACCTATGAGAGAATGGGGAGGAGGTATTCTTACTCTCAGTTGAATCCCCATCGCCTTTTCCTCCCTGAAATTAGATGCTTTCTTTACTCCCTAATCTGAATGGTCAGCTGTGCTTGCTTTTATCTCCGCTCTGAACTGCATTCTGGTGTTGTATAAATGAAGTTGGCCTCTGTGCGTATGGCAGCTGTTGCAAAGACCTGTGTTCTGGAATGCTGCATGCTTACACACGCTGCACATGCCATTGCAGGTGGAAAGGAGGCAGAAACAAAATATACGGTGGGCCACAGTATTTATACTTGATTAACGGAAGATCAGTGCAAAGATGCATTATGTTCCAGGCAATGAAAGCAGGGTTTTTTGGAGAGCTCATTGTATATTTTCTTTATAGAACACCGGTTTGCAAATATATGTTAAGCAAAATGTAACCAAGCTGAGCAAGTGTTTGTTTTGTTTTGTTTTGAAACTTGTTTTGTTTTCTGGAAAAATGTCAGCAGCTTCCTCGGAGGGGAATGGTAAGTTAGACCATGTTTAGCCCCAAAAATGCCAGTCTTTTGACCAAGATTATGAGTTAAACAGAATTATAAGGCAGGAAGTATTAGAGTGCCTCGTTGAAAGCGTCTCTCTCCCAAGTGTGATTTCAGTGTATTGAAAAAGGATAGGGAAGAGTTTAGAGGCTAACTTTGAGATTTCCCGGGGTGCTCATACTTACCTGTGGGAGTTTGCTTCTTCCACCCATCTGCCCTGGTGTTCACTCTTCTCTGTCTCATCCCCTCCACCACTCATCATCTTCACTTTGTGTTCCTTGTGCACTTGTGCAGCTCCCCTCCTTTCCTCTCCTGTCCTCCCTACCTTTCCCCTTCTCCATCTCTCTCCACATCTCTGTCTCCCTCTCAGCCCCCGCCCCGCCCCCCTTACTCCTCTCTATCCTTCCCTCCTTTGCTTCCTCTTCCTCTGTTACTTTGTCATTCTCAGACTGGCTTCTGGAAGTTCAACGTTCCCCTAATATCTAATGTTGGGTTGACTTGTCTTGACTTCACGTACCCTGTCAGTGGGGATGAGAACTTCACAGGATGTAAGCTTGCCTGTTTTCAGAAGCCTCTCCCTGTGCTGTCTCAGTGCAACACACCGCCCGACCATGTGTCCTCCTCACATTTCCTTTCCCTGAAGAGTCCGTGTTTTGTCCTTACATTCACACATAAAATCCTTTGTTTGATCATAAACAACTGGTGATAATGTGTAGGGAAATGGAAGGATTTTAAGATCTAGGAATTCGTAAATTTCTCTTTGGAAAGTAAAAAAATTTCAGGGGGGGAAAAAGCACTTCCAGCATTATCAGCATTAGGGAAATACATTGAGTTAACCAATCTTCGTGGTAAAGAAAAGAACAAAATGGAACCTCTAGCATGAAAGAGGCTGTGACTAAAGATATATTTGTAGGTCACAGCACAGGAAGGGAGATGCTCCATCCTTTGGGCTGTCGGGGCAATCCTGAATTACCCTGGATATTCCTAAAGCACTTCTGTTTAGCAAACCTCTTTTTTGTGGAAGCACACTCATTGCCCCTTTGCTCAATTCTTCTTTCTCTTCTCACAACCACAGATCTGCTGGCAGTGATAATGTGGTAGATGGAAAGAAGAAAGCAAATAGGGGTCTTCGGTTATATGACAGAATATTTACAGCCCACCTAAGTGAGAAATGGGGCGGGGGAGGCTTTAGATCTAAAGGGCTCGTGTATCAGGAAAGCTAGTCTTAGAGATGACCTTGCCTTGTGGGGTATATTGCTTGGCTTGGGTGTAAGTCCTTTTGACCAAATTAACTTCCATCCTAACCTCCCACTCACTCTTCATGCCGTGCTCAACCAGCTTCTAGAAGTGTTGAGTTTCTGTTGTATTGGCTGAGAAATGGGGGCTAAGAAGCTACGACTAACATGTGCTACCTTACGCCTTGGACCCCTGCTTTTACTGACTGACTCTTCTCCTTGTTTCTTTTCTTTTGTCTTCCCACACAGGCCATGCAAGTAAAGGTACAGGTCAAATGCATGACGTGTCTTTTCTGTCCTAGTATTAGAGGTGCCAGGCTCTGGTCACCCTCTGCACTGTGATCACCATGGGGGTGGTACAGAATGGATCTTCCCACCTGGAGGTCCCCCAGGCCTGCTCCAGGGAAGACACCGCCCGTCAAAGAGTGAATGTAGGCCTACCCACCCTTGGAATGGGGAAGCCAGGGAAGCCAGCCAAGCCTCACCCTAACCGAGGTCTCCTTGCTATCTCTGTTCCCTTCCCCAGCTGCCCACTCTGCAGCCAGCACACTGACAGAGATAGGGATGCCAACAGGGTGTGAGAGCCCGCGAGGCTCACTCCTCTGCTGTGCCATGCACGGTCTGAATCCCATATGCCATCAGTGGGCCCAGTCCTTTCACACCAAACATCTCCGCCTCTTGTGCAAGGCTCCTGCAATTCAGTTTTTTAAGGACTAACCTTCAAGACTGGAAATCAGATAACCACATGTTTTTACACAAAATGTGCATATGGTGGGAAAAAACCCTAGGACAGTTTTCCAGTGGCCCATACAGATTATAGCTTGGAAATCTATCTCGCTATTCATTGATGTGTGTCTGCTGCCACTGTCACAAGCTCCCTGTCCTAAGCTCTGTGGCAGAGAAAGGGAGATGAGCAGGAAACAGGTCATTTGCAGTTCTTAGAAAGGGAAATGAAGCCATGCCCAGGTAGGCTTGGGTCTGGGTTTTGACTCAGATGCTTACATGCTGCGTGACCTTGGAAAAATCAGTTACCTTCCCTGAGCATAATGTTCTCACTTATGCAACTGCCTTATTTGTGGGATCACCATTATTGGGAGGATTAGAAATGTTTTGTTTTAGTAGGAGGCACGTTGGAGTCACAGTACACATGCAGTGTTCATAATAAGAACAACTTGAGATTGGCCCAACAGAATAGAATGAGTAAGAAATTATTTGAATTGTGTATCAAATCTACATAGTTACATTTTGCATATTTACTTGATTGTGTAGGGCATGTTACTATTCACCTTTTACATTTATATAGAGAGGACACCTCATAGTTTATATACACAAAATCGGGTTCTATCCTTTATGGATGATTTTCAAGGGTAATGGAGACTGCAAATGAGTTTTGCCTTAGGCGCAAACTTTAGAACTCTATGCCTGATGATAGAACACGTAAAGAACCCAGCTTGCACTCAGTAAATGAGAGAACTCTTTGCGGCATTTGTGTGAACCAGCTTTCACTTTCTGCTGTGTTCTAGAACACAAGAAGCTGCCTTCTGTTAGCTTCATTTCTTACCACTCCCCCCCCCCCCGCCCCCACCTGCCATACTTCTCCCCACCCTTTCTCCCTGCTGTCCCTGGCCTGACCTGCTGTTTTAGAGCACCGGGCACAAGGGCCCCACAACCAGGAGAATTGTCTGGCGGCATCTGTCCAGCCTGGATTTTGCTGGCCAGGAGCTTCGCTGTGGTTGCTGTGATGTAACCTCCTGAAGTCACCGCAAGCTGGGTGAAAGAAATCGCATCCATTTTAAGAGTGTCCATCAATAATTATGAACCTGTTTCACACTTTAAAGTAACTTAAAGCCATCAGTCCCAAGGCAGTGTTAATTCTTACCCTCCTCTTCTCTTAGAAACCAGAGCCTCCTAAGACGAATGCTGCTCTAGCTCAGGGTCCCGGGTCTTATGTGTGGGTTCAAGGAGAGGCGTCTGGCCTCCCCGCTGCTCCCAGAGCCTTGGGTCTCTGTATTGGCTGAAGCAGCAGCACTGCCCACTCCTCCCACAGACATTCCAGGGCCACCTCACAGAGGAAAGCCTCAGTGAGCGCCATTTCTCTTTCTGTCACAGCCCCTGACTTCATCCTCTGCTGCTAGCTATCCAGCACACCCACACTTCCAGCAAGTGTCCCAAAGGGAGGCACAGCCCTGCAAGTGAAGTACCTAGTGGGCAGGGTGCGCTTTCAGAGGCCGGCCTCAGAAAAACGCGTTCACAGCAGGGCTGTCTCCTGCAGCCTGCCTGCATGGCCGGCTGTGGTGAGGGGGTTGGGGGAACGACTCTGAGGGCTCGCAGATGGGTGGCTCAGCCCCATGCCTCAAACTCTCTCAGAAACCTTCTGCTCCACGGGGTGGGCCTGGTTGGGTAGTCTCTCCCTGTGAGGGGTGAGGTGGTATAAACCGAAGAAGGGTGAACTCTCGCAGACTTGGGGAGTTCTGCTTTCCTCAGGGTTCCTCCCAACTCTCCCCAGCCACATCCCAAAGCAGCCCTACTCTGGCACTTGCCCTTCCCTGTGAAAATTTTCACTGCCTCGAGATGGAGGTTGAGTGGGATGCGGTGCTCCAAAACACTAGCTTCAGCCCTGGCCGCAGAGCAGTTCTATGGGAGATGCTCTCCCATGTATTTCCTGACACCCCAGCATCAGGCTTCTCCGTTCTTTTCTGGGGCCATATTATCAGTTATCGAATCATTCCTTTTGAAAAACGCCAGTTTATCTGTTCATTCAGCCAGGGGACAAGTGAGGCAAGAGTGTAGGCATCCGCGGTGTGTGTCTGCCCACGCGGTTCTGTGAGCATACACACAAGGAGAGGACTCAGGAGCCGGGCGGGACTCTCGACGGCCCCTGGGATGGCTTCAGCACATTCCTTTCATTGCTCTCTGAAGCGTAGGAAGGTCCACCTGTACAGACAGGGCCACAAGGAGGCAGGCTGCCTCTAAGGTGAGGCCATTCCTTTCAGAATCACTGAGCCCCTCTGTTTATTCCAACCTCGTTTCCTAGTCTGGAGGACAGGACCAGGAACGGAAGAAGACAAAGCGGAGGGGAGACTTGTATTCCATCCAGACCTCTCTCATCGTGGCCGCACTCAAGAAAATGCTGCCCATTGGTTTGAATATGTGCACGCCAGGCGATCAGGAGCTCATCTCCCTGGCCAAATCTCGGTACAGCTATGTAAGTCATGCTTCCACTCTGGCTGAGCAGTAATATAGGGGGTGGGGGTGGTTGCTTGGGGTCTGAAGGGTTCATCCTTCCCTGGGATCGGGGGTAGTGGGGGCTGATGAGTAGAAACCTAGGTGCCCACCGACAAAACAGCCCCATCTGTACAGCTGGTTGGAGAGCTCTTTAGACAAGTCTCATTTTTCTTCTTTTGTTCTTGTAATAAAGATCCCAGCAGAACCGTTCCACTTGCTGTCCATCCCTCCCTGCGCCCTACTTTACATCTCCCTTGTGACCTTGAGGAATAAAATTTAACATCTCTTTCCACAGAGGGACACAGATGAAGAGGTGAAGGAACATCTGCGGAATAACTTGCACCTGCAGGAGAAGGTGATGTATCGGGAAGAGAGAATGCATGCAGGCTTCCCTGTGGCTGTGGGGTGCCATCCCTCCATTTAATGCACTAATGCTCTCTTTAGTGTGTTCTAAAAACAGTCTCCGAGCACTGGTGTTTAACTGGTAGGACTAGCTCTCTGCCTTCAATTTTCACTTTTGTTTGGGTGTGTGGGGAAGAGTTTTTGCCCTTAATTTTTGTTCTTTCCTTTGCTGTTACAAAGAGGATGCAAAGTAGCATTTAATGAAGCGTGCCTTCCCACCTACCAGTGTGAACATCCAGCCAGAGGAGAGGGTTAGATTAGGTATCAAATTTACTGACTCTGAGCCTTGTTAAACAGTGAAATGGACTCTGGGGGGGCGGGGGGGGGAGGACTTCAGCACATCCTAATCTAGAGATTTGGAAACAAAGTAACTCTGTTAGAGTTGGTATAAAGCAAAATAAACAAAAAACAAACTTTGATTTTAAAGGCTATTTGAGATTTTTTTTTCCAGGCCTGTGAATCTGAACGACTCTTTTCTCAGATACGTTATGCCTTAAGATAGAAGATTAAGCTGACACAAACAGCCACTTCTTTCCATCCCAGACATATGGGGATAATGGGGGAAATATACCACCAAAAAAAAAAAAAAAAAAAAAAAAAAAAAGGCAGTCAAAAGAAATCCCAGTGCCAGAATAAAGAAGACACTTTAAATCACAGGAATGAAGAGAAGTTGATGCAGCTGGGAAAACTCACAGAGCTTTGTGAGCCAGATATGTATGTCAGAGGCTGGGGTTTTTAATAACCTTAAAGGAAGAAAAGTGTAGGATCCAATTACCCATGCTGTGCACAGATGCAGAGCCAGAAACTTACATAAAATTAGCCTTAAACCAGTTAAACCTATAAATCTCCTGCAAAGACAACCATAAACCCACTTGGAGACTCTCCACCTCTTAGAATATGGCCTGACATGCCAATAAATAAAACTCCTTCTGAAGCCAAAGTCATGCTTAAGGGGAAAAAAAGGCATGAAAGAAAATCCACCACCATTAGAGAGGCAGAAAATGCAACAAAGGGAAGAACAGGAGCCTAAGGAACTGCAGAAAGCAATTTAAACATAAGTGTGGTTGAAATACTTAAAGAGCTACACATAGCGGTAATATCCATAAAGCAAGACTTGGACATTTATTTTTAAGATTTTATTTTTTTAAATAATCTCTATACCCAGCGTGGGACTCAGACTCACAACCCCAAGATGGAGAGTTGCATGTTCTACCAACTGAGCCAGCCAAGGTGTGCCTGAACTTTTTTTTTTTTTTAAAGGAGAATGGATATGGGATTGAAAAAGCCACATAGTGATTACAAAAATTGAAAGTACTCACCAAAATTAAAAATCCAATTTACAGGTTAAAAAAGCAGGCTAGGCACAGCTGAAAAGAGAATTTATGAATTGGAAGATTGCTTTCAGGAAATTAGAAGTTAGTAAAGAGAGAAAGGTTTGGAAATATGGCATGAGTTAAGAGATACAGACTAGAATGAGAGGTTCCTATATAGATGTACAATGTGTCAGTGAAGATAATAGAGAAAACGAGAAAGAAGCAATAATACAAGAATCTCAATTCCTCTGGCACCTTGTGAGGAGTAAAGGTTTTTTCAATACAAGATTGCTGACCTGGTGTGTGCTTTAATTTTCAGTCTGATGACCCAGCAGTAAAGTGGCAACTGAACCTCTACAAAGATGTTCTAAAGAGTGAAGAACCTTTCAATGCAGAAAAGACCATAGAGCGTGTACAGAGAATTTCAGCAGCGGTGTTCCACCTGGAGCAGGTAAGAAGCACCTACCCTGAGGACTGAGGAAGCAAAATCACCCTGGTTTTTGAATATTAAAGCTCCTTTCCACACTCTGCTTTTAGGTAGATTGTTCTCATAAGACCCAAAGCTAGGAACAAGAAACATCCCAGCTCACACCCAAATGTCATCTTGTGCCCCATGATAGCAGACTCCTCAAATCTTTCCCTTCCAAGAGTTTTTACAAATTTTCACCATTAGATCAAATGACTCATTCAAATCCTCTACCCAGTTGTAAAGCTGCTCTTAGGCAGTAAACCTCCAAAAGCAGATATTTGGGAGAAGGAAGAAAATGTCGGATCTCTACAAACCCCGTAGTTCAGTGCTGTGTACCTTTTGCTGACTATGGTTGAGAAATAAGAATTCTTCCAGGATTGAGAAATCTGGGTTGCAGGCGACTACCTTCTGCCACAAAGTTAGCCTAGTGCACACCTACCCCCGTGTTTTCTTCTCAGGTGGAACAGCCTTTGAGGTCCAAGAAGGCGGTCTGGCACAAACTGTTGTCAAAGCAGCGGAAACGGGCAGTGGTGGCCTGTTTCAGGATGGCCCCTCTCTACAACCTGCCCAGGCAAGTATTCTGTCCCTTTCTTCTGGCATGGGAGCCAGCAATGGGTATTAAGGTATCCTCCCACAGCTGTACTGTCTTCTGGCACTGATATTCATGATCCAAGGGGTGGAAATTGGAGTCCTCCATCCATGATGCCATTACAGTCTACGTGTAGTGTAACATCCTACTAAGGAAATCCAGGTAAGCAGAAGAGCTGAAAACAGATGTGATTCCCTAGTGTCCTGTGCCTCTTAGCCCCCCATTTTACACCTTAAAGTCAGCCAGGTGAGCATACAGAAGCTCTTAGTTTTCTTGAGGTGGGGTACTTTGTGAGGCTATAAAGGAACTGTAGAAAAAGAACTCTTTCCAAAATGCTTTACCCCAAATTCCATCAACAGATCAAACCATATTTCTATGCTGAGGTACTTGGATGGTCCCCCAGTTACTTTGTTTCCTCAGCAGGTACAGAAATGTAACTTGAGAATCTTTGAGCACAGTGTATTTACCTTCGAGATGAAGAAAGGGAACTGGCTAAAGATGTCCCAAGAGGTCAATCCTGGGCATGTTGCCTTATCTGCATGGTTAATCTATACTCTGAAGTCAGAAATATGCAAAGGCTTTTCTGAAATGTGCTGTATCAATGCATTGCAGAGTATCCATGCAGACTGGGCAAACACTGACCACTAACACTTGACTCATTATCACTGGAGATGTGGCAACACTCCCATCCTCAGACTGATGGCAGAGTCCACAAGGTCCAGCCTGGGATCAGTAAGCAAAGCTGCAAATTGAGTATCAACCTCTGCTTCTTCAACTTGCAAATCAGTATGAACCATCCTTAACCAGTTAGGAAAAATAAACTGACTCAGAAAGGTATTTTCTGAATCCCACATAAATAAAAGTTTCCTTGGAATATTCAATAAAAGTCTCTTCCTGTGCTGGACACTTGCTTTCATCAGGTCATACTTCCTGGCCATCAGTTGTCCAGAGTGCCCTGTCATCCTGTCCTGAGCCAGATGACCAACTAAGCTTTCCTGTTAGGGTTTTTGAAGATAGTGAAGAACCATAACCTCTGAGACACACAGCTGCTCCTACAGGTCTCCTGACAATACAGATTGGTATCTTTGGAGGAGGATGAGGGGTCACAAAATCAAATGGAACTCAAGAATAAAAAGCAGGAAAAAAAAAATCAGACAAATAGTAATGGCTATGAAGACCACTGATATCCAGGCAACAAGGAGAAATTCAAATAGCTCAGTAGAGAAAGCAAAAATGGACAGGACTTTTGTCTCTTTCCTAAAAGGGGTGAAGCATCAAAAGGCATTCACTTTCCTCCCTGGCAGAGGTTCAGGCCCCAGATGGTAATGGGACCTCAGGAAGGGCTTAGCCCTAAGCACATCTCCAGAGCCAGCAAGGCAAAATGACATCTCACAAAACAAGCATTGTTTTCTAAATCCACTGAATATGTTAGTACCATTCTCTCATACATCAGTTGCTCCTTCAGCAGTTCTGCCTTTGTATGGGCAAGAGTACATCGAGGGATTTACTAGGTCTTTGACGAAACGTGGCCAGCCCCACCACTAACCCATGCCTGGATTTCTCCCAAGCATGGAGGAGCTTGGGCAGATTTTTCTAACAACCATAATAAAAACTAAGACTGATGATGATGATCACTCCCTTCTCCATCTTGTCATGATCTAAACTGCATGGAGTCCTCCATATTAAAGGGCTAAAGGGATTTATTTTATTATGTGCAAACTGTTTCTCTGATGTTAGTTTTTAAAAGACAACCTGTGTGCTTTTCTCCAGACACAAAATTAACAATTTCTTCCTGAGCACCTTTCAACGGGTTTGGCTGGAAAAGGTTAATGAAAAAACTCAGTATGACAGGCTTATACCCATTTTAATGGTAATGTAACCTGTGGAGAGACCTGCTCATTTTCTGCACACTCCTCCTTTCTTGATCATGATTTAACACTATCATAAAAACCCAAATTTGTACAATTTTTTAAAAAGAGCTCTGATTGGTCAGAATTTGAAGAAAGATGGCAAGGTTGTGTTCTGCCAGAAAACATGGCCAGGGCTTGGACGACTTTGGTGTTGACCTGCATCTTACTTTTCTTTCCTTCCCTCCTCCCCAGTATCCTCACATTTGGTAATCAGCTAACTGCTGTTCAGTGCAACATTCCCAGGAGTTAGTCCTGGCTTATAGAGGGTGAGTGGCTCTTGCTGCTTCTTCAGTGTTTCCAGGTATGGGGGCCACCCCCCGGAATCCATGAGGCACACCGAAGTTAGGATGTCAGAGCAGCTCACCTAAGTCTTGCCTTCCTAAGTAAATGCTGGAGAGCCTTGGAGGTGTAGTTCCTTGGAGACCCTATAAAGGACTCAAGCTTTGTTGCTTTCAGTAGATCTGAGACCAAACCACTCACCATCAGCATGACTTAGATGTGATGACCTGGGCAGGTTATCTGCCAAAAGCGATAACCACCTTGCCATATTAAGCAAATCCTTCAGGACCATTTCTTGGCCCAATGAATTCTTTCTCTTTAGAGTACAAATGTGATAAAGACCCATTGTGGCCAGGGTAGGATTATAGTTACCACCTGGTCTCCCACTAACCATTGTTAATTCATTCAGAAGGTGTTCTAGACATTCGCGAAGTGCCATGCTAGAGGGTTCTGGTTTCTTCAAAACAAATGCTTCTGGTGTACCGCTGGCTACCCTGACCAATCAGAGGAAAGAATTGTACAAAAGTCTGTCCTGCTTACTAACTGTTAACACCCAGACTAAAACAAGGTGTCCCACGGATCCCTCTTGACCTCACTCTCAACCCTTCTGCTCAGGCACCGCTCCATTAACCTCTTCCTCCATGGCTATCAGAGATTTTGGATAGAAACAGAGGAGTATTCCTTTGAAGAGAAACTAGTACAGGATTTGGCTGTAAGTACTGACCCAGCTGGAAGCAGTATGGGTGTGAATGGATCTGACCTCTGTATTTGCGTGTGTGTTCTAACAGTTAAACATTCACAAAGAATCGGGCATATCAATTTGAAAAGAACTAACTGTATAAACACTCAGAGAAGGCCCTGCTAAGGGTCATAAGAGCCAGAGGATGAATTTTGCTTGGAGGTGCTAGAACTGTTACCATCCTCCTCATCATTATTAACAACTAATATTTCTTGGGATGCACAGCCATGCGATGGGAAGTTCATGCTAAGTTAAGTTTTGAGCACCATCGGTTGCAGGAGGCCACCCCGCCCTAACCCAGGCTCTGCATTTCCGGTCAGCAGCTCTGCTTTAGGGAAGGCACATCTGAAGCCCCTTCCTGCACCTTGTGTTTCTCTATGCGAGCCCTACAGAAAATGTGTCGTGCCCTGTCGCTAACAGACTTCATGCCCCCAGAATGACTTAAAGCAACATGCAAGGGGACAAAACTTATTGCAGAAGCACCACAAAACCTCGTCATGGTACAGACAGAAAATAAACTTTTCTCTCCTTTGGCCAACCCATGGTTCTTTTTTTTTAAATCCTTATTTCTCCCATTTATTTTTTCTCTTATCCCTTACTCTTTCTGTTAATCTCACTCTGTGTGTCTCATACTCGGTCTTTCTTCTGTTTCTTTCTCCTTCCCTAACACCCTCTCTTTCTTTTCCTTCTCCCTCTTTTTTTTTTTTTTTTTGCATTTAATCCTTTCTCTCCCATTTTTCTCCCATTTGTCTTCATGCCCTTTGTCCTTTTCCTAGAGTCCCATCAGTGAGAATGATAGTTCCTCGGTTTTCCCAGTTCCTTGATGAGTGTGAGGTTGACAACGAGCATCACTTTGGCCCTCCACTTCTCAGTCATTCACGCAGCCTGTGTAGTTCTCACCAGTTTACTGAATGTGGTACACCCTGCAGGCTGTGCTGTTGCTAGAAACTCACTTTTACCCCTGCGTCCGACGCGATTTCCTTTTCTGTAAAAGGAGGTTGAGAAAAGACTTAATGAGGGGAGTAACTGCGAGGCTTGCAGCTCCATGCTGGGATATCTCTGAAGCAATAAGATTTTTAGAATCAGCAGTGAAGTTAGGAAAGAAATGGTGAACTGGCTTGAGTCTAGGATAGTATCAGACCCCAAATGGCCTCAGTGCTTAATAACCCTTGTCCCACCCTATTTCCAGCCCAGCTCTCCAAGAGAAATTTCAGATGTTAACTGAGAGGTCCAGCCTCTCAGGGGACTCTCCAGAGCTTCCCTCCTGAATTCGGGTGCCCAGGGCTTGCATGAGAGTTCTGCTGACAGAGGGCTCCTCCCCTGTGGTCAGGCTTTTGCTTTTCCTTTCATCTCGTTTGAACCTAAAATTGCTGTTTCTTTGATTGGCTGAAATATATATTATACATATATATACATATTTTGTCCCAAACCTTGCATCCTTGGGGCCTCTTGTCCTGAAATAAACATATGACATAGTGGTTTCTCTTCGTGCTTTTATCGGACGCACTCTGTGCTTTGCGCTTTGCCGTCTCTTTGTTCGCATGCATTTATGTGGCGCATGCTGAGATCCATGCCTAAAACCTGTCTGTATTGGTTTGTGTAGAAATCCCCCAAGGTGGAAGAGGAGGAGGAGGAGGAGATGGAAAAGCAACCAGACCCACTTCATCAGATCATTCTCCATTTTAGCCGCAATGCTCTCACGGAGAGGAGGTCAGCACCACCAGAACTCCCTGCTTCTCCCAGGCACGGTGCTGCCAGCCCCACACCTTCGTCTCACAGCGGGCAGTGCCCAGAAAGGGGATGACAGATTTGAGCGGCCCTCCTTGCTGCCCTATTGGCCATCAAGAAACATCTAGGCAAACTTATGAGCCACAGCCCTCTCGTCGTAATGCCAGATGTGGAGGCTGAAGATTAGCATGGAACGGTTGTCTTCCAACCTGAATTCCATCAGCCAGTGCTTTTTCACATTTTCAGAGTAGTTTCTAAGAATCTGGGTGAGAGGAGGGTTTTTCTGATTAATTCACTGGTATCTATAATGTAAGATCTCTGTGGCTCTTAGTCTTTTCTGCTGGGTCCAAAATGTAGCCTGCTAAATATTTCCTCCATTCTTTCCAGCAAACTGGAAGATGACCCTTTGTACACGTCCTATTCCAGCATGATGGCCAAGGTAAACCTGCGTTTCTGCCCCTTGTCTCAGCCTTTCTGTCTTCCCTTTTACATCTGTGGACACAGGGAAACTGTCATTTTGAACAGCGGGGTGTAGGACTCGGTCATGACCTGGGCTCCAGGCACTGCACAGTTCATGTACTACAGGGGTGACATTAGTAAACTATTCCACTGTCCTCATAAGGAAACTTTGAAGCTTTGCAGAAATGGTGGATGCCAGCATGTTGTACACATGGCGGCTCCAGGCCCGCTATGGGGAGTTCAGGCATACAGACTATTCTTACCTTTCCAGTCAACGTTGAGCACACACCCAAAAGTTCCAACATACCTGTAGGTGAAGGAAATTCAGTACATTTGGAAATAGGCTTTAAAACCTGGAATGAGAGCCTAGTGCTCTGGCAAAGGCGAGTTATATTATTCCTATGTCATGGAGGGGGATAGCGGCCACCAGGATGCTGAGTAGTAAGAGAACTGCTCCTTCTCAAACAGGCAACCCCCCCCACCACACCCCGTCTGACAGAAAGAGGGATTTGTGGACTTGACTTCTTGCCAAGGCCCTGGCTTTTGTGTAGAAAGGGCATTCCCAGCTTCATGTACATGTATTCTGTGGTTAAACTGGATGGGTCGCCATTGACTGTATGAGCTCAGGGTTCCCACTTCTCCTTTTGGAACCCCTTGGTAACTACAAAAAAGACATTTTGAGTAGAATGTTGCCCCACAGTGGTCAAAATGTTCTTGGTTTTCACAAGTGCTGAGATCCTGAGGTGCCTATGAATTACATCTCATCCCATGCCCTTGCTCTGTAGAACAGTCTCGTCTGTTAGACTCACTTTCATTTGTCTCCTCCTTTCTCTGCTCCGTGGAATCCAGAGTTGTCAGAGTGGGGAGGACGAAGAAGAAGAGGAAGACAAGGAGAAAACATTCGAAGTAAGTTTTTATGAAGATTGGCCAAAGCCAAAGCCAACTGGCAGGCCCTCAGAGATGGGTGCTGACATGAACCATGTGCCTTACCCACCGCATGTATCTGGTGGCAAAAACAAGAGTCTGTGCGCACAAGGCACACCCATTAGCCACAGTTCTCTTGTCAGTCTTCTGGAGCAAACCCCCCTCACAGGTTGGGTCTTCTGGGAAATTTTGCACTCCTCCCCAAATATGGTAGTAACAGGGGACAGAGAAGGACAAATTCAAAGATCCAAAAAATGTAAACTCAAAGCAACAGAAACACTGAGATGGTTTTGCATCCTTATTCTGTAAATGTCATTAGTCGCAATTTTGATTTTGAGGCAGTGTGGGACATGGAATTTCCCAAGATAAAACCATATTAATTTACTGATAACTCTCTTCATAGACAAAGTGTGTAACAGTAAGATCAAATTAATAAAGTTACAGTTCTGGAAGGCCTTGGCATTGTAGTGTTCCATATCTAGAAGAGTCTCTGTTAATGGGGATCTGAGTATTCTAGATAAATGGGTGTTTTCTACATTTGGGCAGATAGGCTTCAGCTGAGCCCTCAGCAGCCTTCCCTGTGTGATGAAACATGGAAAACAAACCCATTTTAATCTGGGGTCACTTCCTAGAATGAGAGTATTACAGGAGAATGGGCTATGTTTCCTACCAGTACAAAAAGTAGGAAAGTCATCATCAAACTATGAGTGGTTTGTGGATGGACAGTTTTGGAAAGCTGACATAGTGTCTGGAAATCAAATTCAGAAGATTTCCTTATCCAAAATTATGTGTGCAAGTACAGATTCTCTTGGTTTACGTTTGCATGGCAAATGGCCCAAGGATAAACAAGTTTTTCCCTGCTTTGTTTTTGTTTTTTTTCCCAGGAGAAAGAGATGGAAAAGCAGAAAACCCTCTACCAACAAGCACGGCTGCATGAGCGGGGAGCTGCAGAGATGGTCCTTCAGATGATAAGTGCCAGCAAAGGTGATTCCATGACTTTGTGGCTAGGCCCCCATCGCTCCCACAGAGACAGCATGCTGTGAGATGAAATCATTATTAAAGAGTCCGGATAAAGCCCTGTAGATGTGATTTACCCTCCGTTTTTTTGGTGATTCAATCGAATCTTCACCATGGCAGGTGAGATGAGCCCCATGGTGGTTGAGACTCTGAAGCTGGGCATCGCCATTCTGAATGGGGGCAACGCCGGCGTGCAGCAGGTACGGGGGGCTCCCACTGGGTCGTGCAGACGTCTTGGGGTATACCCACTGGACAACTGTCATGCTCTGGGGAAGAGTATTGGCTCTGCTGAGCCGGGGGACCCCCCAGAAGCACCCCTGCTGGTGTTTGTCCTTAGTGGCCAATTACATCAGAGTTGCCGGGAACACAGGAAAAGACAGACCCGGGAGTTTATAGACAAATGTGTACTCAACAGAGAGGGTTTAGCTGGGGTTCTAAGCAAAAAACATCCAGGTTTTTTTCATGATTGGATGATTTTTTGCATAGAGAGGCTCTAGAGGACATTTACTAAGCCTTAGGTTTGTACTTTAACCGATTGTGTTAGCTGTCATACCGTGAGCAAGGAGCCCAACCAGTTAAGTGGAGTTCATAGCCCCAGACACCTGTTTCCTTTTCATTGGTTCATTTGTTCATTCATTCCTTCTCCACATTGGGATTGCTGACTCTGCACTGAGGGCAGGCTCTGTTCTGGGATGGAGGGCGTAGTACTTAATAATGCAGCAAAATGGCCCTGCCTGCAGGCATTCACTGAGGCAACACGCTTCACTGAGGCAACACGCGGAAGCCTAGCGTGGAGCTCCAGGCACAGGGAATCCAGGCAGCAGTGTCTGAGTTAAAGCTGGCTGCAGGAGCCAGGAATATTCTGGTTTCCCCAGGGCACTGCAGGCTCCGGCTGAAAGCCTTTGTATGCACAGGAAACTGACATTTGAAAGACTCGTGGTATTTGTGAGGGTTATAGCACAGGGCTCGTGAGAACCTCCAAATTCCTAGCTACCACTATTACATATAATCTGCCTCAGCCTTTAATGCATCCCAAACAAATTTGTCATGAAAGAACTACCATTTTCTGAAACACCCTTCACCTTCTGTTCTCTTCCATCACCACCCCATCAGTTGATTTTCTTGCAGGACATTTTTTTAAAAAATATTTTTATGATGTCAGACATCATAAGTTCCTGCATTCCCAGTAACAGAGAACAGAGAAAACAAAGTCTGATTGTAAGATACTGAGCTCTCAACTAGGCTTTTTCCTGGCTAAGCTCCTTTGCTCCAATGCATCAGACTCAGCTCATGAGTTTTTCAGATGATACTCCAGGAACGTTTTACTAGATCACAGTCTTGGTGCTTATTCCCAAGTGGGAGAGGCTTCAAAGAGTAAATCTATGAATGTCAATGATCTACTGTACTGCCCTGAGCAGAAGTACCAGTGGACCTTTACAAAATAAAATGTCGACCTGAAGAGATTCTGGTTCCATAGGAAGAGGGTGGGTGGGGCTCAGGCACATGGAAGGTGGAAAGCCACTGGTGGTTCTAATGCTTACCCAACTTTACAAACCACCACCCTAGACATGACGTCATGTGACTGGGACTTGACATTTCTCCATTCTAGTTGGGAGGGTCAGTACTTGTGGTGTAATTTACATCACTTTTCCTTTTGAAATATGTCTCCCTTGTAGAAAATGCTAGATTACCTAAAGGAGAAAAAGGATGCTGGATTCTTTCAAAGCCTTTCTGGTCTTATGCAGTCTTGCAGGTAAATATGGGAAAACCACCTATAGCATTTTTTTCTGTTCAGAAGGAAAAGGAATGGGGTAGGAGTGGGACCACAAAATAAACTAGCTTATCATGGAATTGTCGAGGAAGGACTTAACCTGCTTTAGAAAGCTAAGAAGGTCGGTATTGTTCCTCCAGCTTCAGGCTTATATTCAAATAGCATACAGAAGGGGAAATGTAATCTCCATTAGACAGACACACAAACACACACACAAACACACACCTAGTTTGGTTTTTTGATCGATCACCTTTACCTCCTTTTCTTTGGTATGTCATTTTCCTCAGACCTGAGTGTTTCTCCTAACACATATGCTCATAAAAGCCAAACCAGGAAAGAATGGAAAAGTGGAGGAATGCCTCAGTATTACTCAAGGCTATGTTTTCGTTAGGCCCATTAGGCCCTCTGTTCATCTTCATCCTTAACAGTTCTTTGAGCCTGATTAAGTATTTGGTGGGTACATATTTTGACACAGGCATTTCAGCAGAGGTCCATTCTAACATGGGAACATTTTGCCATAGCCTAAAAAACAAAGCATTGAACTTCTACTTTTATTACCACATATGTAACCTCCTCTCATGGCTGACCCCCTGATGGATGAATGATGCAGAGCCAAAAGTTGTTTAAGGTTATCATGCCTACTCATTTTGGAAACAAGCTAGCAGTCTTTCTAAGCATCAGCTTACTCTCTAAGATTCATATGTATTTTGAATAGTCTGTAACTCGTTCTAAAAGAAATCAGAGTTATAATTATCTAGCTAATTTGCCTCTAATTAATATTCTTAAAAATAGAGTTATTACATTTTCCACTTAAAAATTTGCAAGATGGACATACTTCCCTTTGGTGGACTTCATAATTTTGCTAACCTTGTTTGATGGAATAAATATTTTATGTACCCTGGGGTGAGAGGGAACATATTTGAGCTGCAGTACAATCCCTTTTTCTGAGCTCCATTTTTTTTCCCGCGCCAACAACCAACTCGTTTATTACCTCTCTCAAGAAAAGAAAATGTAATATTGCCAGGCCTGACTTCACTGAAGGTGAGATAGTACGTGTGGACTCAGAATGACAAAACTCAAGGCAATTCAGTTCCATGTTGCCCACAAAATTCTCAATTAAATTTCTAAGTGTTCTCTTAGTAGTATCTAATACTTCATATTATTAAACTCATTTGTAATTATGGCTTAGAGGGACAGGTGACATGCCTTTAGAGGCCAAGTGAGTACTAACAGAAGTTTTAAGATATTTCATGATTTTTGTTAATTATAAAAATAATACATATTGGTAAAATACCAAAACATTAGAGAAATTAAAACATTTGAAATGGGTGTTTTGGAATGGAGTAAGGATCAGAAATATCTGTTCCCCCAGATACTCTCCTGAATCAGAACTGCTCCTCTTTGTCCAAAGATCCTACTTCCCTGCTCTCTTCCCTTAACAACAAAGCTAAAATAGAAAGATGGTTTTGTGTTATTGAGAAGAACTTTTCTACACCAGAGTCTGGGAAAAACCAACTATATGGCAATAGGAATTTTCACTGTTTTCTCTTTAAAATTCATCTAACTTGCAGAAGATATGTGGCTCCCTAAAAGGGGTAAAGAAATGATGTGGTTTTTTTTTCCCTGACATCTTTCCAATCCAATGGTCATTTCCTTTGCCTGGTGGTACCGGGAAGGCAAAGTTTTACAGAATCTTCATGGATTCGGCCATAAGCTGCCTTAGCAGCTGTGTTTTTGTGAGACATAACCCATGTTAGGGTCTATTAAAGCCTTTCAGATTGGGGAAGGAGAATCTGTTAGAGAAACAGAATGAGCCCCAGTTGGAAATAATATGGTTACACGTTGTCCTCCTTATCAAACTCTGTGGTTGCACTAGGTAGGATTTGGGGGTGGCTGTGATTGGGAAGTTCACAGAAAGTGGAGACCAAAAAAAAAAAAAAAGGCTAGCTTGTTACAGGTTCAGGGACACCACTACCCCCAGAAAGCTTAACCTCTGCTACTGTTGGCTTTTGAATGACACAAGAATTCTAAAAGGGTGTGGCCCTTTGAACTCTGAACTCCGAAGCACTGTCCGTGAGCATTCCTCCCAAGCCCTAAAACCACAGTTCTTATGATTCAGGGAGAAAAGAGGTAAATGTGGGAGGGGAGCATTAATTTGTGCAGTTTAAAGTAGACTTTCTTTAGGGAAATCGCAGAAACAGATTATTCCTTCTTTATTTGGGAAACCTTTCTAAATCTTCATGCATAAGAAAGAACTCAATCTGGACAAACAAGGGCAGTCATTGTAAGTTCTTCTGACCCCTCTCAGGGCATGCCTGAGAGCTTATAGGCATCCTTGGGCAACACTCTTGACGCAAACCCAGGGAACTGCTAGGCTTTGAGCCACACGGCACTGTGTTAGACCATTTATGATAACCCAAGGACAAGATATTCTTAGTCAATAAAGGCACTGACATTAGAAATCCATTTTCCCAGTGTGCATAGCCCTGAACCTTGTTTTCTCTCGTCTCTTACAAGTGTCCTTGATTTGAATGCGTTTGAAAGGCAGAATAAAGCAGAAGGCCTGGGTATGGTTACTGAGGAAGGAACACGTAAGTAACTAATAAATGTGGAGGCTGTTCTCTTCCTGGTTACCATAATTAACTATTTCTGGTTAGAGCCCCTGCTCAGTGCTTCTTAATCTGCAAGGACTTGCCCAATTTCAGCAAACTCTTCCCATTGGTAGCTTTGATAAAGGCTGGATGTGATCACAGAGCCAGCCTTAACTAAACACAGTTTATCATGGTGTTTATGGTTTTTCTTACTTTGCCTTCTGTTTTTCTCTTTTCACCAGTCATTGTGCGTGAGCGTGGTAAGTCTGAGAGTCTGGCCCCAGTTGTCTACCATGCATGTGAGTCCTGAGGGACCTTATTTAATTGCTGCGGTGTAGACACATTTTTTAGGCTTGGTAGTTGCATGTGAAGCTTAACTCAGTATTCTGATGCTTAATTAAAGAAGCATTTTCCATCCGTAAAGCATGGGTTCTGGACTGTGAGCCATTACTGCGAGCAGCCTAGCTGTTTTCCTGACAAACGCATTCCGGGGCTCAGTTCATTGGCTTGGTTGGTCATTGTGTTCTGTAGCCTCAGTTCCAGGTTACTGGGGTTTTCCCCCCTTCATTTAAAGTTCCCTTTCTGAACTGTTCTGATGCAGGCCCTTTGTCACTTTTGCGGCTATTTGCCTTGCAAAGTGGTCTGGGTTGAGAAGCCAAACAAATGCTCACCAGTATTCTGTTTTCAAGGTGAAAAAGTACTCCAGAATGACGAGTTTACTCGTGATCTCTTTCGGTTCCTGCAGTTACTTTGTGAAGGACATAACAGTGGTAAGTAGAACAGATTGATTTGTCAAAGGAAAACAACATTCAGGTGCCAAATTATGATTCAGCTCAGGATGCCACATTTCATACAACCAGCTGCTGACTCAAGGACAACAGTTAATCCATTCCTCAATAAAATTAAAAAAAAAAAAAAACCCTCATTGGAAAAATGACTTGAGCTTAAGGGCTGGTGTTGTTTAGCGCCACCCAGACTGAGTGGCTTCCAGAATCTTCAGAAGGTGACTCTAAACACCCACCCCTCTCCGTCAAGTCCCTGGGGCTTGTTAAGTCCTCTTTCTGGCCTCACAAGGATGGGAGGGCTTAGGGAAGGACCCTGTCCTGCAGGACCCACCAGGACACAAACGGGGTGATCTTGTAAGGCTTTTTACACAGCATGTCTCTTCTGAGTTTAGCCAAGAGTGCTTGCCCAGCGTCCTCAGCATGACGAGAGAGGCCCTAACACAGCCCTGGTGTTCTTAGACTTTCAGAACTTCCTGCGGACTCAGATGGGCAATACCACCACCATAAACGTCATCATCAGTACCGTGGACTACCTCTTGCGTCTGCAGGTCAGTGGGCCTTGGACGGTGGCATGGCTCACGCACATTTCCAGAAGCTAAAGACTATTGCATAGGATCAGGGAAGGCCCAGGGTCTGGGCCAGCCCCAATAAGAACAGTGTTATATCCTATGTCCACACACTTATGAGAAGTCAAATACCTAAAAACCTGTATTTGAAAACTGAAATAGGGGGAGTGGTTAAGTATCCAATCATCTTGGATGAAATGCCAGTTACCTCAGTTTTGCCAGTGAAAACCTCACCACAGTGCCCGAGAGCCACAATACGTGAATGGAAACAGATTTTCACTAGAAAAGAGAGGTACAGGAGATAGTGGGAATAGGATGAGTGTACAAGTTCTTAGTGCCTGAGAAGTCACTCTGTTTAACTGTTTGAATGAAATCCTAATAATGACAGGAAAATCTACACAAACATTTTAAAAAAAGGATTCTCTCTCCTCTCTGCTAAGTCTTCCTCCTGGTTCTGCCACTTACTAGAGCAATCTCTTTAACCTCCCTGTGTTCTGACATTCTCATCTATAGAATGGGTAGCACCTGTCTCATAGGATGGTTGCAAAGATGGAGAGATGTCCTACAGGGCCGTGGGTCAGAATAACCTCTGGCACTTCCCAGTGTTAGCTCTTATGTCCCTGCTCTTGTGCCAGTTAGTTGGATGATAATTATGATTACCTTTAATGTACATTTTTCATTGTGAGTGAGTTTTCCTGCCTCGTGGTCACCCGTGTGCTGCTGAACACCATCCTCTCTCCTATCTGGTCTTTTTTAGAGGAGTATATGCTCTTCAGAGATGCTAGGGATTAGGTATCTCTGTGCTTCTTCCTAGGTTTCTGTACTAAGGAGGAGGTCATAGAAATGTGGGTTTCTCCTGTACTCTTTCTGAACCTTGGGTTTTTAGCTTCACTGACTGGAAGTTTAAGAAACACTTAACTCTCCTTGTTTGTTCTTAGGAGTCAATCAGTGATTTCTACTGGTATTATTCAGGGAAGGACATCATTGACGAATCTGGACAGCACAATTTTTCCAAAGCTCTGGCAGTCACGAAGCAGATTTTCAATTCTCTTACGGAATATATCCAGGTACGTGCTGCAGAGTGCAGGCTTGAGAACAGAGCGTTTTTAATGCCCCGTATTTTGTATTCCCTATGGAATAATAGCACGGCTTTATGGACTGTGCCTCCAGACCTGGCACTGGCAATGTGGAGCCACAAATAGGAACCACGTATAGAAGAGTATTTCGAGAGGACTACTCTCTAGGAGAAGCTACAGTTCATGGTCTTTCACTGTGACCTGTTCCTAGCATTGGCATACACTCTTTGCATTTACCTAGTTACATTTTCCTTTCCCTCTTAGATTGAAAATTTTTGTGGGTGGAAAATTTCTTATTTGATCTAAAATTCTTCATTTCTACCATGTGTGGCTCACCCTAGCTACTCATTAAGCATGAGGGGTCGAGTGCACAATTGATAGAATGAAGGAATAAAGAGATAAATGATGTTGAGTCTTGGGATGAAGAACCTATAAGATCCTACGAATTTGTCAGAAAATAAACTCCTTGGAAAAGAGTTTAGCAGCACATAAACTATGTCCAATGGCAGTCAAATTTAAAATGAATTTCCAGTTGAATATTTAGATCTCACAGCATTCTTTCCATTTATAGCAGTCTCTGGTTATTGCATGCAGTAGTCTAATGACTGTGGAAAGGATGTACTTGGGCCTAATTTCCTATGAAGTCAGTAGCCGTATCACAGTCCTCTGGGGTGTAGTAGGAGATTTTTTTTAAAAACTATCTAATGAGTGCACCAGCACACTCCAATCATATTTGTTTATTAAAATAAACACAAAACTAAGACTCAACTTGAAAGATTTTAAGGGAGAGAGCAATCCTTGTTTTACTCAAGGATTATAAGAACATGGAGACAGAACTGTAGAAACAGGTGACTGATCTGAAGTGTCACAGAATGTGAAATATCTGGGGAGGTCATTGAACAGATTTGACAAACATTTGATTTGCTCTCTGGAGAAGCCATCCTAATCTTCAGAATTTCCCTTGGAGCACTTAACCCAAAGTAAAAAAAGAAGCTTCTTTTTGGTGAATGTGAGTTTCTTACAACAACTTTTTTGTTCCAAAAAGAATCTAGAATTTTCTAGGGATTAGACATCAAATGTACACGAACAGTGATTTTTCTTTTTAAATATTTTATTTATTTATTTGAGAGAGAGAGCGAACACACAAGCAGGGTGTGGGGGCAGAGTGAGCCTGATGTTGGGCTTGATCCCAGGACTCTGGGATCATGACCTGGGCCGAAGGCAGATGCTTAACCCACTGAGCTATCCAGGCGCCCCTTAAACAGTGATTTTTAAACAAGCTTACATGATTTAGGAAGTCAGGCACTACCTCTCATGCTGCCCTCTTCCTTGGGAATTCTGCCAACCCTTTTCTAGAACTTGAGGTGGTACCTGTGTTCTTTTTGGAAATTTATTATAGAAGATCGATTTGAAGATGAAACAAAATCTAAGGAAAAGTTAAGGATGAGAAGCATAGGCAGAACATGACAGAAGAATCTAAGGGTATGAGAAATATACAAAATGATCTCACTGAGGGGGTAGGGAATAAGGTGCTAACCTAAGAAACTTTGGGAATGAATACTGACTGTAAGACCAAAGGCAAAAGGAACTGTACATAAGCACTTTAGTTGCTAAAGCTTTTCCCCTAGGGATATGTGTTAATAATTCTGCAACCATTTTACACATATAATGGAAGTGAGCCGTTACTAAATGGCAGGAGCCAGGCTTCTCACTGTTGAATGATTACAGATAAGCAAGAAGCAGCTAGATGGCCGACTGGCCCATGTGGAAATGTGTTAGAGTTGGATACATAGGTCAGTATGCTAAATTCATGTTGGACGTGGTATTGATACAGATACTTACCTATGGAAACATTTCTAGATACTTTGCATACACATGGGCTAGTATAACCCACACATATCTGCTGTCATATCAGCTGAGAGGGCCTTAAAATAATGACATCACAGTAGCAGCAGGCACAACTAGCACCCAGATTAGTTTCTAATGCCATTTTCCCGTGAGAGGAACCAGACTTCTTAGAGAAAGGGCTTGTCTTAGTGCTGGGGCAAGAAATATGCAAGAAGACATGGAGAATCCCATATATAGCGCAAGGAAATGTGGGGGGTGGGGCAGGGAAGAGAGAGAGAAAGATGGGCCTATGTCCAAGGGACACAGGCCAGCTGAAAGAGCTCCCAGGGGCCAACACTGAAACAATTTGAGTGACAAAATTGAGTAGTATTGGGTAATAACCCAGAGCATACAATGAATATGTGGAGTCCCTATTAATTTAAGTAAATGATTAAATAGGTAAGAATGAATAGACCAATCTCCCATGTGGAAGAATTCCAGATGATTTTTTTTTAAATGTTGATTCAATGTATAAAAATAAGAAAATTTATTGGGGTGCCTGGGTGGCTCAATGGGTTAAAGCCTCTGCCTTTGGCTCAGGTCATGATCCCCAAGTCCTGGGATCAAGCCCCGCATTGGGCTCTCTGCTCAGCAGGGAGCCTGCTTCCTCCTCTCTCTCTGCCTGCGTCTCTGCCTACTTGTGATCTCTGTCAAATAAATAAATAAAATCTTTAAAAAAATAGGAAAAGTTACCAAGATGAAAAAATGGAAATGGGTAATGAAGTCATTCCTCTAAGTTTAGCTTTCAGAAAAGGTAGAGATTATATTATACTTAAAATTTAGGTTAACGATACGAAAATCCTAAAGGTGGTTGAACATTAGGAACATATTCTTTAAAGATTTTATTTATTTATTTGTAATAGAGAGAATGAGAAAATACAAGCAGAGGGAGCAGCAGGCAGTGGGAGAGGAAGAAGCAGGCTCCCCGCTGAGCTGAGAGCCTGATGTGGGGCTTGATCCCAGAACCCTGGGATCATGACCTGAGCTGAAGGCAGATGCTTAACTGACTGAGCCACGCAGGCACCCCTCAACATTAGGAATATTATTCACATTTTTATACTTGAGTAGATAGCCATGGCACATAGCATTTTATGCATAGCTTTACCTGAAAACAGTAGGGCCTGCTTTTCAAATTGTGGAAGCCTGAAGTTCCTCAGAACCCCTCTGAGGCCTAGGTGGAGGTGAGAGTGGGCTGGAGTATCCTTCAGTCCCATTTCAACCAGAGCATTTCACTCTTAAATAATATTCTTCTTTGTAGTATTTTATTTGAAAAACACATTCTCAAGCTAAAAGAAAATCTCTGAAAAACCACTGTACTGTGAAATTCCTGGTGGTTTTTTCCTGGACCAGGTCCCTATGTTGGGGTGGAAAAAGTAACACCCTGGGAAAACAGTGAGCCACAAAATACATAACTTTTGGAAGGAGCTATCTGCTAGTAGAAGCAGGTGTCCTGTGCACTGACTAGGGCAAGAGTCAGAGCAGCTCATGCTGAAGTAAGTCTCCATGAAATAAGGATGCCCTCCTCTCTATAGGGCCCTTGCATTGGGAACCAGCAGAGCCTGGCTCACAGCAGGCTGTGGGACGCGGTGGTCGGCTTCCTCCATGTGTTTGCTAACATGCAGATGAAACTCTCTCAGGTACTGTGGCCCTTCCCCGCTGTGTCATTGGTGTGAATGCAAAATCACTCCCCACCCCTTGGTATTCCCCTGTGTTCACGTGGCTGCTTGGTCAAACGGCTGGACCAGCCATGCAGATGAGGTCTCACTTTTAAACCTGAGGGCTTCACTGGGTGACAGGAACAAATGCCTCCAGGGGTGTCCCAGACAGGCTTGTGCATGGATGCAGCTTCTTCCTTCCTTGTGTCCCACCAACATATCCTTTACATAATTGCCTCAACATTCGCTTTTTATGATGCTCATCCTTTTTGCTTCCTTGTCACTGTCGTGTCAGTTTCTGACAATCTACCAGCCCCTTCTGGGTCTGTCAAATGTCTGCATGTCTCTGTAATTCATATATCCCTTTTCTCCCATGTTGGCTTCCCCTCCCTCCCCATTGCTGCCTTTCCTTCTCACTCCCCATCTCTCTGGCAAGATGAATCGGAATCGCTCCGAGCATTTATTATGAACAAACAAATGGAGTGTATATAGTTGTCGATCGCCTCTCTCCATGGCAACACATGAGGGAGAATTTCAGGATGTGTTTCAGGCTGATTAGAGTAACATTTGCAGCATTAATTTAAGTAATGTGTATCTAAAATTTTCAAGGCTGTCACATCTGTCCCCTCTCTACTGGAATGTGCTATTTAACCCTTTCATTTTTCCCCTTTTGACTCTGGCCTTATGGGAGGAGAGAGTTCTTGGGAGCGCTGCTCATTTGGCGGTAACACGTCCACTCCTGTGTCAGCCCAGCTGGGCCGGTGAGGTGCGAAGGCTCTGGAGACAGGAGCCTGGCCCTGCTTCCTTCCTTGCTGGTGACTTTCAAGAGTCACTCCCCCTACCTGGTTTTTGGGTCCATCATCTGTGAACTATTGGGAATTAGGATAGGCGATCTGAGGTCTCTTCCAGCTCTTCATATTCTCTCCCCTGTGATATTCCATGTGTAGCTCTGACCCATGCCAAAGGGGGGCAGTCCCCCTGAAAGCTAGAGTCTTGACAAAATTGTGTTTGTGAGAGAGAGTGTCTGTACAAGAAGTGTGGCCCAGAAAGTACCTTTAAATCTCACCCTCAGATTGCCCGCCTCGGATCATCCAAGGGTTGTTTTTCCTTCTGTGACATTGAGTTTAAAACAGAGAGCTAACTTGGCAATGCCCTGTCTGTGAGCCTGAAGTGAAAACCAGACACACTAGCAGCAAAAGCAGAGGAATAGCCTCAATTCTATAATATATTAAGGGACAGTGGCACCAAGATCACCACCAGCTAGAATCAGGAGACCCTAACCCAGAAAGAAAGGAGAACCCACTTGATGATTATAACTTTGATACCTTAATTGGATTGCAGTGGTATTCCCCAAAAGCTCACCTGATCATTCTCAGTGTACAAAACACAACATGAAGTAGTAGAAATATCTAATGGTTGTTTGGTGGATTGGGTTGTTCAGTAGCTTTGGACAACAAGTGGTATGTCTGCCATATTGTACTAATAAAAGGGAAACTAAAGAAGCTCTCTTGGATAAGACCAGCCACAGCAAGTCTCCCCGATGCTACGAACAGTGGATGATACGATGTCCACAGGCACAATGGACACGACCTTCACCTAACCTTTCCAGAGCAGGCTCTTCTTGCTCACTGCCCTATACTTTGCTGAGGGATCAGATAGCTCAGGGGTATCTCCTGTTTCTGTTCTAGGATTCCAGTCAGATCGAGCTGCTGAAGGAACTCTTGGATCTCCTTCAGGACATGGTGGTGATGCTTCTGTCCCTCCTGGAAGGTTGGGCTGTTTGGTATAACTAGGCATTCACACAACTGTAATTGGTCTGAGCACTAACCATACTAATCATGCAGATTATCCTTCTGGCAGGTCATTGATGCCTTATGACTTTGGTTAGAAAGCCAAATTTTCAGAAGCAAAAAATGAGTAAGGGGCACATGGTCTGATGGACAAAGCCTGAAACCAACTCATTTTATGTTACTAGGAAAGCCAGAATGAACTGGGGAAAACCTCCAAGCTTTGCTCTTCCCTATCCTCTCCCTCTCCCCATTGCTTTTCAGTACATCTGGCTGCCAGTGTGTATGCCAGCCATCTAGTTGGGCACCCTCCTAGGTCTAAGGGGATAAGAGGGGCACCACTTATCCCTATGTGTCCCCAGTAATCTGGTAATGAAACCACTTCCCAGGCCCCAGTCCAGATAAAAGGCACTGGTGTGGCCATCTCCTTCTTCCCTTTGTTTCTTTCCCCCTTGGCTCCTAGTGGTGTAGTCTTTATGGCTTGCTGCTCCCTCCTACCCATTTCAAACCATCACGGTCAGAAAAGAGCCACCTGATTGGGCATACAAATTTCCTAAAAAATAGCTACCTGACCAGTTACATGATGACTTGGGTTTATTTATATATTTGTATGTCTTTTTGAACCTGCCTCACAGGGAATGTGGTAAATGGAACTATTGGCAAGCAGATGGTTGACACACTGGTAGAATCATCTACCAATGTAGAAATGATCTTGAAATTCTTTGACATGTTCTTGAAACTTAAAGACCTAACCAGCTCAGACACCTTCAAAGAATATGACCCAGATGGTAAAGGGATTATCTCTAAAAAAGAGTTCCAAAAGGCCATGGAAGGGCAGAAACAGTACACACAGTCAGAGATTGACTTTCTCCTTTCGTGCGCAGAAGCTGATGAGAATGATATGTTTAATTACATTGATTTTGTAGACCGGTTCCATGAGCCGGCCAAGGACATAGGGTTTAATGTGGCAGTGTTACTGACCAATCTCTCCGAACACATGCCAAATGATTCTCGCCTTAAGTGTCTGTTGGACCCAGCAGGAAGTGTACTAAATTACTTTGAACCGTACCTGGGACGAATTGAGATCATGGGCGGGGCCAAGAAAATTGAGCGTGTTTATTTCGAGATCAGTGAATCCAGTCGAACTCAGTGGGAGAAGCCCCAAGTGAAGGAGTCAAAGCGGCAGTTCATCTTTGATGTGGTCAATGAAGGGGGAGAGCAAGAAAAGATGGAACTGTTTGTGAACTTCTGTGAGGATACCATCTTTGAAATGCAGTTAGCCTCTCAGATCTCCGAATCTGACTCAGCTGAGAGGCCCGACGAGGAGGAGGAAGAAGATGAAGATTCATCTTATGTGTTAGAAATTGAGGGTGAAGAGGAAGACGACAAGTCTTTCGAGTCAGCCTCTGCATTTGCCATGGCCTGTGCCTCAGTGAAGAGAAACATTGCCAACTTTCTGAAGAAGGCAACCCTGAAGAACCTCCGGAAACAGTACAGGAAGGTGAAAAAGATGACTGTGAAGGAGCTGGTAAAAGTGTTCTTCTCTTTCTTCTGGATGTTGTTTGTGGGGCTCTTCCGGTTGTTCTTCACCATATTGGGAGGAATCTTCCAGATCCTCTGGAACACAGTGTTTGGAGGCGGCCTCGTGGAAGGGGCAAAGAACATCAGAGTGACCAAGATCCTGGGTGACATGCCTGACCCCACCCAGTTTGGTATCCATGACGATGCTCTGGATGCTGAGCGGGCAGAGGTGACCGAGCCAGGGGTTCCACCCGAACTAATTCACTTCGTGAAGGGTGAGAAGGGAGATACAGATATTATGTCAGATCTCTTTGGATTACACCCGAAGAAAGAAGGTGGCTTAAAGCATGGGCCTGAAGTGGGTTTGGGTGACCTTTCTGAGATTATTGGCAAGGATGAACCCCCTACACTAGAGAGTACTGTCCGGAAGAAAAGGAAAGCACAGGTAAGCACAAGTCGTTTCTGTCATCTTTTCTCTATGCCCAGAAATAGACTTGCAGTCACTTCTGATGCTGGCTCCCTAGGCGCCAACACTGTATTAGTTACCAGCTCTTCTCTCCCTGATCTTGCAATTCTCTGCCATGTCTGGGAAAGAGCAACACTCAGATGGTTGTCACAGAGTCTAGCTGCTGAGTGATCTTCAGGTTACATTGTGAAGGCCAAATCTGATGGTCTTCCAAGACTTCACCAGAAGGTTAGTTCTTGTGATGCGTGGGTTAGGTGAGCGAACAGAAAGCACAGAACACCAGGGCAAGGTTTCCTTCACTATCCAAATGAGACTGTTCCTATCAAACCTTCCGTCAGCCAAAATGGCATAAAACAAAGAAGCATCTATCATTTCATAAAGGTAAAAATCCTCTCTGGATTTCTTACAGTTAGCATGGACAGGTCCTGATGGAGGGCTTTCATAAGAAAAGCGAAGTGGCATGAAGCAGACTTTCAGAGAGTGGGAGAAACCTAGAAAGCATATGCTGAGACCTTTCCTTTGAGACCATACTTCTCCAGTGTCCCAAGTGGTCCAGATGATATCATTTTGCCCAGCATCATGCTTGGAACATTTTCTTCTTGAGATGTACTCACTATCCAATTTGGGCTTTGAGTCAGTTCACTAGATTAAGGAAATAACAGTAATCCAGAACCCCTTGGTCATGGAAAGTTCTGGGTGTTCCCCTCCACGGAAGCATCTAACTCATAGCATCATTCTAGCATCAAAGAGAATATGGAGAGGAATGTAAAGACATCAGAGGCCAAAGACAAATTTTATTCATTAATTTCATTAATATTTATTGAATAGTTAATATGTGTGTCCCACTGTTTGGGGCTCTGAGAAGATAATGTTAAGTGAGAAGTGCATTGTCCCTGTAATTTAGTGGAAGAAAAATAGACATTGCAGAAGTTCATACAAGCATGAGAATGTTAAGAAGGAAAAATGCCAGGTAAAGGAAATGCAGAGGAGAGAACACGTACCTAATTTTGGAGAGTCTGGGATGGAAGCATCAGAACCATAGGCCTTCTTGTGATATGAACTTATTTACTCTGTTTTGCTCCCTGATGTAGCTCCAGGTGCCAGACAGAGTTTGATACATAATAGGGATTCATTCAAGGCCTATTACATACCTTGCTGTATTCCTAGGATCCACGGAAATACATTGGTCAACAAGAGAGACATGCTTTTGCTTTACTAGATCTCAGCTTCTAGTGGAAGAAGTGATCAAATTAATAAGATAATAACCATTTGTGACACGTGCTGAAAGAAATGAACAAGGCCACGTGTTACAAAGTGAGTATGGGCTCTACTATGAATAGGATAGTTCAGGAGGCTTCTGAAAAGGTGTCACCTGAACCAAGTCCTGAAGTATGTCAGGCACAGGAAAGACCAGGGCAGTCATACTCCAGGGAGAAGAGTGGCTTGTGCAAAGATCTTGGTGCTGGGAAGGATTTGGAATATGCCAGGGAAGAAAATGAGGTAACAAGTCAAGTGGTATAAGACAAGGATGGAGAAAAAGGCCCTGATCACATAGGCCTTGTAGACCTCACTGAGGACCTTGAATTTTATTCTAATTACAGTGGTCATCAAAGACTATACTTTCAGGGATCATTTCTATAGTTTGTTACAGTGGTCATCAGTCAGAGGGATTGGCATAGTAGGTAAGAAAATTGAAGACAAGGAAGGAATTTTGTCTGGTGGAAGCAGGCTGTGGATAGGACCTGGTGTGATCTGTGACCCATCCCTCCCTGACCCCGTGGGCTGTTGGGACAGTGCCGTGGGGTCCTAGCCCAAGTTTTCTCTGGGAGTTGAATAATAGCAGGGCAACTGACTTTTTAAGTTTGCAATCTTTGCATTGGCATTTCTCTGGAGAAATGGATTGCAAACCATTTTTGTGGCTGATCCACTTACATCCGTGATCCTGAGGAAAGCAGAGCCATTCTGAAGAGAGAAAGCCAAGGGGATGTGTGACAAGGAGATGAAAACGGCCAATGCTGTATATGAAGAGACCGTGATCTCTTCAAGTTGAGGAAAATTTGACTGATTGTTATTTTTGTCCAGGCAGCTGAGATGAAAGCAGCACATGAAGCCGAAGGGAAAGTGGAGCCTGAGAAGACAGAGTAAGTTCTTGGTAGCTTTGGCTACTTCCAACCCTAAGCAGGTCGTTCTAGATGACATCTCCTGTTGTATTGCTGTGCTAACTAGAAATCTTGATCTCTGTTACTACAAGGAACAGGTACTGTGCAGGCCCTGGCCATACTTCTTTTTACCCCAGCTATCCAGTAAGCATACTCCATTACTCATGTTAACTTTGTCATGGCACTAGAAGAGCAGAACTTCCCAATCTGGCCAAACAAATGATTGAACATCCACACTTAGCAACTTCATATAATGGTGGTGGTGGTGTTTTCTAGTATAGTGAATGCATATTACACACTGCGGTCTATGCTAAGGTCTTTTTTGGTTTGTTTTTAGAGAGCACAAATCGGGGGGGAGGGCAAAGGGAAAGGGAAAGAATCTCAAGCAGACTCCCCACTGAGCGTGGAGCATGATGTGTGGCCCCATCTCACAAGCCTGAGATCATGACCTAAGCTGAAATCAGGAGTCGACCGCTTAACAGACTGAGCCACCTGGGTGGCTCACTTTTAAGTCTGACCACAAGCTTAGAAGAATAAGTACTATTACTATTTCCAGCAGTCTTTAAAAATCAACTTTTCTGAAGGGGAAAAAAAATTTGTTTATCCCCCTATCAGAAGAGGATTACAAGCACATTTACAACGGATGGCCCCCGACGACCACAGCTCCTCAGAGCCGCATCGCTCATTAAGGGTGGAGCTGGCGTCCAGCCACTGTGGGGTGATACCCTCCAGGAATAATGACAAGATTTCTTTTTAATTTAGTCCCCCTCTCTGGGCCAGGCCTCCCACTGCCCTTCTGTGCTGATGGGGCTCTCGTTCCTGCAGCCTAGAAGACGGGGAGAAGGAGGATACGGCCAAAGAGGAAGAGCAGGCCGAGGCCCTGTGGGCAGATGTGACAAAGAAGAAGAAGCGACGGCGGGGCCAGAAAGTCGAGAAGCCTGAAGCCTTCATGGCTAATTTCTTCAAAGGGCTGGAAATCTATCAGACCAAGTTACTGGTAAGCGCTCACGCCCTGCCCTGCTCCTGGCTCAGACCTCAGCCGAGGGGCCGCATTCTATGTCATTGTTCGTGTCCATAATGCTTCTTCCTCTTTCTCATTGCTCTTCCTTCCTCTTCTCCTTCATCTGTCTTTGTGTGGGGGAGGAAAAAGAGAAGAGGGTAACTTGGGCAAAGCCAAGTGCTCTAGCCCCCCCACCTAGCCTGGAATGCCCTGTGCTATCCACAGCAGGGTGCAGATACCTCCTTCTAGAAGATTCTTCCTGTGTCATGTGCAGACGTGGAGGATCGTAGTCCCAAGTTCAGAAGTAGTTGGGTCATCTGGGATGCACAAAGAATATGGTCATATTGGGTTCTCCTGTTACTCCTCAAAAGTTATTCCACATGTAGTCAGCTCTCAGCATAGCTCGTTATGTCCTTTCTCTGACACATTGCCCAGTGAGGGATAGTTGCTGATGGCCAGGACATCACCAAGGGGAGCACCCCCTCCACAGAGAGCCTGAGAGCTTTCTACCATTCCTGTCCACAAGGGCTGGATTTTCTGGGGAAGATGGCAGTGGGAATACGGCCCCTTGAGAACACAAAGGCAGAGGCTCTGTGACTTACAAACGGACAAGGACTCTAGGCCACAGACTGGCCACCTCCTGGCTGGGCCTACAGTGGGCTTCGAATACTCGTAATTTCTGCATGGAATGCGCACACACACACATGCACACACCCTTCACAGCAGCATTTTAATTCTTTGGGGTGGCATGTTTAGACATTTGGTTCCCTGAGGGGTAACCCAGAGCAGGATTCCCTTGAGCATCATTCTCAGCAATTTTTTTTTTAATCAATGTCCTTGGTTCCTCCCCAAATACATCATAAGTCCAGGGTTACCAATGAATAGGACTTGTTCTGTCTACATTTCTAACCAGACAGGGTCTTCTGTTTGAGGGAAGGAAGTTCTCTTTCCCTTCCAAAACTCTTCTACTCCTGCCTGTCCTTTCCTTTCCAGCATTACCTGGCCAGGAATTTCTACAACCTGAGGTTCCTCGCTCTGTTCGTAGCCTTCGCGATCAACTTCATCCTACTCTTTTATAAGGTGATACCACATTCAGGGATGATTTGCTAAATAGATGGTATTCTTTTTTGTTAAATCCTAATAGAATGTGTGCTCTTAATTAGAAGAAAAATGCTAATATCTAAGGAAATTTCTAAGACACTGGCTTCTAAAGGGATATGGTTTTTAGCAGCACAGAGAATGGCGACACCACTTGCCTGGGAATCCAGTTCCGGCACTGTTTCCAGAGTTCAGGCTTATCCTAGTCATTATGTCATAAACTCTCCAAATGTGTATTGGGTACTTCATATATACTGGACCCTACAATGTGATGTATCTCAAAATGAGTAAAGGATAAGGTAACAGAAAGCCATTATCATTGGCCTATAGGTTAGAACCATTATGAGGGAAGAATTAACCACAAATGGTTTTTGGATATGAGAAAAGAGGAACTAATCAGGATAAATAAAGATTTTGAACATTGGTAAATGGGTCTTGTAGACCACAGGCACATAATAAATGTCAGTGGAATGAATTAATGAATGATAGGTCCTGGATTCTTGACATTGTCTTTAACTGGCTGTTCTAACTTTTCCTTCTCTCGCTTTCTATCTAAAACCATCAATCTAACTTTTTTAAAGCCAACTTTTACATACACCAGCCTTCCCCCTAGGTTGAACAGTAATGGCATTCTGTTGCCTGGAGAGGAGAACTAGAAGTCCACAGGGGGGTGTGGCAAAGCTTGGCTTTCCCCTTACTGAGGTTGAAGGGATCGCAAACAGTGATCCAGGCACAGAGAGCCCATGGGAGGTGGAACCACAGGGCAAGAGCCTCACAGGGGGAGAGCCTTATAGGCATAAATCTGGGCATCACCTGTGTCTGGATGGCCGATGAAGCCACGAATGTCAAAGGTGTCTAAAAAAGATTGGAAGATGTCGAGTGTGTGTGTGTGTGTGTGTGTGTGTGTGTGTGTGTTGGTGTCTCAGCCTCCTCCCCAGGCCATGGTATTTCAGAAATTACCTCCCATGGTCTAGGGATCCTAGCATAGGTAGTACAGCATTCCTTACTTTGAATTTTTTTTTCTTTTTTTGGAAAGATCGTCTTTGTCTCTTAAAAATTTTGTTCGTAGTTAAGAGAAATACTGGAGATTCCTAGGAAGAAGTTCCATTAAAGCTCATTCTCTCAGCAGGTAATGCTGCGTCCCTAGTCTGTGCAGCAGGTGCTAGCATGCTAAACGATGCGGGAGAGCCAGTGGCAGAGGCCCTCTCTGATGTTGATAAGAGAATGTGTGTCTTGGGCCAGGTCACCGAGGAACCTGTAGAAGAAGAGACAGAAGACGTTGCAAATCTGTGGAATTCCTTTACCGATGAGGAAGAAGAAGAAGCGATGGTGTTCTTTGTCCTGCAGGAGAGCACTGGGTACATGGCACCCGCATTGCGGGCCTTGGCCATTATCCACACCGTCATCTCTTTGGTCTGTGTGGTGGGCTATTACTGCCTGAAGGTGAGTCATAGGCCACTCTGAATCTAGCCAGACTCCTTGGGGAAGACACATCATTTCAAACGCAGTCAGGCCTTTGTTCTCCAGGACTGTGCTGGTGGGCTGGGGCTCATGGAGTGGCTGAGAACTGCAAACCCTGGCCACACCTGGAGACTTTTAGAATCTGCAACTCAGCATGCCTCCTGGGGGATCTGTGTTCACACCCATTTGAGAAGCCTTGCTCTGGGAGTCCCTTTTCAGGGACTTCCTATTGAGTTTCGTGGGACTAGAATCACCAGGCTAAGTCACACGTGGAGCTAGTAATGAGAGCTGCTTCTGATCTGTGAACTTCAGTTAGAATTTTTACAGAAATGCTTTTCACCTTTTGAAGTGTGTTAGGTTTCAACTACTCAAGATAGCAGATGAAAACTTACTGATGAATTACCATTTCAGTTACCTAGTGCTCTGTAACAGATTGCCCCCCAAAACTTAGTGGCTTAAAACGACAATCATTTTCATTCTCTGACTTGACTGGGCACATCTGAGCAGTCCCTCCGCTCTGCGTGAAGGCAGCCATGTCAGCCACCATCTGTCAGTTCAGCTGGGCTGGACTGTCCAGGACGGCACGCTCTCGTGCCTGGAATGTTGGCAAGGGAACAAACAGCTGGAAGGCTGGGCTCAGCCAGGGTTCTCTGTGAAGACTCCGCATCTCTGAGTCACAGGGGCAGCCCAGACTCGTTGCTGCAAAGGAGGCGTGGAGGGGGGCGGCACACAAGGGCATGGATATTAGGAGACTTAGTTCACTGGGGCCGTCTTCACAAACTACTTCAGTTTTAGGAATCTTCATATATTCATATGAAGCCCTCTATTCTATTTTTGGTGTTCTAAGTCCAGTTCTACTGCTACTAGACCACATCTTTTTTCTCATTACGTTTTTTTTCTTCTCTCTATTGGAAGTCTCCTTGGCCATACATCGTGCCATCTTCTCCCTGGGAAGAGTCCACAACATGTATTCCTATCCTTGTGGCCGTCACTTCCCCCGGTGAACTAGAGTATCCTGCGGGAAGTCTAGCTACCCCACTGGGGAGACCACTTGCCCTGACCTATGCTAAGGACTCCTTTGTAATGATGAAAGCACAGAGTCCAGAGCAAAGCTGCCTGGGTGGGACTCCCAGCTCTGCCACTAACTTCCCCATTCCTCTGATTCCTCATCTGTAAAAGTGAGTGTTATAATCATAACACCAACTCCTAAAAGTTGCTGGAAGTGTTAAATGAATTACTGTGTGTAACGGGACTCAGAACCCCAAACATAGTAACCACGAGATCATGTTGGTGGTTTTCCTTAGTCTGGCATCCTGGACTTGTTGGCTTATTGGCTTGTTGGCTTCAGTACAGATACACTGGCTATCTAGAGAAAACAGAAGGTAAACACTGCCTTGGGAATAAAGATATGGAGGTCCTCCTTACAAGAGTGTATAAACCCTTAGAAGATTGAAGGGGGAATGCTTCGAATCCCAGAGATGAGTACTGCTCCAGTCCTTGGTAGTATTATTACTATTATTATTATTCAGAATCTTCTCTGAATACAGCAGATCTTAGTCAGAGTGGCTTTACCTTTGCTTTCCCTCCTACATCATCTATTAGTGAGTAGCAATCATTGATTCCTCACAGTGTGCAAATGCCTATTATTAGCCTTTGCCATCTTCCTGTCATTAGTCTTTTATCTTCTTGGTGGTGTTTGTCATTTTAAAGAAAAAAGGGCAAGAAGTAACTTCACAAATGACTATCTAGATTTTGTCCTTTTTTCCTTGGAAATTAAGAAATAGTGTGGGGCATATGGATATCATGAGCTTTGAGAAAGAGTTACTGGAAGAAACTGGAGACCCAACCCTGAGGGATGTTGCCATGTACCCAGTGGATTTACGGCCGCGTGACCGGCCGCGTGACTGGCCCCGGCTCTGTCTGCCATTGAGCTCTCCAGGCTAGAGGAGTGCTGGCTACTCACTTCCTGGGATTTCAGTAGTCTCCTCTGACCTCACTAACTTTGTCCCTTGTTTGAAGCATGTGTGTTTGGTGATGGTTGGAGCAAGGAGATTACTTTCCCCTTCTTCTCTGTGTACCTTTTTAGTGTTAGGTCATCAGAGCCATGCCACCATCTCTAAAATGGTGGTGGCTAAAATGACAGTGACAACTGGAAGAGAATGGGGAGTGATAGTCAGGAACCAGTAAATGTGCTGCTCTCAGGAAGAAGACTTCAATACCGAAAGAGCATACAGAGCCCAGTGAATCCTCTCCTCCTAGCTAGCAAACCATGTTTCATCAACCAAACATCAGTACCATGACATGAATATGACCATAGCCACTGAAGGGGGCTGGAATATGCCATGGTATTTCTGTGGCTGACCAATTAACTCTAGAACAGTTCATTTTCTTTCTAAATCTTGGTTCAACTCCAGTCTAGCAATCCTAGGGGACCTAACTCATTTGGCCTGGGGACTGGTCTAAATATGGCCTTCTCCCCAGGATGGGTCAAGGAGTCTGGTTTGTATTACTATCAGCTATTTAATACAAACATTGAAGGGTGGCCCAAATGAAACAGCTTTTTGGAGAGGGAGGCATATTAGCCAAAGGAGTGAGAAGAGATTTATTTGACTTTAGATCTACAGCAAGGCACCCAAAGAATCCCACTGCGAAGAAATTACTGCCTCAGGTACACCTGGCTGGCTCTGTCAGAGGAGCATGTGGCTCCTGATCTCAGCATCATGAGTTCAAGCCCCAGGTTGGGCATAGAGATTACTAACTAAAAAATATAAACTTAAGAGAGAGAAGGTAAGAGAAAGAGAGATTACCACCCTGAAGTTGGAAAGGCTAATTTGTGGGGAATTCTTAGGAGAGGGTGCTGTCATCTGAAAGCCTTCTCTAGTAACCAGTGTCTTCCCACTCTTAGGTCCCTCTGGTGGTATTCAAAAGGGAAAAAGAAATCGCCAGGAAGCTGGAGTTTGATGGCCTATATATCACTGAACAGCCATCTGAAGATGACATCAAGGGGCAGTGGGACCGCCTGGTAATCAACACACCGTAAGTTTCTCCCTCCCCTCCAACCTGAAAAGGAAAAGGCTCTGTACTGTAAATAGAATGACATGTTCTTAACCAGCCTTGGAGACTGATTGATAGAAAGTTTTTATTTGGGGGAGGGGGGTTCTAGGACTTATTTTCTCCACTGCCTTCCTAGTAAAATAGCCTATTCCCCCTCAAACCCTTGTGTATGTCTCTATGCATTTAATGAGGGAAAGAGGATGTGATCAGGGAGTGCTGAGCATATTTAATTAAGACCAGATGGTCCAGGACAGTATGATTTAGTTTTCCATGTTCAAGTCATACAGAATATTTCCCTGGCCCGGGGGTTCTGAGATCATCTGCTCGGCTTCTCCCAGAGTTCCCATATGGCACAGCAGTTCGAGGACAGCACCACCACTGAAGTCTTCTCAGACAAGTGGCCTGGTTGGTAATAGAACCCCTGCCATTATCACTTGGTAGGCAGTCCCTTGGGCACTTAAAATAGGGCCATCGGAATGGGGCGGGGTGGGGAGGGATGCTACTACCTCCGGCACGAAGCCTGCTTTGTTGTAATTAGTACTGTGGTGGGAAAGAGCACTCATCCCCCAGATAGAGGTCAGCTCTGTCACTTAGTTGTCTGTGAAAGGGGCAAGGTAATGAAGCCTACTGAGCCTTGAGTTCCTTCTCATTAATAGAGGCGTGAGAACACCACCTCCTGAAGTCTGGGAGGACCAATGAATGTATGTTACATGCCTGGTACGGTGCCTGGTACGTGGTAGGCACCCGGCTGTTTGTCATTCCCTTTGTCTACCTGTTCAAAAATTGGCCATCATCATTAGCAAAGGGAGCACTTGTGTGTTCACACCTGGGAGAGTGAGAGTTTCGAGGTAGATCAGTGTGCTGAAAGAGAAGAGATACAGGGCTAGATACGTAAACAGAGGTGACTATGTTGAAACTCTTAGCTGCGCCAATTAAACTGTGCATGTCAGCAAACAACCACCCTGACCCCTGGGGGAAGAAAATTGCTCCTGATCCAGAGATAGGCAGGCAGGTCAGGAGGGAGGCAGCTCTATAAAGTCACAATGGAGCTCTTTAAAATAGTCTCTAAAAATAAATAAATAAAATAAAATAGTCTCTAGAACAGGAAGATGGCAGGGTGGGGCGGTGAGCTTGCAGATCAAAAGCCTGTCTGCCGCTGCAGGTCCTCACCAATCCCCTCACATAAGGAAAACTGCTAAGCAGGGTTTCTGATACTTGGTCATCATATCACAGAAATTTTGGATACTATTAAGTAATGTGATTCTTTGATCAGCTTTCTGCAATCATCAGTAATGCTTATATATGTGATACAGGTGATATGGCCTAGAAGTCCCAGTAAAAAGGTAGTTTAGTATCTAGAAATATAAGTATCTAAGGAGTTAATGAGATAAGTACACTAAAACATTCCAAAAAGGATATTTGCGATTTTTTTATTTGAAGTGGTTTAAATGTCTATGAATAGAGAAATGCATAAATAGGTTTTAAAATTTTTACATAGATGGATCTTTTTTTCCCACAATAATGGCATCATAGCACATGTAGTCCTTCCCAGTAACCTACTTTTTATAGCTAACTACGTATCAAAAAGAGCTGTCTTTTCTTTTTGTTAAATACACATATTAAGAAAATATAAAATATATATCTTAAAGTACAATAAGAACTACTAAGTTTTAAAAACGGAACTTTGCTCATAGTTTCCAAGTCCCAAACGTTCTCCCTGATCTCTCACTGATCATAACCTCCCAAACCCCCACTTAACTACTCTCCTGGCTTTAGTGATATTCATTCTTTTCCTTTAGTATATAGTTTACCGCTTAGGTATGTGTCCCTTGAAGCGTTCTTTCACTTTGACTGTTTTTGAACTTTGTGTAAAGGGAATTACGCTATATGCATTACTTTTGTTCAACACTGCATCTGGGAACTCACCCATGTTGATGTGTATGGCCATAGTTTGGTCATTCTCAAAACTGTGGCATTTTTCATTATATGAGTATTTATCATATATATGTCCTGTATTTATTCATTTTCCTGACAATGGATATCTCAGCTGTTTCTACTTTCTGGCTCTTAGAAACAGTGGGACAATGAACACTTTTATACCTAAGGCTCCAGTAAAAGAGTTTCTCTAGAATAGAGACCAGGAAAGGAATTTGTTTAATAGGAGGAGATACAAATGTTTGTCTTGATTTACATTCCAGCCATCCCTCTGTGAGAGTTCCTGCTCCTTTGCCTCTTTGCTACACTTGTTAGGATACTCAGATAATTGTTCTAATTTGGTGGGTGTGTAATAGCATCTCACTGTGCCTCTCCTTCATTTTTAAAGAGGTTGAGCTTAGATATATAGAAGTATTGCTTATTGATACATTTCCATTCTGGAGGTTCTGTTGTCTACCTCACACTTTAAGGATTATTATCAAGTAAAATTATGTTTTCTACCTTCAAGGAACTTACATACCTAGTCAGGGGACAAGAATATTCAGACCAAGGTGAGATCATGCCTGTGAAATGGTTTTTCCTGGAACCTTCAGTAAGTGGCCCTGTGGTATCACTTATGGAACTGTCCACTTAGGACAAAATGTAACCAAAGCTGAGTTGTACATTATAGATCATTTGTATAAGGGATTTAAGAAAAAGGAGATTTTAGTGAGGACAGAGGAAGCCTGGAATTTTTTTTTATTATTATTTGCTTTGTTTATTTTAGGTTCTAACTGTAATACATGAAAAAAATCAAGTAGAAAAATGTACAAAGAAGAAAATCAAAACAATCCTTCCATGCCTCCGGAGATAAAATCTATTACCATTTTACTCTGTAAACTCAGCACTTGTTTTTGCTTTGAAGTGACATTTGGATGTTTGAAACAAAGAAATTGCTTTAGCTTACCCCCTTCCCCATCCCTGCAAGAAAATTTTTTTAAAGATTGTCAGAGTGTTGGTGGGGAGGAGGGGAGTGACATTTGCTGACGGTTATTCTTCTGAGGGGTCCATGAGCAGAGGGAGGTTCTCACTTCCTTATCACCATCTTGGGTGGTCTTTATAGAACAGGAGACTACTGTGTTTCAGAATCAGGAAGAATGGACTCAATTTAAGGAAAACAACTAAAAATGCATGCATCAATGGCCAGAGGTTCCTTGGCTACAGTCTGGACTCATAAGGATCTCTCCCAGGGAAGATCAATCATTGTGGAACGGAGAAAAAAAATTTTTTTTAATTAGAAAGGAAGTTGGGGCACCTGGGTGACTCAGTTGGCTAATGCCTCTGCCTTTCGCTCAGGTCATGATCTCAGGGTCCTGGGATCAAGACCCGCATCGGGCTCTCTGCTCAGCAGGGAGCCTGCTTCCCCCCATCTCTCTCTGCCTACCTCTCTGCCTACTTATGATCTCTGTCAGTCAAATAAATAAATACAATCTTAAAAAAAAAAAAAAAAGAAAGAAAAGAAAGGAAGGAAGGAAGCATGCAAGGTGGGGAGCGGCAGAGGGAGAGAGAGAATCCCAAGCAGGCTCCCCGCTGAGCATAGAGCCCCATTTGGGCCTCCATGTCATGACCCTGAGATCATGACCTGATCTGAAATCAAGAGTCAGGTGCTTACCCGACTGAGCCACCCAGGTGCCCCAGGAAAAAAATATCTTAAATGGTTTTTGCCAACATACCTGAATGTGACAGTTCCTCCTGGACTTTAACAATTACAAACCCTTTGCAAACCAGTGAGCTGGTATAAGTTACTAGGCTGAAGAAAGACATTCCTCTGGGGAGTTAGGGATGGTATGGTAAAGGGAACTACCTCCGAAAGATAGAGGGATCTAATTCCCTGAGAAAAGCAGACCCCACAGGGGTTATATGGAGATGGAGAACAGAGTGGAAGAGCACTGTGGTTAAGAAAAACCACACATACATGAACTAAAGGGATTCCCATACCAGAAACATCAAGTTAGGAACCTTGTCTGCACTTACCACAACTGTATCCCTATCACCTACCCCAGGGACCAACGTAAAGTGAAGTACTCCATGAATGAAGCCCGAATGCATGTGTTTCCCTATAGGGTTTTGTTTCTAGTTATACTGGGATCAAGAAACATCTCCTTGCTTCTGTCTAGTCTGCCATCACAAATCCTGGCTCTTTATCCTATTTCTGAGGCAGAAAATGCAGAGTGGTTCTCCAGGTGTTTCAGAAGTTAATACAAAGAAGCAAAACCATAGATCAATTAGAACTGCGGTGACTCTGAGCTTCAATTAGTCTGAATTCTTGAACGAGCAGGACAAAACCCAAGGAGATCCTAGATCCAGACACAGATCTCACAGCTCCTTGATGTTTGCCTTGATGTTAAGAACCTTCCCTTTTCATTTTCTTTTTCAGATCTTTTCCTAATAACTACTGGGACAAGTTTGTTAAGAGAAAGGTATGCCTTGTCCGTTGGTGGGGGCTGGTTTCCATGGCCACCAAAGAAATGGGAGATTTTTTTTTTAAGTTATACATACACAAACATGAATAAATTTGCTGTTGCTTTTAGGATGGTATCTTGAACAGAGTAAGTCACAGAAGGTTTTTTTGTATGAACATATGTAGGTTTTGGCTCCGTTCTTATACTCCCTGCCCTAAACTGCTTAACACAATCACTACTTTCTGTGTACTACTTTCTTCTCCCCTCCAAATAGATCTCAGCTTGAAGAGTGGTTTTCACTTGGTCTCTTTCATTCCTGTTTTCTCCTGGGGTTATTTTTTTCCTCCTCATTTTCCTGTTGCATTTTGAGTCCTGTCTTCATCAACCCCTGAAAGAGCCTGGAGCATGGGGAAGCTCTGAAGCCTCGGGGCTGGCAACAGCCCGGTGATGTGCAGCCCGGGCTGCCCTGTCGCCCTCTTTCTCCAGGTGATCAACAAGTACGGCGACCTCTATGGAGCAGAACGCATTGCGGAACTCCTGGGTTTGGACAAAAATGCCCTGGATTTCAGCCCAGTGGAAGAGAGCAAAGCAGAGGCGGCCTCTCTGGTGTCATGGTACAGAGCTCAGGAGTTCAAATCCCAAGTCTGGCCCAAGGGGATCCTTTGTTTTTCCAGTTCTCCTCTGAGTGCCAGAGGGAGGGACTACAGCACGCCCGTGGGTGCTCAGGCTCTTCTCTGGCTTAGGTGTTTTCTTCTAGGTTCTGACATCCTGGGAGAAAGCGGCCTCAAAAATCTTAAAGACCTCCCAGCTTTTATGCCTGTTCGAGCTGAAAGAGAAAGACTAATTAAAATTTCAAGATGCATGATTCAGCCCTTCTCGGTCTCCTGGGGAACACCACATACAACCTGATAAAGCTCAGAGCTGTGTTTAGATTATTAAACCCAAGAGAAAAAAACTTAATTTTTCCCCTTATTAAACACTTAACTAAAGTCTGACATTTATAAGTTTTAAAAGGCTTTTGTTCCCCTTCAGGCTGAGTTCCATCGACATGAAGTACCACGTCTGGAAGCTGGGAGTTGTTTTTACCGACAACGTGAGTACGGCTCCCGGAAAAACCAGATCCTGCGCCGTGGGGTCAGGGGTGTCACGGGTTGCTGTAGGGCCACACACTAGGGTGGGTGCCAAGAAGACTCAGCGCTTGCTTGTCAAAGGTGGATGCCCTTCCCCGTGCTGGGGGAACAGTAGTGTGGAAGGCAGGTGGGCTTTCCCTGGGCAGTTCTCCGGCCAGTCATAGCCCCTCAGCCTTTCAGTATCTAGGAACAAAAATGGTTTCATGGGCCCATCAGGAGTCACAAATGCTTGAAAGGTTGCTCAATTGCCTCTCGGTCCTTTCTGCACAGTCCTTTCTCTACCTGGCCTGGTATACCACCATGTCAGTCCTGGGCCACTACAACAACTTCTTCTTTGCTGCTCATCTGCTGGACATCGCGATGGGCTTCAAGACGCTGAGGACTATTCTGTCATCTGTAACTCACAATGGCAAGCAGGTACTGGGGTCTATACTGGGCAGAACAGGAGAAGCCTAGATGTGGGTCGGGGGAAAGGAAGTCAACAGCAGGTGGTACACTGGTGTATGCCAGGAAGGTGTGTGTCATGGTGTGTGGTCCACGCTTCTTGACCAAACACGTGAACTAGTAGATTGTTACAGCAGAACTACAGCCATCACTGAAGAGATGTAAGTCCTTGGTGTAGAAACCCTCAGCACTTAGATCAGCCGGGAGGAAGGGGGAAGGAAGGAGGTGATGGACATATCAGAATTGCTCTGGAGACTTTTTCTGGTTTACTCTTTCTTCCACGAATCTGATACATTCCCTGGGGGTTGGTAAGCAGGCTATGCAATTTGGAAGCCCCTCGGGTGCTCTGATGCATGGTTCTGATTAAGAAGCAGTCACTTAGACACACACACACACATCTGTACCTCTATCTGTCTACGTAGACATGGCTCTGTCCAGCCTCATCAATATCCAGTCTGCTTTCTGCAGTGTTGTCAGGGGCAATCCCTTGGTTAAAATCCTCTGATGACTCCTTTGGTCAACAAATTCAAACTCCTTAGCATTTCATTCCTCATTAAGCGCAACTTCGTAAATAATACATGAGTTCCCTCCCATCTGTAAACCTTCTTGTAGGAGAGGGGGAAAATAAAGAAGTTAATAAGGGCCCAGCTTTGTACAGCCATTATGGAAAACCGTATGGAGGTTCCTCTAAAAATTAAATCTAGGACTGCCACATGATCTAGCAGTCCCATTTATGTGTATATGTCCAAAGCCAATGAGATCACTATATCAAAGAGATACCTGCATTCCCATGTTCAGTGAAGCATTATTCATAATAGTCAAGATATGGAAAAAACCTAAGTGTCCATCAATGGATGAATGGAAGAAAATGTCATATGCACATACAATGGAATATTAATTAGCCATAAAAAATGGAAATCCTGGGATTCACAGCAACATAGAGGAACCATTAATGTTAAGGGAGATAGGCTAGACAGAGAAATACAAATACTGTATGATCTCACTTATATGTGGAATCTAGAGAAATTGAACTAGAATCAAAGAGTAAAATGATGGTTGCCAGGGGATAGAGGAATGGGGGCACGTCAGTCAGAGAATACAAACTTTTAGCTATGAGATGAATAAATTCTGGGGATCTAATGTAAAGCAGGGTACTTGTAGTTAAAAATACTGTTTCGTGTACTTGAAATTTGCTAAGACAGTAGATCTGGTGTTCTCACAGCAGCACCCCCCGCCCAGTAACTGTGTAAGGTGACAGATATGTTAATTACCTTGATTGTGGCACCATTTGACAATGTATACATATATTAAATCATTACTTTGTACACCTTAAAAAATAGGGATTCCAACTAGAAAAAAAGTCAAAATTGACCTTTAATTGTTCTAAAATGAAATGTGTCAGAATCGGATCTGTAAATACAGAGAACCGATAGTTGCCAGAGGGAAGGGGGTTGATGGATTGGGCAGAATGGGGGAAGGGAGTGGGAGGCAGAGGCTGCCAGTGAGGGGATGAATAAGCCGTGGTAATACAAGGCTCAGTGCAGGGAAGATAGTCCTTGGTACTGTGGTAGCATTGTGTGTGGTGACAGACAGGAACCGCACCTCTGCTGAGCACAGTGTAACGTACAGAGATGCTGAATCACCACATTGAGCACCTGGAACTAACATAACATTGTCCACTGTACTAGAATTTCTAAAAGATAAAAGGTTCTGGATCATCAGGCCTTAGGGTGGTTTATTTCCTCTAGGTTTCTGGTAGTAGCCATAGTCATTGTTTCTTGTTTGGTTGATGATAAAAAGAATGGAGAAAAGCCGGAAATAGAGATTTGCTGCCACATACAAGCCGCTCAAGTCTAGGGAGGTAATAACAGAACCCGTGATCTAGATGTTTGCCTAGAGTGTTAAATGCTTCCTTACAGGTTCCTGGGAGAAAGGCCCTTGTGTATTTTTACATGTGTGTCTTGGGAACTTTGATCCTATAAAGGCAGTGTTTCCCAAAGTGTGATCTGTGGAATACCAGTTCTACGGTTCAGTCTTTTAGATTTCCTTTCCCTTTACTCAGATATTGAAACTTCAGTTTTTATTGATTTGGCTTAATGGCATTACACAAAACTGTACCTTAAATGGAAAGCTTAAACAATGAATTTCTTATATGGGCTTGCTAAATAAACTCTGGCAAGATTGTGAAAAACAAAACAATACTAGCAACTGTGCCCAGTTTTTGCCATGGGCCAGGTACTGTGACAGGTACAACTTACTTTGTAAGGTAGACGTTATGCTCACTTGACAGATAAGAGAACTGAAGCTCAGAGAGGCTAAGTGTCTCACCCAAGACCACACAGCCGCTAAGTGACAGAACTAGCCCATTTCTTCCTTGGTGCAAAGCCCAGGTTCTTGGTTTCTAAAACCAACTGCATTCTCTGAGGTCCGCTCTCTGAGGTTTGGTAAGTTATTATTCATCAAAGAAGCCTTTGAATATTTTTCTTCTGGTATTTATCTCAGTTCTCATGCCTACCCCTTTGGTGTAGCAACTCAAAACTCGAGAGCAAAGCTCTTATCTCCATAATGACTGCGATCTCCACCTCTCCAGCTCAGCCCCAATACCTCTGATAGGCCATTGAGCAGATCCCACATCATGCTATTTAGAGTACTTCCTCCAGCCAAGAAACAAGCTTGCCCTATGACCCCTGCAAAGGTTCTAGGTAGATTTCTTGTTTATGAAAAATATCACTTCACTGAACCATCATAAATAATTCTTATGGCAGTTTCAAAGCTATGACAATTATCCATTCATGGTTATTTATGAAAACATGTAATGTAGGGACACCCACCAGTCCAAAGAAACTTTCTGTAGAAGCAGCGTTAGAGTGGAAGCCATATTGTGAAGCCTCCACTGTGGCCATCTCTGCAGAAAAGCAAGGGTACTCTCCTCCTAGCTCTGTCACTGCTCAGTCCTTAAATCCCTCTTTACATTGCTGAGGCCCAGCCCAGGCCCCTGGCATGTGTCTGCTAGGGCTGCTGTCACAGAATACCAGGCTGGTGGTGTAAACAACAGACATTTATTTCCTCTCAGTTCTGGAGGCTGGGAGTCTAAGATCAGGGTGGGGGTAGACCTGGTTTCCTTCAGAGGCCTCCCTCCTTGGTTTAGACCTGGCCACCCTCTTGCTTTTTCACTTGATCTTCCCTCAGTGCCTGCAGCTCCCGGCGTCTCTGTGTCCTAATCTCCTCTTGGAAGAACTCCAGGTAGACCAGAGCAGGGCCCATTCTAAAGCCATCATTCCAATTTACCTCCTTAAAGGCCCGATCTCCAAATCTACTCACATTCTGAGATGCTAGAGCTTATGAATATGGGGGAGATAGAATTTATTTATTTATTTATTTATTTATTTTTTTTTAAAGATTTTATTTATTTATTTGACAGACAGAGATCACAAGTAGGCAGAGAAGCAGGCAGAGAGAGATGAGGAAGCAGGCTACCCGCTGAGCAGAGAGCCCGATGCGGGGCTCGATCCCATGACCCTGGGATCATGACCTGAGCCGAAGGCAGAGGCTTTAACCCACTGAGCCACCCAGGCGCCCTGGGGGAGATAGAATTTAGTCCAAAATTAGTCTTCTCCCCAGAGCCCGTTTTGTCCACCTGCAGTAGGACAGCCTTCGCTGCCACTCCCTCCTGTGTCCCCTTTCCACCTCACCTTTCTTGTTGCCTTGGAGTCTCCTTGGAGACCCACCTCCTTTCTCCTGTCTCCCTCCTGCCCCCAGCTGGTTCTGACTGTCGGTCTCCTGGCCGTGGTGGTTTACCTCTACACCGTGGTGGCCTTCAACTTCTTCCGCAAGTTCTACAACAAAAGTGAAGATGACGATGAGCCCGATATGAAGTGTGATGACATGATGACGGTGAGAGCCAATCACCAACAGAGATTAGAGCAGAATACAGATCTCCTCCAAAAGGGGGAAGTGTCCCCGAGAGAGGGAAGGAGCCAGGTTGCAGAAGCCCAGGTGGAAAGACCACACTGCAGGGGTGGGGGGAGGGCTGTTCTTGTCTGTCTGTCCTTGTGTTAAAGATGCCAGTTACCTTTATCTGAACGCAAATGGACCTGAAGCTAAATTTCTTGGAAGTCCAACTTGGGTTCTCTGAAATCTGAAAGAGATCTATTCCCAAGAACCTGGTGCTCAGTTTATTCCAACAGGCCTGATGGGGTTCTTTCAGAAGAACTACTATCATCTGAAAAATACGTCAGAGCAGCAGGCTGGCGGGGAGGGGAGGAGGTCTTGCTGTCCAGCCAGCTGCTTGCTCGTGGGCAAAAAGGGCAGAGCTCCAGGTGAGCTGGGAGAGGACCAGTGCAACCAGCATGCATTCCACACTACTCCTGGCTTTCCACGATCACTGCCTTTCCCTTTGCACCTCGCCCCTCCAAGTAGGATGCCCCTCTGAGTAGGATGGCGCACTGCTCTGGGAGCCAGCTCCTGGCTGCCTGCACTGGTTCTCATAGGTAGCCCCAGAGGAGATAGTCTCCTCATGGACACGGCAGGAATCCCTGTCCTCCCGGGTGCATAGAGGATGCAGAAGTAGAGGAGGCCTTTTCCAGAGGTGACACTTTCAGTAAGGCAAACTACTGTCTGGTGAACGCATGTTCCTCTGGGCCCAGAGTTGGTTTAACTTATACATGCCCTACCTGAATTCTCTTTTTTAATGAGCGAAGAATATCTTTTAAAGACTAAATGTAACAAGTCTTGCCACATTCCGAGATCCCATTCTGACCAGTGGGCATCGAGGCCAGCAGCTAGCAACGCAAGGACGGACATCACCGGGGAGCGCCGTCATGCTGGGACCCGGCTGTGTGAAAGAGCTAACAACCCTCGTGCTCAACACAAAATTCTGTGATTTTGACCTGAACTGCCATTATTTTTCTTCTCTAGTGTTACCTGTTCCACATGTATGTGGGAGTGAGAGCTGGAGGGGGCATTGGCGACGAAATTGAAGACCCTGCTGGTGACCCTTATGAGATGTACCGCATTGTCTTTGACATTACCTTCTTCTTCTTCGTCATTGTCATCTTGCTGGCCATCATTCAAGGTAGGGTGGCCAGTTAGGTTAAGTATGACTGGGCCTTGTACCTACCTCTATATAATGTCATAGAGAAAGATAAAGAACTATCTTTCTCGATCTATGACATTACATAGAGAGGTTTATACATTCACTTACTAGTTAACAATTTGAGCATCTACTATGCATGCACGTGTCTAGGCATAAAGCCAGAGATATATACAGACACTGACACAAGAACCCTAAGAATTGGAATGGAGGACCACCCCTCACCTCCTTTTATCCCCCACTCTGAACTGGTTATCTCCTTCTCACTCTGCTTCCTAGGTTTTTTTAGGGTTTTTTTTGTTTTGTTTTGTTTTGTTTTGTTTACAAAACAAACGTAGCTTCTACCAGTGAACCTCTACCCCAAGCCTCTGAACAGATTACTTTAAACCCTTTATCTGTCTTTGTATTTAAAATACCAGGTCTTATTATTGATGCTTTTGGAGAGCTAAGAGACCAGCAGGAACAAGTACGAGAAGATATGGAGGTAATGTTTCATTTGCTCCAATGCTTATTTCTGTATCTTACGGAAAATGGGTTTAAGTAATCGGGTCTGCTATTATGTAGGGCCAGTCTTAGCCAAATGACCGACAAAGTTTGCTTGCCGTGCCTGTCCTCTGTGCCTGTCTGCCAGCTCCGGGCTCTGCTTCTGCCTCACCCTCCCTGCCCAGCACCTCTCCGCTTCCCCGCCTGCCACCCTGCTGCCTCCACCGTGCTCTGCTAGCTAGGAGTTGACGATGGGACACTGTGGAGAGGATTAATAGCCAAAAGCATGAGAGAGAGACATATTTTCCATCTGTCCATTCAGAGATCAGTAGCCCTTTCCCTCCTGCCATTAATGTCATGTGTACCAATGCCTTTACTGCTTCTCTTATTCATCTTAGACTAAATGTTTCATCTGTGGGATTGGCAATGACTATTTTGACACGACTCCTCATGGCTTTGAAACACATACCTTACAGGAGCACAACTTAGCCAACTATTTGTGAGTATCCATGGTCAACAGAGGTGACAGTGGCTGCAGAGTAAAATACACAGTTATGTCATAGGGTTCCCCCCTGTACATGCCATTTCTGCCTGTTTCTCTGAAAAAGTAGAGGCAGTTAGGAAAAAACTTCAAAGAGTCTCGATGAGCTTGCCTCTTTGTCCATATTCCCTGCCTTTCCGGGCTTTGACCGACGTGTGCTATGGGTTTTCCCTGCACCTCACAAAGGTCAGCCCATGCACCTGCGATGAGACCCCGTGCCTTCCTCTCGTCCTATAACTACAGCAATTTCTTTCTTTACCAGATTTATCCTGTCACCACACAAGTGTTATTTTTTTTTTATCCTAAACAAAGAAGAGTCTGCCACCCCATTTCTACCGCCAGCTCTTGCCCTCTTTTCTTTCCCTTCCAGTAAAAAAACGTAAAGTGTCTGTGCTTACTGTCTTCAAATCTTCTCTTCCCATTCTCCTTTGAACCCACCCCAGTCAGGCCCCTCCCCACCACGTCACACTTGCTCCTACTGAGGTGGTCCATGAGCTGCCTGTTGCTGGGTGCTGTGGTCAGTTTGCAGGCCTCACCCCGACTGTCCTCTCCTGGGAACATACGAGCTCCAGGAGAGCGGGATAGTTGTGGGACGCGGGTGTTTCATACTGCTGTATCCTAGCACACGTGGTAGAAGTCCTTGGCCCCCAGAAGGTGCTAATAAGCATTTCACTTTTTCTGAGGTCAAGCCGTCACTCAGAAACAAGTTATTCAGAGCCCATTTTGTACCCTATGAAGCTTCTATATTAAAGAGACTCTGAATGGGCAGGTAATCTATATTCTCTGTAACTGATCATTTTCAAGAAGAGGGAAAAAGCTGCTCCCCGGCCCATGTCTTCCCTTCTGGGTCTACATTTTATTATTCAGGAAAAACCAATCTTTAGGATAGAACAGGCCTAGCCATTGGGAAAGGTATTATTGTCAAAAAGAAGTACCAAAGACCTATCATTTTGCTAGAATACCTTATATACTAGAAGACAAAAACACAAATTAAAAAAAATAAACTTTAATATATCCTTCCTCAAGTCATGAGTATTCATCACTGTTAACTCTCATGAAGAGAGTTTCCATCTTAATGGAGGCGATGCGAATGGATGTCCTTCTAGAAAAGGTGAGCACCTGGCCCTCTATCAGGACCCATGAGTAGAAAAATGTGAAAGGGTGTTGTGATGCCGTACCCCTTTGACATCCTCCCTTGGCACTACATATTATAATCTCCTTTCTGGCTCTCTGCACTGCTAGCAGCATGCTGGAGGAGAGAGAACCCATCTTGTTCATATTTGAAACTCCCCCTAAAAGTGGTGCTTTGTCAAATAAATGTGCCAGGAACTAAAGTCTTCCATCCCCGAGTCTTGAACATGATAAAACTATTTGCCGTGCGGCCCTCTTAGTCTGCTAAAAGGACTAGGAAGGAAGGAATGAAATCTTTTTATCGTTGCTAAAGCTGCAGATCTAAGGAGACCCTGAGAGAATTTGAAGTCTGGAGCTCAGGCTCTCCCCATCCCCAGTCCTGTCTTTGAGGGCACAAGACAGGCTCCTTTGAAAGTGGTCTCTGAGATCCTACAGTGTGAGCTCAAAGACCTGCCCCAGCTTCCGTGGATACTTGGGTGAACTGGATGAACAGACTCGAACCCTAGCCACACCACCATTAGCACAAGTGACACTACACTGGCATTTCTCAGAGGTCTACAATAAAAAAACTCTTTCTAGAGGAGAACAGCTTAACGAGGTTACATGCTTTCTACCTTTTCCATGACCTATCCTTGAGAAACACACAATTTTAGTTCTACGTTAAGCCACTAAAAATCATATGGTAAGAGTTTTGGTTACCTTTCATTGTTTAGGATTTTTATTTTTTTGGAGAGAGAAAGAGCACATGTTGGTGGGGGATAGGGCAGAAGGTGGGGGATAAGGCAGATAGGCAGGGGGTGTTAAATTGGCTCTGTGCCCAGTGCCAAGCCCCACATGGGGTTGATCCCAGGTCGCTGAGATCATGACTTGAACCCAAAACAAGTCAGACATTCAACTGACTGAGCCACCCAGGTGCCCCCAGTTAGGATTTTTTAAAAAGGCAGCCAAAATTCTTCTCACAAGTAATAGTAAAATTTCTCCTCACAAAAAGATTAACCAAAGTAATATTGTCTTTTTCTCATTTAAATCTTTTTCCAGGTTCTTCCTGATGTACCTGATTAATAAAGATGAGACAGAACACACGGGTCAGGTGAGAAAATATCTTAAGACTTGTACCCCTTTTAGAAGTCTTTAGACTCAACAGAACATAGGATGTCTGAAGTAGATAGATGACTTCATTCATTTCCAGTGTACATTCTTCCTCTGCAGAATTCTGCCATCCCTTTGTGACCTAAGAAGCCAATATCCTCAGGCACCTCTAGTCTCTTCCTAAAGACTTTGCTTATTCGTCCCAACAACGCTGACATTTTCTAAACCCTTACGGTTACTGCTTCAGTAGAATAGCTGGAGGTGGGGAGAACATTACAGACAAAAAGACAAGGAGGAGCTGAGTGGGTGGCTCTAACAAAGAGAGTAAAATGGCGTGAGAGACAGCCGGAGAAAGATAACCACCTCATGTGTGGGTGACATAGGGACCGTGGAGGTGTGGGTAGTATGAGTGAAAGTATGTGTCAAAAGGGATTCTGTGACTAAGTATGAGAAACAAATGCCAAGACAAGAGAACAAAGGGAAGAAAAGGTAGGTTATCTAATACTCAAACATTATCAGATTTGTAGGAAAACTTCACAGCTCAGACACTTGAGAGGCAACTGGTTCTAGATCTCCAGGCATCTGCCCCGACTAGCACTCACTATCTCTTCATTGTGTGTTCTGCATTCTACCAATTACAAATGGCATAGAAACAGCCTCCTGCTAGATCTTTCAGCATTTTTACTCGCAATCATTGCATTTGTTCAGTGTTTTGAGTTTTGGGGGGAGGGAATTGGAGTGGGGGTGGGGAATGACTTTTTGCTCCTAAACTAGCTTGGGCTGGGAGCAGAGCAAGGAAGAAGGTACGAGGTTGGGCCCCGCCACCATTCTCCAAGGGAGACCTACTAAGTAAACACCACCTGGGTTTTAGCTTACTGTGGTTTAAAAAGTAGTACCCTTTGTTTCCTTTATTTCAGGAATCTTACGTCTGGAAGATGTACCAAGAAAGATGTTGGGATTTCTTCCCGGCTGGTGACTGCTTTCGGAAACAATATGAAGATCAGCTTGGGTAAATCAGAATGAAAGAAACTCCACAATTCTAGATGGTCTACTTCCAGCGAAATAAATCCTTTTTATAGCTCTGCAAAATATTTGAAATGTGACATATTCTAAATGCCTCCCTTACAAGAAAGTGTTACAAATATGTGATGTTTATGAATTGATTTGGCTTTTTGTGCCTAATGGACGTAGTCCTTATCAAAATGTTAAAAGATGGCAAAGAATCAAGGAAACTGTAGTTGAGAATACCTTCAAGTTTTCAGCTGTAATGGAAAATGGTGTCATTGAGGAAAGAACTAGAAGTATGAAGTCTTCAACGCACAATACCTGAAATTTTACACACTTGAATGTCACATGACAGTATCCACTAGTGACTCATGGTCTGAATTACAAAAAAAAAAATCATTTTAACTGCAAATTTCTCCCATGGTACTTGCTAGTGAATGCATTCAGAATCAGCCTGAAAAGCTTTAAGCAGTTAAAATAGGAAAAAAAAAAAAAAACCAACCAACCAACCCTTTGTCGACACTGAACTATCGATTAAGTGCCTTAAAATCTCTTTAGATATAGCTATGCAAATTTTTTATGTTTCTGTTTCAGATGGACAGTTCCATTAATGGGTTGTGTTGATCTTCTGTCTTTATGAAACTGCACTTGAAGGTTATTCCTATTGTTTTTTTTTTTTTTTTTCAGTAACAGCTTGTCAACTGCTGTTATTAGAAGTACTGTATTGAAAATTCAGAAAAATGTCATTCTTATGCCAAATTGAGTACTGCTTTATGGTTCCCTTGTAAGTAGTGGAGCTGCTGTGTTTAGGTGAATCTCCTTACGTCAAAGGAAGTGCCCACTGCAATAAAGTACCACGTACCAATCTGTGGTGTCGGCCTCTGGTGATGTACCTCTTCTGGATGATTCCATGGCTGTCCTGTAATTACTGGAAAAGGGGCATGGGACAAAGAGCCTTACCCCCCGCCCCCCAAGAAAGAAAGGAATGCCATAGAGCAGCGTTCGTTTATTTTGGCCAAATGAATGCCTTGTTGCTATCTATCAGCAGCACCTGCTCTGCTGTAAACACTGAAAGGAAGGAGGTTGGAAACAAGAGCCATAACATCCCCTGCCCTCAAGTACTCTGGAGATTGCTAAGCCAGAGAGCGGATGCAGCGAGCCTCATAGATGGGTAGTCCCAGGCGCCGTGGAACATAGAGGTAGGCGTTCCCTGCGGCAAGCGTGATGGAACACACTGGCTCGGGCGTGCTCCGCAACCAGCTGTTCTGGAAGGACAGCTGGGGGCCCACCCTTACTGACAAGGCAACCAAAATTTGCGTCAGGCACTTTTTTTTTTCTCATTTTCTTTTTCTTTTTTCTTTTTTCTTTTCCTTTTAGGTTAGGAAATCATGCTGTCCAACCAGTCTTCAAGCTCCTCCTCAGTAACAGTTTTCGATGTATTTGGTTGCTCAGACCGCACGTTCTTTTCTCCCAACACAGATAGCTCGGCAGGACCTGGGGAGATAAAAGCAGTGTTAGCGACTTTACATTAGTCCCAAAACTGAGGGGAAGGCTTCCTTGGGGTTTGTTCTGTGATGGAATTCAGCTCTGATTACATAACAGGAAACATTCTATTACGGCTTCAACTCTTCAAGAAGATACAGTAATAGCTAAACAAATTAATAATTGGGGGGGAGACTTGATCCTCTGTTTATTCTGAAGTTGAATGTTCCAGTTCACTAAGTTTCCTAAAAAGACCAACAGATTAGTTTTCTTTTTACTATTGTAGCACTCCTGGAAAGTCTTCACAGGTTCTCAAATGCAGCTGTGGACGGGGCACACATCCGCCTTGGCCTTGGCCTCTCCATAGCAGGTGGCCCATGGTCTCACAGAGCACGCACAAAGGGCGAAGTGCTCTTTTGTACAAAAATAAGACGGAAATAGCAAGCCACAAGTCTGGAGAGCTGGTTAACGGTCCTGCTTAGACAGTCGATTAAAAGGTCTGCTACAGCACAGCTGAGGGCAACGAGGATCTGCATGCCTCTCTCCAGCGCCGGGTCCATCTGCCGCCCTGGGTTTAATATCGCAGTCGGGCAGGGAGCACCCTGCGAGCCTGCTGTATTGAGTGAGGAATGCTGTCCGAAAGGTCAGCTCAGGGGGAAGCGGCCATGTGAGCCCAGAAATAGATGTCGGCAGACAACACCAGATCGATGACAGAAGCTGCTGGAGAGGGGTAGGGACGGGATGCCAGTGGGGCTGTTGGCAGAAAAGGTGAGAAGATGGATAGGGAATAAAATGAAAGCCATACCTTGTTCTTCTTGGGCCACCTCCCCATCCTTCTCAGATTCTTGGGCCTGCACGGTCTCGACTGGTGCAGTGTTCTCTCCCTCTCTTACACGTGCATCTAAACTAAGCAGCAGATCTAATTCTTCCTCCAAGTGGTCTGCTGCCGCCTGCAGGGGGGCGGTGGGTTTCTGAGGTCCCGTGGAGGGAGCCGGGCTGGGGCCATCTTTACCCAGGTACATGGGGCAGCCAGCAGCGGCAGATTTCAGCTCGGAGGTGGAGCCCTTTCCTCCGGGCCCCAAGGGCCCTTTTAACTGCATCCCCAGTCCCTTGCCTTCATCATTTCTCTTTGGTTTCACCTGAGGAAGTTCTAAAGGAAGGGTGGTCTGAAAGAGAAGCATCATAATGCAGGTAAAAATCTGAGTTTTGCCCTATTTGCTTACACAGAAACAAAAATGATGGAAGCCAAACTTGGTGGAAGAGGAAATTCAGTTCAGACAGGAAGGTCACAAAGGGTCCCCCAGTTCAGGCCCTGCCCTAGAACCCTTCCTTATTGAGCTGGGGTAAATGGGGAAGACCTCACTGAAACACCCCGGGACTGTGCCTCCCCCTCTGCCCACCCCCGCCTCTCTGCACAATGGCGGAGTAGACACCACAAGGGCACGTCTTTCGGGAACTGCCGTGGGAACTGGCAGTACCCCAGGTCTATTTGAATGTACACAGGTTTACATCTGTGAGGAGATGAATATCTATAAAAGGCACCCAGAAGTTATTAGCAAATCAGATCGTTCACTGTACTTAAATGCACTGATAATAAAGGTCATCTAGAATGACCCATAGTAACATTTGAGTAAAACGAGGGGAAGGAGGTGGTTTAAAACTAGCCAGGTTTTCAAAGTTACTAAAATTAATCTGTACTTTTACTCTCAGGCCTACCATTGACAGGACATCCTCACTTTTCTCCCTGAGGCCCCATCACCTTCATTGTACTGTACTGGGCTAACCCAGCCCCATTCTGTGGGGAATGCACCACAGCCGCACGTGTCCTGGCCACCCAGCAGGGACAGCAGCGCTCTCCCAATCACTAATAAAATCCCAAACAGCCCAAATATGCCTGGAGCTCCGTGGTGACTCAATCAGAGAGAAATGCCATCCTCTCTACTTCCCTGCCCTGCCATTAACCCCAGCCCTGAATTCTGCTTGCTGCCCTAAACCGGAGGTCAGTCAGGGCCACCGAAACAAGAGCTGGGTAGGTAACCAATTCATGTGACTGCTCAAGTGTTGTGACACATTCAGTTGCAGAACGAAGCTGACCGCTTCAGTTGCTGGGATTCTCTTTACAATTAGTACGGCTCAGGGTTTCACTTTTTTAAAAATGCAGTCAAGCCACAACTACATTGTGAGTTGCCTGTCATATGGTCTGCTGGGCCTCCCCCTCTCTGCTCATTCATCAGTTGCTATCTTACACTGGGATCTCCTACATTTATGCTTCTAGCCCTTCCTTCTCATCTATAGATTTCCATATCCAAGTCCTACTTCCACTTTGATATCTCAGAGGCACAGACCCATCTTTCCTGATACCCCCCCTCGCTGAGTTGCACAAGCTGCAAGGCCGAGAACAATTCTGTACTTGTCGCTCTCCATTTCCAGTATTTCCCAAGCCCTGCTTAGTTTCCTTTTGAAGTACATCTTGGTCAAGTCCAAGTCCAGTCCACTCTGCCATCTCCACCCCAGTCCCACCAACACCATCACCCTGGCCTGTGGCAGCAGCCTCCTAGTTTGCTCGCCCTGACCCGCTCTCCACTGGCGTGTACGCACACGCCTGTGTACATTTGCCAACACACATTCTGCCAACTCCATTCTGCAGCCAGAACGGTCCTGGGTATCATCATCACAAGCAGTAGTGTTAAGGCAGAGCTGATTGTGTCACTCTTCTCTAAATTCTCATTCACGTGCTTTTATACTCTGGATCTCGGCTCATCTGACAGTCCTTCAGGAAAGCCATTCCTAATCACACCAGAATAGATCAGGTTCATTATTATAGATTCTAATAGCACAGTACACTCCTTCATGGAACTTGCCGCAATTGGAGAACTTGATCAATACTCCTATTTCCCAGTAGATTAAGCTCTGGGAGATCAAAAACAATGTCTGATCACCACTGACTACTTAGTGCTAATGCAGAGCCTGGCACATCAATTTTTGAGCAAAAAACCAGCCAGACTTTATTCTTTCACATTTCATTCAATCCTTCAAAATGTTTCACATGTAAAATGTAAAAAAAAAAAAAAAAAAAAAAAAAAGACTAAAAATTATTTCATTTCCTCCTTAAAACTCTGAAAATGCTACACTGATACAAAAGCCTCAGCTTTGGGGAAGGAAGGGGTGTTGTGAGCCATCCCGCACAGTGACAGTTTTCACTCTTCTTCATATGCTCTAACCCGCACCCACGATGCTGTTGGGATTTTTACCTGGACCAATTCGGCAGCAACATTGAGTCGGAGTGAGAGAGGCAGCTCTTGAAGGGCTCGAACCAGTGACTCACAGTCCACATAAAATGCTGAATTCTATTAACAAAAAATTATATGCATTGTCAGGTGACAAGTACAAAGGACCATTCAGAGATAAAACAGCAGCAGATGACGGAAGAAATAAACCATCCACTGACATTACATTCAGTGGAGAGTAAGTCCTATCCTAGGTCCCACTTGATATGGTTGCTACTTTCTATCATCGCGTTAAGATGAGCAAAACCGAAGCTATGTTCTGGGGTGACAGTTCACACTGTGAGAGCAGAACAGGGCAGTGATAACCCCCACACTGAGACTGCACAATAACCTGGAAACTACAGATGCTTCTAGAATTACTGGCAAATTGAAAAATAAGCATTTAAGGGGATCAAAGTGGACCCCTCCCTCTAATTCAGACAGCCAGCCTTCAGGAGCGGAGAGAAGGGCCGACTAAGCAGGGAGACGGGGCTCATAGGCTCAGCCTGTGGTCTAGGCTTCTGTTCTAACCAGAAAGCAGGAGGCAGACTTGCCCGCTAGCTAGGGCCACTCTGTGTGAACAACACCGAAAGCTTCCCTTGACTCCTCTCCCGTTCATGGAAGTCGAGACCTATCCTGGCAATGACCTCCCAAATTGACAGCAGCTGAGGAAACATTCCCAATTATTTCATGGCTTGACAACAGTCTGATGGCTACTTTCTGGGGCCCAGGCCACCCAAGAGAACAAATAACCCAAAGAGGCAGATACTGCTAACCACCTCATCTACCAGAGCCCTCCCAGGTCCAGCTGGAAACCCAGCTTACTGCACTGTCCCTGGCTTCAAGTTAGAAGAGAAGTCAGGGCCCACCTAGCCGGTCTGGATTCCACCGCAGCAGTGTCTGGGACATCCTGGGTAATGGGTTCACTGTGGGGGGGGGGGGGGGGCGGTGAGCTCAAGAAGAGCCTGACCCTAATCTGGACCCACTGTAACCCCTGATGCCCACAGCAGCCACTGCTGTGTCATTGAGCGGGCTGCGAGAGATGGTGTGGCTGTTCACCTGCCCTTCAGAAACAGTCCCAAGATGGCTGGCTCTTAGCTACACCATGTTGGCAGCACCAGATAGGCCCTGGTTTTGGAAAAAAGGAACTCCCTTCTAAAACACACAGTGTATTTAGGGAGCAGGATAGAGGCTGGTAAAGCCCTGACAAGAAAACCAGAAATTCAGTGTGCATTCCAGGCCTTTCCTCAGCCCTGCACTTATTAGCACCTTAAGGGCTGTGGCCAGATCAGTGTGGTCAAGTCTTCATTTTCAAGTTTGAAGAAACACTCTCCAGCGGGTAGAAAGTGTGATCCCAAATGCTTAGCTCGTGGGTATGTTGGCACATCACACACTAGAAATCTCACCCTCCCCAACGCCCATAGAGCTGCACACAAGCAGACCCCCTCCTTTCAGCGAAGAAAGAGCAGGAACTTCACCCCTGCCATGCGTGCCCACCATTCACCGGCTGCTCTCTTAGCACCCCAGACAGGAGGACCATGGAGGTGTACAGGGGGTCTGGCTAAAAGTGGCCACGCTTCCTCTGCCCTCTTTAGCACCATGTGCAACATGACTACATGGTATAGCCACAACAATGAAAAGTAGGGGTGCCGGGGCGGGGGTTCAGTTGGTTAAGTGTCTGCCTTCAGCTCAGGTTGTGATCCCGGGGTCCTGGGATGGAGGCCCCTAGCAGGCTCTCTGCTTGGCAGGGAGCCTGCTTCTCCCTCTCCCTCTGCCTGCCGCTCTGCCTACTTGTGTGTTCTCTCGCTCTCTCTCTTTCTATCAAATAAAAAGGGACTGGCCGCGCTGTGCTTCTGAGCCACGTGCCGGATGATGGACATCTAGCGGCGTCTGCTCCTGGAAGGTCTCCTTCCCCCACCTTTCTAATTCCCGCCCACCATCCCAGGCCCTGCAGACACTGCACGGGCCTCCACGATGCTGTAGAGACACTTCAAACCAGCAGGGGAGGTGCAGGAGTCCTGGAGCCTAGAACCTGCCACCAAATGCCACTTTGGAAGAAAACTCCTTTTCTCAGCACCAGTCTTTCCCACAAAGGGCTAAAGCTAAGGTCTAACATAAAAGGAGTGGAGGTGAAATGCTTGTAATAGTCAAGTGTGAATTTTAAAATAGGCTTCATTGGAATAATAACCACAAATTAGCTTTTTGCTGTGTCTTAAAATAATGGAGAGGTTATTTTGTTTTTTGCCTGGAGAGGCTAGTCCCCATATCTACCAGGCCAACTCTGACGGTCACTCACAGTTGGAGCTCATAGCCTGACCCTGATGCCTTCCGCCTGCATACTCACGCTGGCTGCAGGAAGCCAGCCTTGACTGTTAGAACAAAGTCCCACCCCATTCTCTGAGGTCAGTGTGCACAGAACTGTGGGTAGTGAAAACCTGTCCCCTCTGTCCAGGAACCTTACTACTTACTAGACTCTGAATCTCAGTGTCTGTGTCAGACAAAGAACCTGCTAGAAAGTCCACTCAGCAGCTGAAGAAAAAATAGCCTTTGATCAGACCATTATACCTTCCAAAATTTTTATCACCTTTCTCTCTCTCAAGTAAGCAAAACCAGAACCTAGTGAGGAGTTAAGTGGGACATGAACAGGTTTTGATGGGCAAGTGATGAATTTTAGTTTTGGATGGGTCCTACCCACACATCAACTCAAAATATTCAGAGTAAACTTGCCCTCTCTGTAGCCCATCAATGGCATCACCACCTGCCTAATCATCAAGCTAGAAAGCTTTGCGCCACCACACACCTTTCTTGTCCGCACGTCTCACATGTGACACAGTCTAGTTCGTCCTCTGCTGAAATCCATCTATCAGTGAGCCCTCCTCCACTCCCACTTCCCCATGCTCCTCATCCCGTCATTCACCCAAAATCATACCCTCCTGACTGGTTTCCCTGCCTCCTGCCTCTTCCCTCTTCAATCTCTCTTTTCCAGTGCTGCTCAGGTCAAATCTAGCCATTTCCATTTTCTGGCCAAATAAAACTTTAATGAAAAAAATAAGAGTAGGAATAAGAGCTACTTCTGAGTGTTTCATATGTGTCAGGAACTGCACAAAGGAGCTTTTATTTTGTATTTAATGTAATCCTCATTATAAGCCCAAGTTATATTTTATTATTAGTTCCATTTTACAGATGAGAACACAAAAAAAGGAAAGAAGTTCACCCAAGTCACAGAACTCAGATTCACAGTCAGGCTTGTCTCTCCAAGATCTATGCTCTCACCCACATGCTAAATCTCCCCCTAGAAGAAGATCAGACTGCTGGTATTATCCAGCCCAGACTTACCCCTGAAGCCTCCTTCTCTGGGAACACTGCAATCCAGCTATATTCTGACTCCGAGCATGCCTGTTCTATCAGCTCTCCTCACTCAACAGGACCTCCAGCATCACACTGACCCACCAAGGCCCATTCAGACTCTCTCTCTTTCCCGTGGTACTGATCTCAATCCCTTCCAGCCCAAAGTGGCCCCCACAGTAGTATCTTAATTCATTTATGACACCACTTATTTTATGTCACACTCTTTTTCATTTATTATGTAAATATTTACTGGTCACCTACTATATGTCAGTGGCCATGCGAAGGGCAATGAACAAGCACAGTCTCTGTCTTATCCACCTTTGAATAAGTTCCAACTAATAAAATACCTAGTAAATAAGTTCTCCGTATTCTGATGCATGAAGAACCTTAGAATTATCTGAAATTCTCAGGATAACTGAAATATTCTCTAATAGTCAATGTGGTTCAAAAGAAGTTGAAATGTGAGTTGTCTGGCTTTTGCTGTATTCCTTGATGACTTCTGTTTGCTTGTAATTTGTCTTGGAATTCTAAACTGTACCTCAGGCGTATGCCCACACAGACTGAAGCAAAGACAAGTATTTTTAATGCCCTATTTTTCCCATGTTGTAATACACACTCTACGCAAAGTGACAGGTAGTCATTTCACAAGTAATTTCCCACCCCCTTGGTCTGTATGGTAAGCCAATGTCCATCCCAAACGAGTACACAGAAGACCACCCCAGAGAGAAAAGGACCCACTTAAGGTGTGTGTGTACTGAGCAGGTAGCAGAATGGGGAAGAGGATGCCCTACCTTTGGCCTTCAGGTCTGCTACTCGGTCACGTGTCTGAAACTGTGGACAGATTGTCAGATTATTGTATGAGACAGCAGGCGCTAGCCATGGAGCTGGGGAGCAGATGACAAGCCACCACTGATTCTCAGTGCTTTTTAAAAGGGTTAGAATACCTGTCATCTCCCCTATGGAAAGAATCCATCAAATCACAGTTGGAAAATAATCGAAAACCCTTGGGGAAAAAATATGGCATGAACAAAAAGCAAATGAGGTAGCTGGGCTTTATGGCGTCACTGAAAGACTTCTGTGGCATTTGTTCTTACTTTCTCGCTTTATTCTCCTAACTATAGAGGAAGAGTTATTTAAAGGTATAAAATTAAGGATTTTTTTTCACCTAATACCAAAAACAGTGTGTGTGTGGGGGGGGGGATAAATTTTCAACCCTAAGGGAAACTCTTCACAGAAAGGAAAAAGGAAGGCAGGCCAAATGGCAAAGTAGCCCACTCAAAACCATGACGATACACTATGAGTAATTCACACAGGCGGCCAGTTACACAGGTGAATTCTAGCTCCAAGGACCTGTATAATTTAAGCTCCCTGAAAATGGTCTTAACAATTGAGGTGACTGAGGCTAAACTGTACATGAATCACTACTCTTTTCTACCCCAAGACTTCATCTCAACAGTAACATAAAGGCATTTGTCTTCAGCCTTGAGAAGAGCCAATCCACAGTCAAGACAAACCATCTTACCTGTTTTGGACATGAAGCTTCACCATCCCACTCTTTCTCCTCAACAAACCGGAACTGTGAGAAGGAGTCCCCTAGGGATAGGAAAAAATAATAATAATTTTACACAAAAGCCAAAGAAAAACACTCAGTTCTCTAAATTTCTGCTTGGGAATAAAAGTGCCATTTCTGAGAAGCAAAGCCCCAAATTCAGTGGTAGCATTTAACAGAAGTTCCTGGCTTCCGCTTCTTTACACAGCAATCTGGGCCTGGTGGGCACCTGAAAATTCACACGATTCTCTGTAAGCCACCATCTACATGCTTCTGGAGAGATGACTCAAGAGGCTTGTAGACATGGCCATCTACTCGTATTTAGTACATTTTCATCCCATCTGCTTAGTGTATGCAAGGAAACAGATATTTATGATGTGGGGAGTGGGCACAGCTGAAAAGGCAGAAGAACAGACGGAAAGAAGGTCTAGGCTGACCCACATTAGAACAGGCTTAAACTATCTCTTTGAAGTGAGATGATCAGCCTCAAACATCACCCCCAAAGTCTCCTGGTTAGAATGTCAAATGCAAAATAAAACTCAAAGAATATGCATGAGATTAGTTCAGGTGAATCACGGTACTGAGCTCTTGGAATAAAGGAAAACGAACCTGTAAGATCAGCATAAACAATCATGAAAGACGACCCTGGACAGCAAGCTTTGAACCAAGGCTCATTTAGTAAATGCATACTTACTTGGTTATTTGTCTTAAGAACACCTAATTGATAAAGAATTATTTCTCTGCCTAGCTTCAGGATTCCCCAAATATGGTCCCAACCTTAATAACCCTAGTTTAATTCCTATTTCTTCCGACCTTCTGCCTGAGCCAGCCTCCTATCACATTCCAAACATACTTCCTATTCCATCCTAGCCTCTCCTCTCTTCAGTCCTTCCCGCTTGTCCGGAAGACCCACACTCGTCTACCCATTTCTTACTGTAGTTATGCTCCAAGACTCGGTTCAGGGACATTTCCTCCTTTGTGATATCTCTGAGGGGATTTAACCATAGAATCCATTCTTCTAAATTAAGAGAGGGACAAAGACGTGAAGAATTCAAATTTCAAGAGACAAAGATAAAATTAGAATCTATACCACCCCCCCAACATTTGGCAAGATCAAATTCAAGGCAAAAGGGACCAAGAACAGTACTATCAGGAATAGGGGTAAAATTAACACTCTTAGTCATTGGTGAATCAATTTGATCCCTTCAAAAATTATGACATAAAGGATCTGAATAATTAATAAGGCCTTATATGTGCACGGAATACAGAAGTATATACGTGCATGTATGTATCGTGATTATAACTGTATTTCTTTATAAATATCTTGCGATATTCATTTTTCCTTTTCTTCTTTTTTCAGATTTTACTTATTTATTTGACAGAGCAAGAGAGCACAAGCAGGGAGAGCAGCAGGCAGAGGGAGCGGGAAAAGCAGGCTCCCCTCCAAGGAGCCCGATGCGGGGTTCGATCCCAGGACAGTGGGATCATGACCTGAGCCAAAGGCAGAAACTTAACAATCTGTGCCTACTAGATGCCCCACAATATTTGTTTTTTAAAAGAGCTATAAAAAGGCCACAGGAAAAAAACTCAATCCTAAAATGTAGCAGTCATACAAGCCATATTTGCTGATGATAAACATTTATACCACTAATAAGCAAAGGGTTAATATCTCCTAAGTACAAAAAGCTTCTGCAAATCAACCAGAATAAAACCACCCAATAGAAAAAGAGGAAAAGGACTGAAAATAAGAAATACCATTTGCTAATATCTATATACGAAATAAGTAATAAATGAATAAATTAGAAATCAAACTGGTAGATTTTTAAAACTTGGCCAAATATCTGAACACCTTATTCAGTGTTATTTTTAGCATCCCTGAACTTTCTTTTGGCCCCAATACAGGACTTGAACTCATGACCCTGACAACAAGATCTGAGTTGAGATCAAGAGTTGGATGCTTACCCTATTGAGCCACACAGGCGCCCCATGGCATTCCTGAACTTCTAGATTATAAATGGTGCTATGACTGCATAGGCCACTATAATATATATAATCAGCACAAGATTAACAGTAATGCAAACAAGGGATGCTACATGTATTTATTTTTAATATTTGAATAAATAAATAAATATTTATTTATTTTTAATATTTGAATATTTGAATATTCACTTTCAAATATAGGTAAGATTCCAACGATGGCTAAATAGCTTGTTGCCAACCAATCCTCTTGCTGAGGAACAACTTAGGGACACAAGGCTGAAAAGAGTTACCAGGTGAGAACATGAGTGAGAAAGGTCCCAGAAAGAAGAGATGCTAACAATATTTAAAACTGCTTCTTCCCTCCAAGGCATTTGTTCATTCCCAAAGACGCTATTGAGAAACTGAAAATCTGAGTACAAAGTAAGAACTGAGGAGGTTGTGAAGATACAGAAGCCTCTGCTAGTTTTATGGCACAGAGCGGACAAAAATTGCTGGTCAGAGCCCAAGGATGAGGAAGAGTCGTGGAAAATCGAGCCTTTCAGGTGGGACCCCTTTTGACTCCGTCTTTGAAGTGGGGACCAAGTAGGACAAAGCCAGCCCCCACACAGCCTGAGGCAAAGCTGTAAATCATTTTAACCTCTGATTCTGCCAATGAGAAGCAAAAGTATACCCTTTTTGGAGGGAAAGGACATTATCAGTAGCCTAAAATTATCTCTACTATTTTTTATAACCAGTGTCCAAAATTTATTAAAAATCATCAGGAGATGAGACCAAGGTTGTAACAGAAAACTAAGGGAAGGGGAGGAAAAAAAAAAACCTAAAAAGATCCACAGAGATTAAGATAGTAGAGTTATCAGACATGGCTTTTGCAATTGGGCAATGTAAAAATTTCAAGAATAGGAAAATCTATAAAATCACAATGACATCCATGAAGTTCTCTTTGATTCATACAAAATATATACATAAACAATACAAAGAAGAAAAAGATTGAGGAAAATGAGATACCGAAAACACATTTTGTTTATAGTAACCAAACTTCAAAATAGTTTTAAAATTCTAATAAATAAATCATATAGAGGCTAACTTGGAAAAATAAGCTTGTTAAAATTTTAGATGGCTACAGAATGCCAATGTCTCTAATCCTGTTACTGAAGATGAAAAGAGTATTCAGACATGTCCAAATGATGAGTCCTGGCATCAAGAGTGCTTCTGCGAAATAAGTTACCAGAATTCTTTCTGAATTATACTGAAACATGCACAAAAACAATGGTGCTCCGCCTCTATCCTGTGTGTCAGACATTTGAACATGCAGACCTCCTTTAAATACAACGGCACAGTACATTAACAGTGCATGCAATCCTGCTCCTGCTTTACTCTCTCGCTCAAGAGCTCCCAGTCTCTCACACAAACATGATGAATCCACATGAAGTACAGAGTGGAAACCAGGGAACAGTGACTGGCAACTGTGGTACACAATGGGACAAACATGGGAAGGGTGTCTTAGGAGTCACACTCACCAGCTCTGTGTTCACAAGGTAATTATGGGGCAGTGTAACAAACAGAACGAGAAACCATAAAAGGAGTACTGTTCTTTCTTCCTTCTTCAAAGACTAATTTCATGAGTTACAAGACATTGTGGAACTGCCCTGTATACTCACACGATACCCTCAAACAAGATGGAGGAGGAGCTAGTTCCTGCTATACAGGCCGCTTGAACAGCAACAGCAACAAAAATCCCAGGATAGTCTACTTTGCAGATAAGCATACCAAAAGAGCAGACCAGCTAAATCCAATGATTGCTTATTAAGAATGTAATTTATTCACTAAAATTTGCTAAATAAGGGGAGGCAAATTTAAACAAAGCTGGTAAGACTTTGAGCATTCACGTTTTTCTTACCTATAAAAAGTCTCCTATCCTTCTATTCCGGAAACAGTGCTGAAGTTGGTGTGCACGAATGAAAGCGAAGACACAAGTGGAACTGAAACAATTCTGTTACATCTTGAAAGTCAGTGGCATGGCTGCCACTGTTTTAGACCCAAAAGTAAAAGAGAATTTTTTTCAATCGACTAATTGTGTGAGGCAGCAAAAATGTTAGAAAGTTAGATACATGCATTGGCAGCAATCTTCAGCATGCTTCTGAAAATATTTAGAAAGGATGCTTCAAGCAGCACTCAATGCTTCCATTTCTGGGATTCCTTCAGTCAAACTCGTGATCATCACGCAAATCTCCAAGGCCAGTGGTTAATGTGGAGAGAGATCTTTACCTATTCTTAACCTAGTCTTTACCTAGTTATTATTGGAGAGGGCAAGGTTAATTGCCAAGGGACAGCTTACTATCAGCAGTACCAGACTCTACTAGTAGAGTACAGTGAGCACAGGATCAATCTAACAGCAGGCAGGAGGGTGAAAGAAAAAGGCCTATATGCTGTCAAAATTAAAGCTGACTACTAAAAGCTTTTGTTAAAAAATTTCAAGTTCTATTGAAATTTTAAAAATTTTTTTGTATTCCAGACATCCATTCTATGACTGATACTTCCTTTTAGTTTCAGCTAAATAGGACCAAACACTTGACCATTTGGCCAAAATGTATACTTAGTATGCCTCCAATATTCAATCAGTGATGTTCTACGAGGCATTTAGAAATAAGGTAGCTTATGTAATGTACAGCATCGTGACTATAATTTCTAATACCATATTGCACAATTCAAAGTTGCTAAGAGATCTTAAAAGTTCTCATCACAAGAAAAAAAAGTGTAACTATGTATGATAACAGATGTTAAGTAGACTTGTGGGGATCGTTTTATAATATTTACAAATATTGAGTCATTATGTTGTACACCTGAAATTAATATGGTGTGATATGTCAATTATACCTCAATTTAAAAAAATAAGGTAGCTTTAGACATACTGACATGGAAAGATTATCTCAACTGTTACATGTTGGAAATACCAAGTTTTAGTGCAGTATAAATAAGATATACAGATATGTGCATACACATAAATACATGTACTATATATACACATACATATATGTGTGTATCTGTCACAAGAATACTAATATACGCATAGAAATAAACCAAGACCATTATATACCTATTCTAAGAATGATTCTCTCTCAGAGGGTGGAATTGAAGGAGACTTCCTTTCTGCATAATACATTTTCTAGTTGAATTATCCTTCATAAACAACAAGTGCATGTTACTTTTGGAGCCAAGCCAAAAAGAAGTAAGGAAATTCAGAAAAAAACCTGAAATTTCTTGAGGGCAAGGACCTTTAAGACAAAACATGCATAGATCTCATAGGCTGGAACGAGAAGTATTCTACCCCTCACCTGATAGAACATAGAGACCCTTGGGTCTAGAGATGCTCAGTGGCCTGACCAAGGCCACATGGCCAGTGAATGGCTGGACACCAAGACCTCTTGGCTCCTATCATTTATTATTATACCTGTAATTAATGAAGTTATTTCCACTAGGCTTCTTGGCTATCTGAGTTCCCTAACAAAACAAAAACAAATAACAAATATTGATGACATCTGATATACTAATGTTTGATACACTGACATGTTTGAAGACGCGAAAGTCCGAACTCAAAGAATTCTTCACTTTAGGAAAGCAATTACTTCAGGGGTTCCTTTGAATAACTACTATATGGCTTCTTAAAAAACAACAACAACTGAGTTTTATAGAACTCTAAGTACTCTGTTAATGAAGGCGTTGGAGAAATAAAGGTGACACACCAACTTTGTCATTGTATTTATAATACCCAGGATTCTCACTCTGCCTGACTCCTCAGATCGGTCTCACGCAGGTCCTGGAAACTAACACTACACTTGTTAGGATTCTACAGTACAATATGCTTTCAAAAACTTACCATCTACTTTTAGATAACACAGCTTTGAATTTGAAGCTTACCCTTCTAGCGCACCAGCAAAAAAGAGTGAACAATACGCATCAGGTGTACATGAACAGTGAGTGTAAGAGAAAGAAAATGTGCCCAAGCCTAATAATACTCCTTCTAATAATTCAGTAGTGGCAATTCCCATCAGTGACATCTGTCCTAGGTATTTGGAGCTTTTTCTCTTAAAAACTGGCCCAGACCTCTGTGGTGTGTCCTTTCAAGAAAACCAACTCTAGAAAGCAAGAGGAGTGGATCACTAGTTCTGGATGAATACTTCATTTTAAGCTCAATTTTCCTGGCTCTTCTTTATTTGTCCCATAGCACTTAGAATATGCCCTCAACCAGGACACACGTCTCTGGGAAATCATAAAATGAACTTCATAGGCTGACAAGTTCACAATCTTCACAGAAAGTATGTCCCAACAGTCACCACAACGGCTGCTATAGAAAATGAAATGTACCTTTTTTCTCTCTGAATTTCTCTGTTCTCATCTATGAGAGAGGACATATTTGGAAGGTCAAGCTGGATCCTAGGTCCATAGGCTGACATAGATCAAACCAAAGACAACCCGTAGTTCAGCTGACATAAAGAATCTGTTACCCAATTTTTAGCTTCCATGGATGAACATTTCTAGATGTTGATATCAAGCACTTTGATATTTCCCCTAAAACAAAGCAACAGCCAACACTTTGTCTTTGGGAGGAAGGTTATACGAGCCACTATAGTGATTAATAAAAAAGTCAGGTTGAGCCAAAAGAATAAGAGATGAGAAAAATCGCTCCTCCTGCTCAACAGTGACCTATAATTAGCTTTCTCACCAGATGTGGGGCCCCCAAAGCCCCTGAGCATCAAATATCCACATTGAGCACTACATAATAAGATGTGCCTATCTTTCCAATGCCCCTAAAAAGTGGCTTCCCCATCTGCATTGGTTGTGTTGAAGGAAAAGCCAAATACACTCAAGTACCATAAGAGGGTTCTACGCTTTATGAGACAAGGACGATGCTGCCATTCTAGAATTTAGAATCTAGCTGCTTTCCCCCCAGATGGGTGGTGAAAATTCTGTTAACCCTGTACCACTGTAGATTATCTAGTAAAACCGCTCAGATCAATTATTTTCTGGAACAATGCCAACATCAAAGCCCTGACACAGAATGCCATGATGAGAGTAAATGATTAGACACGGCAAAATAAACAAGAGAATAGAAAGACCAATCCTCAGGTGGGCCACGGAATCGTGAGATGTTAAAACTGACCTGTAGTAAAATAGTGTGCCCGTTATGATCAGGTCTGGCTGCATGTAATGAAGACACGAGAATTTATGGCTTCAACAAGAGAAGAGATTATATCTCCACCAACCAAATGGAGTTGAGACTTGGGGGGGTCAAAGGCTGGTCTGGGGGCTCTTTCCAGTTCATTGCTCTGCCATTCCTATGAAGACCCTTCTTGTCATGCTTCAGGGTGATGACCAAAGCAAAATCCCAGACAGCAAGATGGAAGAAGACTTGAAGGGGCAAAAGGCATGCATCCTCTTTCTGCTACGTTTTCTCAGAAACCACCACAGAACTTTTCCACTTATTTCTCTTTGGCCCATAACGGTATCATTTTGCTTTATCAAGCTACAAGGAATGTGATATAATTAATTTCCTCCCAGGTGGCCATGTGCCTTGATAAGAATCAGGGGTCTGAAAGGAAAGAGAATACGGGGTGGGGAAGCAAGGACTGTCGACCCCCCAAAAACATGGTTTTGAACTGTACAGGTTCACTTATATACAGATTGTTTTTGATAAATATAATACCATAACTGTATTTTCTCTTGGGATTTTCTTAATATTTTCTTTTCTCTAGCTTACTGTACTGTTAGTATACAGTATATAACACACAGAACATACAAAATATGTATTAATCACCAGTTTCTGTCATCAGTAAGGTTTCCAGTCAACAGTAACCTATTAGTAGTTTAACTTGGGGGGAAATGGAAAGTCACACAGGCATCGTCAACTGAGTGGGGGTTGGCACTCCTAACCCTGAGTTGCTCAAAGGTCAACGGTACTCTCCCTGACAAATTACCAGAAGGTTCTGCTCAAGGGGTAGTTAGTTAATAAAGGGTCAGTTTCTAGTGTAGTGATTGTGCTCACTGAGGTGTAAGTTGTCTCCAATTGTTTCAATGCAATACGTGTAATATCCAAACTTCTCTAATTGTAGTTAAAATTAACTTTAGAAGATACCTGCCTTTCAATTTGTTTCCCCAATCCTGAGAGGAGGCAAGTGTGGGATAAATTTCTAGTTTCCAGCATAATGCAAGAACTTTTCAAAACAAATATTGTTAATAAATACATACATACTTACTGTCTACTACCTTTCTCAGGGAAAATGGGCATATGTGAAGTTAAACAATAACTTCAAGAGTAACAATTCATTTATTTAGTGATTATTTTTTCATTCTTTCATACATTTTCAGCACAACTATGTGCCAAACACTACTGAGTGCTAATACTATAAAGAGATAAGACACGCTCCCTGTTATCCTTGCTCTCAGATTCCGAGTTGAACAAATCAAGAGGGGACTACAAGAAACAGAAAAACATAAAATTTAAAGGAAATTTAAATTCCCTCCCCACACCTTTAGAAGGGTTTGCTCTCTCCCTTTCTTGTTTTGTGTGTATATACATCTGTGGTATGCTCATGGTGTTGACTTACTTAAAAAAAGAGTCAGTTCGGGTGCCTGGGTGGCTCAGTGGGGTTAAGCCTCTGCCTTTGGCTCGGGTCATGATCCCAGGGTCCTGGGATGGAGGCCTGCATCGGGCTCTCTGCTCAGCAGGGAGCCTGCTTCCCCTCTGCCCTCTGCCTGCCTCTCTGCCCACTTGTGATTTCTCTATCAAATAAATAAATAAATTTTTTAAAAAAGAGTTCACCTAACAGCTTATTTATATTTTATTTGTAGCCTGACATCCAAACGCTGGTGAAAACCGTCACACAAACCACCAAAGTTTCCAGGTCTAATATCTGAGTAGATGGTCCTCTAACGCCATCAGCAATCTCACAATGACACGTAATTCACTTCCAGAGGGAGGAGACGATCTAGAAAACACCCTGACATCTGTAGAATGATGCTCAGACTGACACACACATGTGCACACACCCACACTAGTACAGTAATACAGAGAGATGCACAATCCCACTAGAACAATGATACTCTCCTTTGAAACTCAGTAATGTGGTCTCATGGCAGGGCCAGACTTTGCCTGTCATCCATTGCACATTATTTCATTTTCTTGTCTACAATGAGGGCTTTATTTTTTTGAAAGTCAATCTACCTTATTATTACAAATGTCTCTCAAACCTGGTATTTTCTACCTTAATCTGCCCAATTTTTCTTCTTGCAATTAAAAGTTTTCCATCAAGGTTAATGTTAAATAATTAACATCCCCAAACACTGCCATCATCCCCCAATGAAACAGAAGGCCCAACGCATCCCCTCAGAGGCTATTATGGGGTTTTCTGGAGAAAATGTCTGAAGCCCTTTCTATCAAGAATAAGAGGTTGCTTTCAATTTGTTGTTTACCTGCTAAATGTATTCCAGAGTCCCATAAGGTAAGAGTTAAAAGGTCTGACCTTTGATTTGTCTGATTATTTTCTCACTGCACCTCAGTTCAGTGAGGCTGTCGGTAGTGAAGCTGTTAACTCCCATTATTTATAGCTGTTTGACAGTGTACTTGGCTTTCTCATGCCATCTCTCTGGAACGAATTCATATCTCTGTATAAAATCTAAATTCATACCTTTAACCGCTGACAGCTCTCCTTCCAGCTTCTACTCTCATTCATAAAATTCTATAGAGCCTCTTACATAAGGATTTTCTTAACAGAATTCATTTCTCATAAATGCAATATTCTCCATAAAAATCTCCAACTAAGCAGCTCTTGCAAGCACTAGTAATACCCAAGTTCAAGAGAAGAAATCTGGAGCCAACCACTTTTACTGAGGTGAACTCGTGCAGGCAACAAAGAATCTATGAATGTTAGTTTTCACTTCACCTTCCTCTTGGTTTTCTTTTTTAAACTTTCTTAATTCTGGTTTTGGGGAACATCTAGAATGAGTCTTGTAGGGCAACATGTCCCCAGAGAAGCAACACAAGCAGAGGCCTCAAGACACAAGGGAGTTTGGTCATTCAAAGAGCAGAAGGCAGGCCAGTATGGCTGATGTATGGTGAGCAGTGAAGAGGCAAGACGTGACTGAAGAGAAGTTGGGTCATATTCTTCATGTGACAATATTTTCAACCAATTACCAAGTTCCACTGCTCAACACTGTATTCCACAATAATAACCAGGCTTAGTGGAACTCAATTAGTCCTACTTACCTGTAAAACACATTTTACATGAGTATGCAAACACACACTGACTCTCAAGTGATGGATAGCCTTAAACTTTTTACAGACTGTGACAACACAAAAGAATGAAAAGTATTTTTAGAAATAGTAGGGTCAAATTGTCACCTTCCAAACACAGAGGGTAGAAGGTACAAAAGTTCTCTCTGTCCACACAGGGTAAGAGCTCATTCTAATGAACTCTGCCATGGCTATAGGACATCTTTCCAAGCCATTCTTGAGAACCTAGAACCCAAACATGAAGTTGAAGAATTGGGGAAGCTACCCTGACTAGTAATTAGCTCAGAGAAAAATTCTGTGGGGCCTTTACAAAATGTCTGAACACAGACGAATCCCCATACCTACAAATGTGCCACGTGTTTCTAATTAATACACCAAATCTCCAATCTGGAGAGTGACAGAACTTCAAATAGTCAGTGACAGAAGGAGAAGAAACAGTGAGATAGAATCAACCTGGGGTGAAGTAATAAAAAATTATAATAAATCTAAGCAAAACAAAACAACAACAAAAGTATACCCTCGCCCACTAACAGTGAATCCGTTCTAGATTTGCTCAGCCTCTTGGTTCTCTGTTCTAACTCAGTTGCCCACAGATTCTAACTCTGGTAGCTGGCACTGTAATGAACCCTGCCTCCCAGACTTTAGCTATTTAAGACCACAGTTATTTTGAACAGCACCTTTCTGGAAGTAATCCCTAAATATGAACCTTGGCCTATGTTTGGACCACGTTTAACTTACGGTACTTCCAGGCCTGCCATTTTATTTTGGTATCCTTTTCATGACTGTTTTTTTCTTCACAGAAATGTTAGTATTTATTTTCTTTTTTTACAGATGTATTTATTTATTTGACAGTGAGAGAGAGAAAGAGAGAGAGAGAGCATGTGTGAGTGGGGGTGAGGGACAGAAGGAGAGGGAGAGAACCTCAAGCAGACTCCACACTGAGCGTGGAGCCTGACCCAGGGCTTGAACCCAGGATGCCGAGAGTCAGATGCTTCACCAACTGAGTGACCCAGCCACCCCCGTTCATATGTATTTTGATGATAGCTTAGGAGCATTCAACACTTAAATGCAGCACAAGAAAGCAGAAATATGCAAACACTGCATTCAGAAGACTTAATGTTTGCTATTACTGAACACGTCTTAATGGGCACTTTTTGGGCCCTAGTATTATTTGTAAAATGATATATATTGCTTTTATTGGAAAGCCACAAGTTGTCTTGTATTTGGTAGATCTGTTTTAAGGCTGTTGGTAGTGAGGATGTTGATTCTCATTATTTACAGCTGTCTTACAGTGTACTTGGATTTTTTTTTTAAAGATTTTATTTATTTATTTGACAGAGAGAGATCAGAAGTAGGCAGAGAGGCAGGCAGAGAGAGAGAGGAGAAAGCAGGCTCCCTGCTGAGCAGAGAGCCCGATACGGGACTCAATCCCAGGACCCTGAGATCATGACCTGAGCCAAAGGCAGCGGCTTAACCCAATGATCCACTCAGGCGCCCCTGTACTTGGATTTTTAAAGTTTTCATTCTACATTAAGATGACAGAGTGTTGAGTTAAAAAAAAAAAAATCTGGGGGCACCTGGGTGGCTCAGTCAGTTAAGCATCTGTCTTTGGCTCAGGTCATGATCCAAGGGTCCTGGGATCAAGTCCCGCATTGGGCTCCCTGCTCAGTGGGGAGTCTACCATTCCCTCTCCATCTTCTCCCACCCACCCCGCAGACTGCCCCATGCTAATGCTCTTTCTCTGTACCCTCTCAAATAAATAAAAGTTTTAAAAATCTGACATACAAAACCACAAAATCATAAGACATGTTAACTTACTAAGTTGAATAAGGATTCAAGAGCTCACATAAACACAGGTATTTTCCACCTCCCAAAAGTTCACACTATGCCACTGCACATTTGCAAAAGACCTAGGTTAGTATGGCAACCACTTTTTTTTTTTTTTTTTTTTTTTTTTTGTAAAGGCAAAAATTCTCTTCTGACTTCTTTCTGTTAAGGAAAACAGGTACAAATGTAGGTCATTCAGAGAAGTGAAACAGCATAAAGCAAACCTCAAGAAAGCAGAGATACTCTTCAGTGTAAGTCATTTTGGCTTGAGAGACTTTTCATAGAACAGTCCACGTTCGGATAGCGGGGGAAACCTGTACTGAGATCCCCTGACATACTTAAAATGTGACTGAATTTCTAAAAGTTTGACTTAAGGCTTTTCAGAATCTATTGTTAAACGGTAGGAACATCAGGTTATCTATAATGAAACATCTGTGGCTTGAATGCTGACTCTCCAGTATTTCCAGTTTGAGGACAGTTTGTGTCGTACTGTATACTCAAACATTTTGCTTTTCACGGGTATTAGCAAAAGTAGCAACAGTTTTTCAAAGTTTCCAAGCTCAGGGTAGAATTTATACAAGTGAACTATCAGAAGAGTATCTCTAAATCATCAGTATCTCTCTCATGTTTTAGGAGGAGAATGAGGGTAATAAACATGGGGTATGTTTTTGCTTTCTTAAAGAATTATCTTCTACATTTTTTACTATAACTATATGAGAAACTTTGGCCAAGCAAGGAAGGTACCAATGGAATCTGTTTGCCAGATTCCATATTGATAAATTTTGGCAATCATTTTGACATAATTAAGCAGCTTTGTTCCGTTTCATGTTTACTATGTTTCCAGGAGATGCCACTGGGCAGAATTCAGCAAGTTAAGGGTCTCGTTTATTTTAAACACTCACATATGCAAATTTAGCCCCATCTGGAGTTTTCCTGGTATTAACCAGATAACACGCCTTTTTCTTTCTTTGTATCTACTCTAAAGTATAAGGTCTCTTGTTAACAATAATAGCATTGCCGTATGTAAAATGGCAGTAATTAAATAATAAATTAATACTATCAAATATGCAGATAATGTTTAAATATCTCCAGAAAATGGTTGGATTTCTCTGGTGATGTGGAACAGGGGGGAAGCAGCAAGATTATCTTTTATAGTTGATGTACCAGTGTATTCAAATCATAATCTAAATAAATTCCCACAATGTCTCTTAAAGATCTTTAGCATTCATAATTTATTTGTTGAGGAAACCAGATCATTGGACCTGTCAGGTTTTGTTGTTTTTTTTTTTTTAACTTCCTGTAGTTTACTAATTTGTACTCTCATGTTATCTAATTTGTTCTTTTATTCTTTATATTTCCTATAAATTGGTAGTTAGAACTAGAGGCTTGACCAGATTGAAATCCATTTATTTGGAAGGATACTTTTAACATCAGAAAATTGAAACTTATTTTAATTTTTTTTAAGATTTTAAGAGGGGTAAGCAGACTCCCCATTGAGCAGGGGCCTGATGCAGGGCTTTTTAAACATCAGGAACTTAATTGAAATTTGTTTAAAATTTTTAAGTATTTTATTTATTTATTTGAGAGAGAGCAGAGCCAGGTTTGGGGGGGCAGACGGAGAGGGATAAGAAGATTTCCCACTAAGCAGGGAGCCTGATGCATGGGCTCGATCCCAGGACGCTGGGATCATGACTTGAGCTGAAGGCAGATGTTTAATTGATTGAGCCACTCAGGGCCCCAGAAAAATCAATTGAAATTTAAAAGGACAGAATCCAATTTTGGATAAATGTGTAATGTTGGTTCTTCTGGTTATCTGGACAGGAGGAAAGTATCCCAGACCTACTTTTTGCCTGAAATTTTTAGGAAATAAGCAGATCCTAAAATTGCTCATCAGTAACATGATTTGGTAGTGAAATTAAAATAAACGAGTTATAACAGAAGAAAGTTTTTTTTTTTTTTAATGACTGATAATATACAACCTGTACTGTCATCAAAAATTACATCATATATGGGGCACCTGGGTGGCTCAGTGGGTTAAAGCCTCTGCCTTCGGCTCAGGTCATGATCCCAGGGCCTTGGATCGAGGCCTGCATCGGGCTTTCTGCTCAGCAGGGAGCCTGCTTCCTCCTCTCTCTCTGCCTGCTTCTCTGCCTACTTGTGATCTCTGTCTGTCAAATAAATAAATAAAATCTTTAAAAAAAAATTACATCATATAAAATCCAAGATGTTAACTGACAAATTTTATTCAGATGAGAACAGGTTAGATCATGATCACTGAATGAAATGATTGTATACTTGTATCCAGTTTTGTTTTGTTTTTTTAATTTTTTTTCATTTTTTGAGAGGGAGAGATAGAACAAGTGGTGGGGAGGGTCAGAGGGAGAGGGAGAGGCAGGCTCCCCATTGAGCAGGGAGCCTGACCCAGGGTTCCATCGCAGGATCCTGGGATCATGACCTGAGCTAAAGGCAGATGCTTAACCAACTGAGCCACCCAGGCATCCCTACTTATGTCCAAATTTGAACCCATTTTGTTTTCTGAGGAAAAAGAGTATCAAGTAAAAGAAGTCACTTTCCATGCCACTTTCCCATCTCTGTGATTTTGAGATGGAACACAGAGAAGCAGATTTATGCCCAAGGTAAATCCAGAATTCTGTTCTAGGAAATTTCAAAAAGCAGTGCATAATTAGAGATTTCTAAAGGGGGAATTACAATGCTCTGGGCTGGCTGCTTTGTGGGCTTATGGAATGACCCTTGTCCCTGCAGAGTTCACATGTTGAAGGAAAAGAAAGGGTTCATGCATCTACTACACGTGGGTCCCAACCCCAGTACAAACATCAGCCCAAAGTCTACAGCCTTGGTCCATTCATTTCCTCTGATGACTATGGCAAAGTCTTTCTTCTCACTAATGCTGGGCATCCAGCACTAAGGGAAAGGAACCTAAACTCTCTTCTGCGGCCCCACAAGCCCATGTCCAATAAACTGTACTTGTGTTCTCAAGTTAAATTTTAGTGAATGATATATATTAGGCTCATTTTTTATACCTCTCACTGTGAAGATGTAATATTGTTCTATTACAGCTTTATATATATGTTATATATATATGTAATATTGTTAAAATGGTCTTTATGTCAGAATTGTAATTGAATTGTGAGGTGGTATTTTGTTACAAAATAAAATTTCAATTTTTATCACCCCTTTTCAGGAGAAGATGTTAAGATTTTCTCTTTTCTAGTGGTGAATGAGAAAAAAATAGCTATTTGAAATGTCAATGTTTCTAAGCCCATTATATATTTAAAGCTGTTCAAATGTAATAAATGCTGGCATTGCTTTCCTTTGGTTTCTTTTGGGAGAGGTCCATCCTGCTGCCAAATGAGAAGTAGATTTTTTAAAACAGTTATATGTGACATTTAAAAGCTGATAATCCTATTTATAGATGTAGTCTTTCAAGGTCTCTACAGAAAGCTTGGATTATATAGTTTATATTATTTTTTGAAACTTAAAATTTTTTTTGATAACTTGTATAATACATGGTTAACTTTTCCCTCTTCTTGGTCTGGTTGCTGGGGCTCTGATCCCCTAAAGGCACAAAGACCATAAAAGATCGGCTTCGCAGTGTGACACTTAAGCAACGAATAATCAGGGGCACCTGGATGGTTCAGTGGGTTAATGTCTCTGCCCTCAGCTCAGGTCATGATCCCAGGGTCCTGGGATCTCTGCTCAGCGGCGAGCCTGCCTCCTCTTCTCTTTCTGCCTGCCTCTCTGCCTACTTGTCTGTCAAATAAATAAATAAATAATCTTTAAAAAAAAAAAGGGGGGGGGCAATAAATAATCATGAACTATACCAAAAGATATACTTATCACCTATGTGGAGGAAACGGATTCCAGAATAAAATGGCAGAGATCAGCATTATGCAGAGGGTCATCAGTGTAAAAGGAGAGCACTCTCATTTAGATTTTCTAAAGTTCTCAGAGCAGCCCCACTTCTCAAGGACAGTGAAACGCAACAGGTGTGTGGCACTAAAAGCCACATGATCATAGTAAGACCCAAGATGGTGAACCAAAGCCCAGAGCTCACTCTCAACCGCTCCTACCACCCAGTGCCCAAGCAAGACTCCCCAGGGGTCAGAGCAGACAGTCAGCCCGGGAAAGTGCTTTCATTATCTAGCAATTAGCTAGCACCAGCTAACTGGTTACATGTAGAAAACTCTATCTGGCTCAAGAATGTCAGATCCAATGATCATATGATGCCCCACCCTGGTGACAAGGGTAAAGGTAACTAGACATCATGGCAATAAAAGAAAATTCATCTAGTATACATTTGAGACTTCAAGATCCATTTTTTATTTTACAAAGTTTTAAGGAAACAACAAAGGGTTGCCCGACAGAGTCAAGGACATGATTCTAGGTAAGTGAATAGTTAATGGCACTTTTAAAGGTGAACAGGGGTTTTCTCAAATGTGACTGAAGGTGCCAAGGAAAAATTGAGATCAGCCTGGAGGATATACCAGGTCAGATCCTCAGAGAGAGAGAGAGAGCATGAGGAAAGAAGTACAGTGAGCCACTGGAACAAAACTGGGGGTTTTAATTTGGGAGATTTATTTTGGTAAATCTAAGTATAACACACTGTGCTTGTAGTTAAACCATCAGGCTCTGAAGTCAGACTATCTGTGTTTGAATCCTGGCCCCACTATTTAGAGGCTGTTGGTCTTTAAAAAAGTGGCTTGAACTTTCTATGCCTCCACTTCCTTTCTGTCAAATGGGGAGAATAATAGTTACTAGCTTCGCAGGGTTGTAAGGTGTAAACATGCTGTGCACATGCACTGTTTTAACATAGTCACTGGCAGGTAGCAAATGCTTAGTGATATTTATTGTAAATCTATTCACCAAATAGTAAATAGAAGTTATGATGCTACTCCACCCATATTCTGTGCCCCCAAAAGATATATCATGCCAAGGCTCTCCCAAAAATGTCACTTAATTCATCTAGAACACAGGTTGAGCTCCCTGAACCAATTTGGGGAAGATAATTTGCCATAGGACCACAGGAGTTAAATGAAACTGAAAAGGTGATTGCCAAGTATTGTGACTGACTGTTTGAAAGCTCACATTTGCTTTCTACTATAATAAATTTTTACTATAATGTTGAATGAGTGAACAAAAAAATTAACGTTAGAAATTCTACCTGATTAATTAATTCTATTGCCAATCATCAAATGCTGAGCCTAAATTACAAGGACTATAGAAAGAACTGACATTATTCTAAAGCCTTTAGAGTACTTTTCATGGGCCCTGGGTGGGTCAGTTGATGAACCGTCTGCCTTCGGCTCAAGTCATGATCCTGGGGTCCTGAAATCAAGCCCCACATCAGGCTCCTTGCTCAACAAGCAGCCTGCTTCTCCCTCTCCCTCTGCTGCTCCCCCTGCTTATACTCTCTCTCTCTCTCTCTGTGTCAAATAACTAAATAAAATATTTTATTTTAAGTATTTTAAGTACTTTTCAGAGTTTGATGTTAAAACAATCACATTATAGGGGCTCCTGGGTGGCTCAGTTGGTTGGGCAACTGCCCTCTGCTCGGGTTATGATCCTGGAGTCTGGGATTGAGTCCCTCATGAGGCTCTCTGATAGCCAGAGAGTCTGTTTCTCCCACTGTCCTCTCTCCTCTCACGCTCTCTCTCTCATTCTCTCTCTCTCTCAAATAAATAAATAAAATCTTTTTTAAAAATCACATTATCAATTGTTCTTTTACCATAAAAACATAAATACCAAATATTAAATTAAAAATATCTCTATGCCAAATATCCATATATATTTTATCATCATCACAAACAATTATTTGGAGTAAGAGGTAAAATACTAATCTCAAAATTCACCCATTAATGTATCAGGATGGTTCCAACAACCAAATCAACCTCATGTTCACCTTGTTCATCTCTATAACTCATTAATATTAATATAACCAAATCTGCCTCACAACTGTGTATTTTTTCATGGTACTTAATCATTTGGCTCTGATTTGCTGGAAGGGAAAATCCACATAGTAAAAGGTAACTAAATCTGAGCTTAGTTTACTTCTTACTTAGATAATAGTCCATTGATTTGATACATAAGAAAACTAAAATATCTTCTGAAATAACATCTAATCTTCCTTCAATAAGAAAGTATTTTTTAAAGTAGAGAATAATTCAGAATGGGAGAAGATATTTGCAAATGACATTACAGATAAAGGGCTGCTATCCAAGATCTATAAAGAACTCCTCAAACTCAACACCCCAAAAACAGATAATCCAGTCAATAAATGGGCAGAAGATACAGACACTTCTCCAAAGATGACATAAAAATGGCTAACAGACATTTAAAAAAAAATGTTCAACATCACTTGGCATCAGGAAAATAAAAATCAAAGCCACAATGAGATACCACCTCACACCAGTCAGAATGGGGGGAAAAAAAATTTTTACCAAAAAAAAAAAAAAAAATTAACAGTTAACAGTAAGTGTTGGAGAGGATGTGGAAAAGGGGGAACCCTCTTATACTGTTGGTGGGAATGCAAGTGGGTGCAGTCACTCTGGAAAATAGTATGGAGATTCCTCAAGTCATTAAAAATAGAGCTACCCTACTCAGCAATTGCATTACTACGTATTCACCCCAAAGATACAGATGTAGTGAAAAGAGGGGCAATTGCACCCCAATGTTCATAGCAGCAATGTCCACAATAGTCAAACTATGGAAAGAGCTGAGATGCCCTTCAACAGATGAATGGATAAAGAAGATGTGGTTCAAAAAAATGAATGAATCAATTAATTAATTAATTAAAAGAAGATGTGGTTCATATATACAATGGAATATCACTCAACCATCAGAAAGAATAAATACCCAACATTTACAGCGACATAAATGGAACTGGAGGGGATTATGCTAAGTGAAATAAGTCAAGGAGAGAAAGACAATTATATGGTTTCACTTATATGTGGACCATAAGGAATGGTGCAGAGGACCACAGGGGAAGAGAGGGAAAACTGAATGGGAAGAAATCAGAGAGGGAGACAAACCATGAGAGACTCTGGACTCTGGGAACCAAACTGAGGGTTACAGAAGGGAGGGGGTAGCAGGGTGATGGGTATAAAGGAGGGCATGTGTGGTGATGAGCACTGGCTGTTACACACAACTAATGAATCACTGAACACTACAATAGAAGCTAAGGATGTACTATAGGCTGGCTAATTGAACTAACTAAATAAATAAATAAGAATAATTTTTTAAAAATTTATTTCTGTTCATTTCTAGCAACCACTTTCCAAGTTATAATGTCAAGAAATTTAAATCAGGTAAGGGAATCCACCTGAAAAACTAGAGAAATTCAGTAGAAGACTGATGACAAGATAAATGAGGGGGGAAAAATCAGTAACTTTCCCCACAAATGTCAATACCTACATGAAGAAAATTGTGAAACTCTAAAGAAGGATTCTTGTTTGTTCATTTAACAAAAACATACTAAGAACCAGATTGTATTAAGCGCCAAAAGTATAACAGAGGACGGTGGTGCCCTTGATTAGTTCACGGTTATTTAAATAAGCAATTACAGAACACACAATGATGGACACGATGTCTTAGGGGAACATGGTGTGTATGAGTTTGGGGGGCTGGGGGGTGTCACTAATTCAGGCTGGGCAGTGTCAGGTGAAGGATCCTAGAAAAGGTGATGCCTCACCTGAAGGATAACAAAGAGCTGGCCAGGCAAAAAGGCAGGAGACTGTCATTCAAGTCAGAGCCCAAATCAGAAAGTGAGAAAATGCCAGTATTGTGGGTACCTGCATGCAGTTTCATGTTACTAGAGCATGCAGTTTGAGAACGGAGTCATGAAAGATTGGAAAAGGCATAAATGGAAAAACAGAATAGTCCTGGATGAAATCTTACATCTGTAGCGATGTCAATTCTCCCTAAGTGAATATATGTATTCAAAGCAATTCAAATCAAAAGCCCAACTGTGGGTAGGGGGAGGATCTGTCAGCTCTTGATTCATCTGCCCGACTCAACATGTTGCTGCACTTGTGGCTATGATTTATGACAGCAAAAAAGCACAAAGCAAAATCAGGCTAGGGAAAAGGTGCATAGAGCAAAATCCAGAGCCATTAGTTCCCAAGGGTCCTTTCCCAGTAGAGCCACCGGATGTGCTCAATTCCTCTAGCAATGAGATACAACAATGCATGTAAAATATGATCCAGCAGGGAAGGCTCACTAAAGACTCGATACCAGGGTTCTTACTGGAGACTGACCACATAAGCACGCTCCACCTAGCCCGTTCTGAAGTTCCAGATAGCCAAAAGGAAAGCAGGTGTCCAACCTAAACGGTACTGTCCATGAAACAGTCAAGGCTCTGGAAACGGTGAGAATTCTCCTAAATTCCAAGTTCCAAGACACCAGCCAAGGGCCAGCCTTGCAAGCAGACCTTTCTTCAGATAAGCAGTCTCAAGTCTGCTGTGTTAACTCATTTTCTATATGACCCCAACGAGTAAAAACAAACCGTAAAATGGGAAGAAGATATATTTAAAGTTGGGACAACCAATCTTAGATAACCTCATTTTCTCAGCTATCAAATTCATTCATTCTCTCATACACCGGCTCAACATTTATTGGCCACCTATTCTGGAGTCCGAGATGCAGGTGACAGAGTGGTGAATAACACCAAGTCCCTGCCCTCTTGGAGCTGGCGTTCTACCCACACAAGATGTGTATGTCAGGTGTCAAGTCGTGGTCGGTGCTGTGAAGAACAAAGCAGGTGAGAACAGCGGGGGCCGGAAGGAAGGGGCAGGACCGGTGTTTACTCTGGTGAGGTCAGGGAGGAAGCGAGGATGAAAGGATGGAAGGGAGGAAGGAGAGAAGTAAGGAAAGAAGGGAAAAAAGGAGAGAAGTATAGAAAGAAACTGGACCCTTATCTTATACCACTCACGAAATGAGATTGAAATGTAAGACCAGAAACCATAACATTCCTAGAAGGAAACAAAGGGAAAACGCTCTTTGACATTGGTCTTGGCAAAGATTTTTTTTTTTATAAAATACTAAAAACACAGGCAATAAAAGCAAGTGGGACTACATCAAAAAAAAGAGCTTCCGCACAGCAAAGGGAACAATCAACAAATTGAAAAGGCAACTTTTCAATTGTGAGAATGTATTTGTAAACTGTATCCTTGATAAGGGGTTAATAACTAAAATTACTTTTAAAAACCCTATACAACTCGGGCGCCTGGGTGGCTCAGTGGTTAAGCCGCTGCCTTCGGCTCAGGTCATGATCCCAGGGTCCTGGGATCGAGCCCCGCATCGGGCTCTCTGCTCAGCAGGGAGCCTGCTTCCTCCTCTCTCTCTCTGCCTGCCTCTCTGCCTACTTACGATCTCTGTCTGTCAAATAAATAAATAAAATCTTTAAAAAAAAAAAATAAAAAAAAAATAAAAACCCTATACAACTCAATAGCTAAAAAGCAAATAATTCAATTTAAAATGGGCAAAGAACCTAAATACACATCTTCCAAAGAAGACAGACAAGTGATCATTAGGCATACAAAAGTGTTCAACATCACTAATCATCAGGGAAATGCAAATCAAAACCACAGCGAGCTATCACCTCACACCTGTCACAGTGACTACCATCAAAGACAGATAACAAATGTTGGTGGGATGTAGAGAAAAGGGAACGCTTATCTACTGTTGGTGGGAGTATAAATTGGTTCAGCCACTATGGAAAAGAGTATCGTGCTTCCTCAGAAAATTAAAAATAGAGCTACCATTTGATCCAGCAATCCCATTGCTGGATATATAGCCTAAGGAAATGAAATCAGGATTTCAAAGACATATCTGCACACCCACATCCACTACAGCTTTATTCACAATAGTCAAGCTACAGAAACAACCCAAAAGTCCTTAAACGGATGAATGTATAAAGATGAATGTGTGTATGTATACACATATATATATACACACATATATATATGTGTGTATGTATATATATATATATATATATATACAGTAGATAAGCATTCTCTTTTCTCTATATATGTGTGTGTATGTATATATATACACATATATACATATATATACACACATATGTATATATGTATATATGTATATACATACACACACACATATATATATATTTGTGTGTGTGTGTAGTGGAATATTCAGCCATAAAAAAGAAGAAAATCCTGCTACTTGCAACAATATGGGTGAATGTGGAGGGCATTATACTAAGTGAAATAAGCCAGACAGAGAAATAGAAATACTTTACAATCTCACTTCTATGTGGAATCTAAAATAGGAAACTCAATAGAAGCAGAAAGTGGAATGGGTTCAGGAGCTAGGGAAAGAAGAAATGGGGAGATGAAGGTGAAAAGATACAAACTTTCAATATACAAAAGAATAAATTCTGAGGATCTAATGCATAGCACAGTAGCTATAGTTAATACCACGGTACTGTGTCTAGAAGTCAGCCAGTCTGTGAGGTGAAGGAAATTGTGTCATGTGGTCATTCACTGGACATACTGAAGTTCACCTCAGTTTCCTGACATGGGCACTTAGCTCCTCATTGCACTTAGAACAATGCTGAGAACACAGTTAATAAATGCACATTTCAATTAAAACAAGACATTCTCCCACAGACTGCCAACAAGATAAAACTTTGAGGCTATTATAAAAAATTGAAAGACCAGTGGGAAAAGTTGAGCTTTGACTAAATATTTGAGAATAAGAAATTATTGTTACTATTTTTTAGGTGTGATAATGGTATTGTGGTGTTTATGTTTTGTTTTCTTTTTTAAAGTCCTTGTGTTCTGAATAGTGTTTCCCTTCCCCAACATCCATATATTGAAACCCTAACTTCCATGAGATGGTATTTGGAGAGAGGGCCTTTAAAGAGAAAATTAAGATTAAATGAGGTCACAAGGGTGGGGTCCTAATAAGACTGCTGTGTCTAGACGAAGAGGGACAGAGGGGCACCTGGCTGGCTCAGTCAGTGAAGCATGGACTCTTGAGCTCACCCCACAGTGGGGGCAGAGGGAGAGGCACCAGGAGCACAAGAAAGGAAAGGCTGTGTGAGGACACCGTGAGAAGGCCAGCAGCTACCCGCAAGTCACGAAGGTCTCACCAGAAACCATACTTGGCAGCATCTTGACCTAGACTTTAAGCCTCCAGAACTCTGAGGAAATAAATTTTTGTTGTATACTTGAAAGTTGCTGAGAGCAGATCTTAAGCATTTTCACAACAAACAAATCATTCCACAATGTATATGTGTATCCAACCATTGCATTCTATACTTTACATATAAATATATGTATATATGTAACATATATAATAACATATTATATATATATATATATATATATATAGTTAATTATTTCCCAATAAGCTGGGGAAAAAATAATATAAAATAAAAGGAAAAGTGTCCTAAAAGATTTGCTAAAAAATGTGGCTTTAAAATACTCCTCTTGGGGCATTTGGGTGGCTCAGTGGGTAAAAGCCTCTGCCTTTGGCTCAGGTCATGATCCCAGGGTCCTGGGATCGAGCCCCACATTGGGCTCTCTGCTCAGCAGGGAGCGTGCTTCTTCCTCTCTCTCTGCCTACTTGTGATCTCTCTCTCTGTCAAATAAACAAATAAAATCTTTAAAAATATATATATAAAATAAAATAAAATACTCCTTTTGTTATGAGTGAGCAAGTTTTAGAAATCGATCCCCAGGGTAAATCTAATATACTGGAAGGGATTGCTACAAAGCAGCCTTGCCTGTATTAGAAAGCAGTATTTCCCTGAGAAATTTTCTGCTTTTAAACTATTTTTTTCCAACATATGAAGACTTAATATAAGTTCTTTAGAAATTTTTGTGGTTTTTTTGTGCTTTATCTTTCCTGAATAGGAATTCTGGTCACTACTACTAGGAAAACAGAAATGGCCTGGGAGGTCTTGGAACAGCAGCAGGAAAAAGCGTGTACGCCCCTGCTCCTTTCTTTAAGTAGTGCCTCTGATCAGCTACTTCCAGCTCACGCCAGATGTGTGTGACGTCAGCGAAGCAGTGGGAAGAGAGTATGATCACAGTATCCATCGGTGATAGCAAGCTCCTTCTCAAGGTTTGTCAAACAGAAAAGGGTAAGAAAAAGGAACAACCCTGAAGCCAAGATTCTTAAATAGCTCTTCACCAGCTCCTAAAAATGGGGAGTCCAGCAGGAGCCCACTCTGGAGAAAGAGTTCACAGAACATGAAGGCCCTGACAGGCCTGGCTCAGGATCTCATCTCTCTTTCCTGGTAAGAATTTCCACTCAGGAAAGACTGCAAGAAAGCAACTGAACTGCTTTCTTTCCACTGACAGCTAATACCAAAAAACCTAACTAAAAGCTAAATAATACGCATAGTTGGAGTGATGGGGTTTATCCCCCTTAAAAAAAGAATCTGGGGGTGGGGGGACACCTGGGTGGCTCAGTAGGTTAAGCCTCTGCCTTCGGCTTAGGTCATGATCTCAGGGTTCTGGGATCAAGTCCTGCATCAGGCTCTCTGCTCAGCAGGGAGCCTGTTTCCCCTCTCTCTCTGCCTGCCTCTCTGCCTACTTGTGATCTCTATCAAATAAATAAATAAAATCTTTTAAAAAAAATCTGTCAAATGCATATTCTATCCTATAGCTAACTCTTCAGCACAATGATAAGATTATGGCATTTTTGAGACTGACGCACTACCTACTACACTAACGAGGCACCTAGATTATGGCATTTTTAATTCTTGACATACATTGTTGGAAACTGGAATTATGGGGCCCAAGGATAACATACACATTGATGTGATTTTTGTATGTTGCTCTACTGAACTACAGAATATAATTTTAAATCCACTTACAATGTGTTCGCCCACTTTTACACATGTGTTTATTAAGTACCTACTATTGTGCCAGACAAGAAACTGAAGATTACAGAAGATTAAACAAACTCCCTGCTCTCTTGGAGTTTATATTCTACTGCTGATAGGCCTACTAAAGGGCAAAATACATTAAATTCATTTATTTCCCCAAGTCCTATCAATAACTGTTACATTTATGTTCACAATCATAATAAGATTTCTTATTAAGCATAGTTATTAAGTATGTGAAGGTATAAGTTTTCTTGCATACTAAAACAGCATAGTGGTATTTAATTTACATTTAGTTGATTATAAAGCTATCCATTTTCCACATAATTTTTCCTACCTGATATTTCCTTAGATGCCAATTGTTATGCCAATCGATGTGATTAAAAAGTGGTATCTGGGAACTAATCTTCAGGTCACATTTTGGATACCCCAGCTCTACCGCACAGGACAGCTGAGAATGTTCCTATCTTTTTTTTTTTTTTAAGATTTTATTTATTTATTTGATAGAGAGAGAGATCACAAGTAGGCAGAGAGGCAGGCAGAAAGAGAGGGGTAATCAGGCTCCCTACTGAGCAGAGAGCCCAATGCGGGCCTCGATCCCAAGACCCTGCCTGAGACTGTGACCTGAACCAAAGGCAGAGGCTTAACCCACTGAGCCACCCAGGTGCCCAACAATGTTCCTATCTTGAAAGCATTTTTTCTCCTACCTTTCCAGAAGGGCTCAGTGTCACTGCTCTTTCAGATCTATGCGGAGGTGTTCAGATTCAACCTCTGGTGGGCAATCCCCTTTGAATTCAGTCCTTTCCTGCCTCTGTCATATGGCAATACCTTTTATTAATTAGACCTGGGGTTTTTTTTTTTTTTTAAGTGCTAGGTTTATTCAAAGATTTATTTTATTTATTTATTTATGTATTTATTTGACAGAGAGAGAGATCACAAGTAGGCAGAGAGGAAGAGAGAGAGGTGGAAGCAGGCTCCCCGCTGAGCAGAGAGCCTGATGTGGGACTCGATCCCAGGACCCTGAGATCATGACCTGAGCCGAAGGCAGAGGCTTAACCCACTGAGCCACACAGGCATCCCTAGACCTGGGTTTTAATAGATTTGTTGTCTTTGAACCTGAAGCTACTGGTTTTCCATTGTTATGGTTCCTCTTTGGTTCCTATTCATTACATCACAGGCATCTCTGACATGTACACATTGTTTTCAACCCCTATCGGAGATCCCCTGGAATCAGTTCCCACGATCTCCTAACTGCCTTACTGCAATACCGCTATGGCAGTAGGTCTGCTGCTTTACCGAACCCCAAAATGGTTTTCTCGGGTCCCCAGCAACTCCACCAGGGAAACAGAACAATCCATTTCTATATTACATTCAAACTGATCTTTTAAAAATGAAAATCTGATCCTGGCAGCCCCCATCTAAACCTCTCTTCAATTGCCCTCCACTGATATTAGATGAAGTTTAATGTTGCTATCCAGCCAAGATGGAGTAGCAGGAACCCAACTTTTCCTCTCCCGGAAATAACCAGAAAATCTGGTGGGGATTGTGGGGAGGAACTAGTCAGAGTCCAGTAGCCTCCCTAAGATGGGACAAGGAACTAAGAATCCAGGGAAATAAGGTAAACAGAGTCTCCAGGAGAGAATTCCAGGGAGGAGGGTGCTTACATTGGGGGCATCTGCTTTTGGCTTGGGTTGTGGTCCTAGGGTCCTGGTTTGAGCCCCACATTGGGCTCCCTGCTCAGTGGGAAGCCTGCTCCTCCCTCTCTCACTTCCACTGTTTATGTTCCCTCACACTGTGTCTCTCTCTGTCAAATAAATAAAATCGTTTTTAAAAAATGAAAAGAAGAATGATCACTGCAAAAGTGTGAGGAACTACTGCTCAAGGCCAAGAAAAGAACGAGCCGAAAGAATCAAGGTACTAGCTGGTACTCCAACAGGGCCAAGGAACAGCGCCTTGTTCCCACCAGTCAGGCGGGAAAATTTAATAATTCATGGTGCATTTAGTAGAGAATTCAAAGGGTCTTGGCTCCAACAGTAGTAATTAATTCCACACTAAGCATTGCTCTGGTCCCACGTAAAGAATCTTAAATGCATCACCAAAATAATCCAACTGTTTTCAGGTAAAACCCACCTGTACCCCCGAACAAAACTACCTAAGATTTATAGGAATACAAAATTATGAAACACCGAGCAAGGTAAAACTTGCAGTTTCTGACAGGTAATCAAGAACTATCTTGCATGCAAAGAAGCAGGAAGATAATTCTCCCTAATGAGGAGAATAATCAATCAACTGAAACCAAGTCAGAACTGACATACATATTAAAGTAAGAAAATGACATCACAGCCTATTAACATGGCTTATGTCCCCAATACAATCTGGCCTCCAACTAACTCTCCAGCCTTCAAGTCTCCCCTCAACAGTCTACACTTCTGCTCTGCTGAATTTATTTCAGTTCTTCAGAAACACCTGCTCTTGCTTGCTTTCACTGTTAACTATCTCCCCTGGCTGTACGACTGGGTCCATCCAGTGCAGAGTGCAAGGAAACTGTCTAAAGAAAAAAAATTCCCAATTTGATGTGTTTAGCAGTATCAGCAGTGTACATACTCCCACCATGACCAATTTCAAGCTATCAATGGTTCCTCAACCAGCTTGCAAAGTTCCTGAATTTTTAACTAACAACTCTCATGAGCTGGTACAAGCGTGCATTCATCCCTTCCATCACCTGCTTGCAGCCTAATCATTCATCCTCAGCTCTCAAGTTCAGCATCAGTTCCCCTGGGAAGCTTCCATGATCCTTCAAATGTAAGTTAAATATTCCTCCTCTGTATTCCCGTGATACACTACACTTTCACCAGTAAGGCACCAAAGATATTCTCTCTTTTTGTACTTGTCTGATCCCTAAACCCCAAAAGGATGGCTATGGCGCCCACCTTAGTCATTACTGTATCTGCAAAGCACTGGCACAACAGCTAGCACATAAGAACACTCAATAAAAATTAGCTGAATGAGCGGTAAAAAGGAGCATACTGATACATTCAAGAGCATAGATGAATCTCAAATGCATTATGCACTGTGAAACACACAAAAGGCTGCATGCTGTAAGTTTCCATTTATGTGACTTCCTGAAAATGACAAAACCCCATAGATCCGTGGTTGCCAGGGTCTGGGAGGAGACAGAGGGGACTGCGGTGGGACACAAAGGAACTCTTTGGGTTGGTGGCAGTGTTCTGTATCTTGATATTGTGGTCGTGGCCACAGACTGTACACATTTGTGAAAACTGTATGAAACATTGAACCGTGGAACACTAAAAAAATAAAATTAAGTTAAAAAAGAAAAACAGTTAAAAAAAACTGTATATGACTAAAAAGGTTGAATTTTACTGTACATAAATTATATCTCAAAAACAATGATTTATTTTTTTAAAAAAACATAATGGAATGAATCTATCAGTGTTGAGGAGATAATGAAGATCAAATTACATCCCACACTTTTCACCAATTTACAGCCTAATGGGCTAGGGAGGTGGGGGGAGGGGCGAGAGGTGCTGCAGAGGTACAGGTTAGATAAACTCATTGGCTCAGTTTCCGAGAGCGAGAACGGCCTTACTGTGCTCGCTTCCGCAGCACATATACCAAGAGCTGCCTTACAAAGTAACACACTCTGGGTGGTTAAAACAATAACAATTTACTCTCTCACAAATCCCGAGCTGACAAGTTCAATATAATGGTGTTGCCGGGCCACACTGTCTTTGAAGGCTCCAGGAGAGGATCCTTCCTTGCCTCTTCCTAGCTTCTGGTATCCCTGACAATCCTGGGTGTTCCTTACCTGATAGATGCATGGCTCCCATCTCTGCCCCTGTCACATGGACTTCTTCCTCCTCTGTCTCTTTCCTCTGGGTCTTTATGCAAATTTCCCTCTTCTTTTAAGGACACCGTTCACGGGATTAGGGCCCACCCTAATCCAGTAGGATCTCATCTTAATTTAATTACATTTGCAAAGACCTAATTTTGAAACAAAGTCTTATTCACAAGTAGTGGCAATTAAGAACTTGAATCTTTGGAGGGGACATAATTCAATCATGCAACATACACAAACGGCTGTGAAACAAGGCAAAAATATGACAGCACAAAATGAAGTAGAAAGTGCTGTGATTCTGAAGCTCTAGGGGACTTAAGAGAGGGACTTCATGCAATTTAAAAAGTAGTATTTGAAATGGTCCTGGATTGAAGGGTATGATTTAGGTCAGGAGACATGAAGGAGAAGATTAAGGCATCCTAATCCCAGGGAAGCGATGCTACAGGGTTATAAGACAGAGGCAGGAAAGGATAATCAGGAAGGAATCCAATTTGGTGAAAGCCCGTTAGCTCGATGTGGATACACTGGAAATGCAGGTGGGAACCAGGGAGCAGGTGGGCAAATGCCTAAATAAGGGAACTGTACTTCATTCAGTAGATGGCTTCGGGCCAGGGGAGGGGTGGGGAAGTGGCAAAAACAGCCCTCTTCTGTCAGCCCTGTTCAGATAACACAGTGAAGAGGTTCACATGCTCCAGGGTAAGAAAAGGGTTAAGGTATAGGCAGGGAGAGGTAGGGGGCCCCCTGACTAGGCTCTGAAACTATTCCCATCAGGTAAAAGGCTAAGCCAGAGAGATCAAGAGATAAGGGAACAGATCAAACCACTTGGTCCCAGATGTTAGGGAGTATTTTTCTTTGGCGGTTGTGCTGTAATCACAGAAAATGACCAAACCTCAAAGAAGTCAGTCATTAAGTGTGTTATCAACAGTCCTCACTCAAACCGAGACAGCGCAAAAATCTCAAGGCCACAAGCTCCCTGGTCAAGTTTTCAATAGAAGACTGCTGCCAAAAGCCCTCAGTGGCAACCCATTCGGGACCCCGCTCACTCTAGAGAGCTGCTTCTTTCCTTCCTGCTCTTGCCGCCACTTAATAAAATTTCCCTTCACCCTTTCAAGTCCACAAGATTCATTCTTGGACTCCTTGAGACTAGAACCCTGCGATCCTGCAACAATATGGCAAGGGACTTTTTCTTTTCTCTTTTTTTAAAAAGATTTATTTGAGAGAGGGTGGAGGAGAGAAAGAAAGTTGGGGGGGGCAGAGGGAGAGAATCTCAAGCAGACTCCCCACTGAGCACAGAGCCCCACACAGTGCTCCATCTCATGACTCTGAGATGGTGACCTCACCTGAAATCAAGAGCTGGATGCTTAAACCCATCAATGGACTGAGCCACACAAGTTCCACAACAGGGGGCTTTTCCAATGTGATTCTCTGGACTGTTCACATCACCTGGGTAGCGATTATTGATGCCCAAACGGACTTTTCCCTACTGATCCGGAAACATATAATATCAAAACTAGAAACAGCTGGAGGGACCCAAACATCTTGCTCCTGTGTTTAATCTATTTCATTCATGTGCTGAAATGTAGTTCCCTCTGGAAAATGCAACATTAATTCAAAGTGCTCATATTTATTTGCTTTAGTAAAAGCCTAGTCTGTTGTTAACTTGCAAGCTGGCATACAAAATTTAGTATGATTTCTAATTTGTAGAGAAACTATTCTTTCAGGCAATTCCTCTTTCCAAAAAAAGTATGCCCAGAATGCAAACCAACTCATTTCTTTTAGGTTACAATGCCGAAGATCCTCAAACTACACTTCACATAGGAGAAGAAAGTCAAAGTCATGTGCAAACAAGTACACAGAATAGAGAATGTAATTGACAGCAACTCCTCTGAAATTCACAGCGAGAATGCCAAGGTCACAGTTATTGCGTGGATTCTTGCCTTCCGTCTGCATCTGTATTTAAGAACATTTCCCTCACCCCCACCACCCCTCTTTCTTCTAAGCCCTTTTCTAGGACTACGCAATTTTGATTGCTCTATGAAAATGAGTCCTTGAAACCCTTTGGGATCCAGAAGGTTACCTCTCCCACAAAGCTACATTGTGTCTAAATGTTCTCAATCTTCTGAAATTACAGTAATTGTAGTGTGGAAAAGTGGATAGAATTTCTGGAAAACAATTTTTTTAAAAATTTTAAATACAAGAAAAATCTGACTACATAGACAGATAAGTTAATTAAAATATCACTTTGGTGTCCTATTTCTTTCAATTGTAGTATAATTTCCTCAAGGTCTAAAAGTTGACATTCAGCTAGAGTTAACAACTTTTTTTTATTTTTTATTTTTTTAAAGACTTTTTTTTTTTTTTTTTTAATTTGACACCGAGAGAGAGAGAGAGAGAGAGAGAGATCACAAGTAGGCAGAGAGGCAGGCAGAGGGGGAGAGGGAAGCAGGCTCCCGGCCGAGCAGAGAGCCTGACTCTGGGCTGGATCCCAGGACCCTGGGATCATGACCAGAGCTGAAGGCAGAGGCTTAACCCCCTGAGCCACCCAGGGGCCCCTACAGTTAGCAACTTTAAATCAAACTCTAACTCCTAATTGTTTGGTTTCATAAACGGCAACCCTAGCTAACTATTAATGACCAGTGACAAGCCTATCGTTTCCCCGTCAGCAGGAATCATGAGACGTCCCTCCTCCCTTCCCCGCACAGATTCCCAGGGTTGGGGCTAGAAGGAATCGGAGTTCTGTCCCTCAATCTGTACTTCAAAATTCAATAGCGATCATATAAGGTAAGCCATGATTTATATTTTTGATGCCCCTGCTGACCTCAATTGAGAGGCTTGGTCCCTACATTTTCTTTTTTCTTTTTTTTTAGGGTTTTTTTTTAAGTCCCTAAATTTTCTTGCTTCACTTTATTTCTTTAATGACAGCTTTATTGAGATATAATTCACGTGCTATACAATTCACTCACTTCAACTGGACATCTCAATGGTTTTTAGTATACTCACACAGTTGTGCAACCCATCACCACGATCAATTCTGGAACATTTTACCATCCCAGAAGAAAACCTGCCCTCATCAGCAGTCTATTTCCTCCCTAACACTGAGCCCTACACAACCACTAATCTACTTTTTTTGTCCTTTTGGATTTACCTCGTCTGGAGATTTCCTATAAGTAAACTCAAATAATGTAGCATAATGTTTTCAAGGTTCATCCGTGTTGTAATACATATCAGTACTTCACGTTTTACTGCTAGATATTTCATTGTATGGATATATTAATAACATTTTATTTGTCCATTCATCAATATCATTTTATTAAAGATTTCTGAGAGAGAGCCCATAAGCACACAAGCAGGGGGAGGGTCAGAGGCTCCCCACTGAGCACACAGCCCAACCCCGGACTCAATCCCAGAGCCCTGAGATCATGACCTGAGCCAAAAATCAATGAGTCCATGGCAGGCATCCCCATTTTACTTTCCTTAAACCCAAATTGTGTTTGCTTTTATACTTTAGGTAAAATAATTTCTGCCTTTGCCCTCTGTGTTTATCTTTAGCATTCTCTCCTATGGTTTGATGATCACTTTGCCCCCTACATCCCTCCAGAATTGCTAAAGCAGCCATCACCTACTGGAGTCATTTATCATGCTCTTGGCCACCAGATCTGAATTCTCTTCCTTATGAAACAGAGTCCTCTTCCTACTACCAAAGAGAAAAATGCCAGATATTCCCTTCTCCATTCTCTTGCTCTAGGACATGGGGCCAGGGGAGGGCAGGATGCCTAGGTGGCTCAGTGGGTTAAGCCTCTGCCTTTGGCTCAGGTCATGATCTCAGGGTCCTGGGATTGAGTCCCGCATTGGGATCTCTGCTCAGCAAGGAGCCTGTTTACTCCTCTTTCTCTCTGCCTGCCTTTCTACTTGTGATCCCTGTCAAATAAATAAATAAAATCTTTTTTTTTTTTTTAAAAAGCCATATTGATCATGAATACTCTTCCCTAGTGTTTGAGTCAAAAACTAATGACTAATGACTAATGAATAAGGAAGCACGCAGATTCCATTGTTAGCGTTGGGTAGTAGCAACTATAGCCAACCTCTAAAAGGACAGAAGCCGTGTCCACAGTTGGTAACACTGTGTGGACAGTACAGACTGCCGTGCTCTGTGCACTAGCAGCAAGCCCTTCCTGGTTCAGCTCTGCATCATTACTGAGGGCCTTCTGGCCCTCTAGCCTGAACCCGGTTCTCAGGCACTTCCTGAGAGGCTGTGAGCAACCCAAATGTTCCTCATACATTCCTTTTCTGCTTAAATTAGCTTAAGTCTTGGGGCACCTGGGTGGCTCAGTGGGTTAAGCCTCTGCCTTCGGCTTGGGTCATGGTCTCAGGGTCCTGGAATCGAGCCCTGTATCGGGCTCTCTGCTCAGCAAGGAGCCTGCTTCCCCCTCCCCCTCTGCCTATTTGTGATCTCTCTCTCTCTTTCTTTCTCTCTCTCTGTCAAATACATAAATAAAAATTTTTTTTAAAAATTAGCTTAGGTCAGTTTCTGTTGTTTATAGCTAAGACCCTGATTGATATAGTCTCTTGATCCACTCAACTGCACATATTTAGGGCATTGTATAAATATAAATATAAATATAAATATAAATATAAATATAAATATAAATATAATATATAAATATAAATATAAATATAAATATAAATATAAATTTCCTCTGGGGCACCTGGGTGGCTCAGTTGGTTAAGTGTCTGCCTTCGCTCAGGTCATGATGTGGGGTCATGAGGTTGAGCCCCACATCAGGCTTCCTGATGTGAAGCCTCTCCCCCAACTGGTGCTCTCCTTCTCCCTCACTCTCTCTCAAATACATAAAATTCTTAAATGTCAATGGGATCCTATGTGAGACACATTTGAGAAATATATATATAATATTAAGACTGTATATTTTCAGGGGCACTTGGATGGCTCAGTTGGTTAAGCACCTGCCTTTGGCTCAGGTCATGATCTTGGGGTGTTAGGGTCATGCCTCAAGCCCTGCATCTGGCTCCCTGCTCAGTGCGGAGTCTGCTTCTCCTTCCACCTCACCCCCCACCCATGTTCTCTTGCTCACTCTCAAATAAATTTTTTTTTTAAATTTAAGATTTTATTTATTTATTTGACAGAGAGAGACAGAACAAGCAGGGTTAGCAGGACACAGGGAAGCAGACTCCCCACTGAGCAGGGAGCTGGATGTAGGGCTTGATCCCAATGAGGCATAATTTTTTTTTTTGAAGATTTTAATTTATTTATCTGAGAGTGTGAGTGAGCATGCGTGAGCAAGGGGAAGGAGCAGACGGAAAAGGAGAGGAGGGGAGAGAATCTCAAGCAGACTCCCTGCTGAGCATGGAGCCCAACTCTGGGCTCAGTCTCATGACAACGTAAGACCTAAGCTAAGACCTGAGTCAAAACCAGGAATCAGATGCTCAACCAACGGAGCCACCCAGGTGCCCCATGAATTCGGTTTTTGAAATAAGATTTTTTTTTAAAGATTTTATTTATTTATTTGACACAGAGAGATCACAAGTAGGCAGAGCAGCTGATGGGGGGGTGGGGAGCAGGTTCCCTGCTGAGCAGAGAGCCCGATGTGGGACTCGATCCCAGGCCCCTGAGACCATGACCTGAGCTGAAGGCAGAGGCTTAACCCACTGAGCCACCCAGGCGTCCTGAAATAAGATTTTTTCAAAAAGATTTTATTTACTTATTTGACAGAGAAAGAGAGAGAAGCAGCAAGAGAGGGAACACAAGCAGGGGGAGTGGGAGAAGGAGAAGCAGGCTTCCCGCTGAGCAGGGAGCCTGATGCAGGCTGGATCCCAGGACCCTGGAATCATGACCTGAGCCAAAGGCAGACACTTAACAACTGAGCCACCCAGGAGCCCTGAAATAAGATTTTTTTTTAAAGGGACTTTGTCAACCCTCTCTCTGCTCCATGTTTTTCATATTAAAAAACAAAACAAACAAACAAAAAATTGCTAAGTCAGAAAGGAAGGAAATGTGACCTTGCATTATGCCCGCATGTTGTAAAAGTCCGCATAATTCAGTAAGTAGCACAGATTTCATGTCTTTCATCCCCTCACTTCTCCATTCCAACAACTGTCCACAAGTTAAAATCCAGCAGTTCATAATACTCAAGAGAGCAAAGGTCGTTTTCCCAAACCTAATAATCCTTAAAAATAATAAAACCCAGTAATACCCCTGCTGAGCTGTCCTAAACCACAACACTCCCCAAACCAAAATAAACTCCATATGTAGCAAAGACTTAAACATTGAGGGGAAAAAAGTGAAAATGCTAGAATAAAACATGGGTAAATCTTATATTTTACAACCACAGAGGTATGAAATAACTTCCTAAAGTTCCACAAAATGCCATATGATTCCATAAAATATAAAATCTCTGTCACACCGAAAACTGTGGAGTCAAAAGACAAATGACAGTGTGGGAGAAATATGTGCAACACAGCAGATAAAAGACTCCTCCACCTATTACAATGTACACTTTACAAATCGATTTTAAAATATACGGATAAAATATACGGAAAATGTACCTTTTCAATCATTTTTAAGCGTGCAGTTCGATGGTATGAAGAATATTCACCGTGTTATGCAACCATCAATCCATCTCCAGAACTTTTACCTTCCCACACCAAGACGCTAAACCCATTAAACAGCAGCCCCCTTTCTACTTTCTGCCTCCCGGAGTCTGACTACCCAATGGACCTCATAATGTGGAATTATATGGTATTTGTACTTTTTTGTGACTGGCTTACGTCATGTACCATAAAGCCTTTCGAGCTTCATCCTTATTGTTGCAGGGGTCAGGATTTCCTTCCTTTTAAAGGCTGAATAATATTCCATTGTATTAGTCTATACCACATGCTGTTTAACCATTCATCCATGGATGAATGATTTTTAGGGAGTCTCCATCTTTTGCCTATACTGTACAGATCGTTTTCTTTAAAAAGACAAATAATCCAGTTAGTGGCCAAACCCAGGAGGTCCACGTCTTGGTTCACCCCGGGGACTGCCGGCGGGGAAAAGAGAAGCCGGCACAGACTGAAGCAGGCTGTGGGTCTGGGGTGACAAGGCTGGAGATCTGAAGCACCGCCAGCTTCCCTCACATAATTCTTGCTGAATTCTGCATCTGCTTCAGAGACCAAAGTGTTCTGGACACTTTTAATATCCCTTTAGCACCCTTCTGCCGTTCTGAGGAACTGCTTGGGCTGTCCCCCAGAGTGTCTCCCCAAGTACTAGTTATTTCCTTGGTGCTTGAGTTTGTGAGGGATCTGGTTACAAAGCGGCATCAGTTCTGGATGGCTGCTCCCACCCCTATTTTTCCCCCTGCTATTTTAGTGTGCAGTTTTACAGAATCCCAGATTCCTTGGGAAGGCATACAGCAGAAACATCTTTACTTCCAACACCCGAGAACAAAAGAAGGCATTTTGTGCTTACTGCCATAGAGAGAAGAAGAAAGCTAGGTAACAGGCTGGCAATTCAAGGAGAAAGACAAAAGCAGAATGTGCAGGGGAAAACAAAACCACACACAATGCTCTCCTGTGAAACTTACCCCTCTGTGATTACAAAATGATTTTATACCACGCATGCTTCTAATGCACTAGCAGTAGCATGGATAAATACTGGTATGTTATGAGTTCAAGGTCTGCACGAGAAAGCAGGAATCTTTTCTTCTCGCTAACAATAATGCTTGCTCTAAGATACAAAATTGTCATATACAAACGTGAGAGCTTTTTAATTGCAGGCACTACCAGCACGCTGTTCCTTGAAATTAGCAATTTAGCTTTAGAAATAAAAGAAACTGGGTTAGAGGATAAAAGTGTCAGCTATATTCCTACCCCCATCAATCCACAGAAAGATCATCTAAGTATTTCATCTTTCAACTGAAAACAATTTTAGAATGATTAAAATTACTACAATCTTATCAGGTATGCAAAATTATAAATTTAATAAATTTATAAATAATTTATAATAAATTTATAAACCACATTCATCTAGGACTTTCTTTAAAGCATTAAAGTCTGCTGTTAAAAGGAGTCTCTTTGAGGGGTCCCCTTGGTATCTGAGGAAGGCCCAGATTCCTTTCTCTAATCTGTCAGTAGGGAGCTAGAGTGGGTGTTAAAACAGACAAGGAGGGGCTCCTGGGTGCCTCAGTGGGTTAAAGCCTCTGCCTTCAGCTCAGGTCATGATCTCAGGGTTCTGGGATCGAGCCCCACATCAGGCTCTCTGCTCAGCAGGGAGCCTGCTTCCCCCTCTCTCTCTCTGTCTGCCTCTCTGCCTACTTGTGATCTCTGTCTGTCAAATAAATAAATAAAATCTTAAAAAAAAAAACAAAAAACAGACAAGGAGGGGAGCTGTGAGGTGGCTCTGCACTTTGCTGGACCACTATTAAAGTGTCTATCTAGAAATTACCAGCAGGAAAGAACAAAAGAGAAATCAAAATAGTACAGAGCAAACACCTTCACTCCATACCCATGATCTGTGCTGTAAGAACACTGGCCACAGAGGCAGAAAGGGGGCCAAAGTAACAGGGAACTGAAGATAATTCCATCACTCGTGCATGTTCACTTATCCCATGGCCAGTGTGACGCAGAGCACAGCATTCCTCTCTCAGGGAGAGCACAGGCAGGAACTTCTGCCCTAGGACCTTACAAAGTAACAGCAGAGAGAGAATGTACCTTCGAAAATGCCCGGCTCCCTCAAGGAGCCTTACCCACTGTGCCACACGGGGGATGTTGGAATAACAAGAACATTCTGCAGAGGGGCCAAGGCCTTACTTCCTCAGAGGACAGATCTGGAAAGATCTAGCTCTCTGACGTCTAACCAACAGTAACAACAGCCCTAACCAAGCGGGAGGAGAGCCACTACTTCCACTGCCCTACCTGCTGGTCATCACCTCAGCTCTCCACTGGCCCACCTCTCGGCAGATACTGACAGCAGACATCCCCTGTTAAAGTGTTTGGAGCTTTGGGGGAAGAAAAGCAGTTTTAAATCAATGAATCATTATGACTCAACCCTGAGCTGGGGGAGAAGCTCAAACAGTGAGAACAGTTCCAAAACCTAATCTGCTCTGAATCGGATTCATGAAGATCTTCCCTCAAAGATACTTGGAGACATGAAAATAAAGGTTCCTTATTCTCCTCGGGACAAACTCCAGTCCCAGCCTCAAAACCACTCCTGTACCCCTGCCGTGTTAGGGGGAGACACAACACGTGGTTAAAGCATGCACTGCGGACCAAAGCCAGAGCCGATGACTCTTGAGAAACCAGGGAGGACAGCGCAACCTGCACAACAGAACCAATAGCGTCCCTTGCTGTTTTTGTCTGTGCTTGAGACTTCCTTTTTGAGGAGATACATTTAAATGGGCAAATATTTTACATAGCCTTTCACACAGCACGTTACACCATTCATTCAGAGTGACTTAGAAATCATGCAACGCCTGGGGAAGAGATATACATTTTATTCAGTACACCAAGACCCCATGGGACAGTAACAGCTTTGTTAAAAGCATAAATTGCATATGAGATCTAAGGCACTCTCAGGGCAAGAGTTTTAAAAGAAGAATTTCTGAGCCATAAATGAGACAGTTAAGGAGCTAAACACAATAGTTGATAATATAGAGCTCTGAAAATAAAGGCATGTATTATTTAAACATTGGAAAGTCATTATGTATTCATCTAATCGGCAATATGAAAAGATGGAAATCTAATCTGTCATAAATCACACAGAAGATTGGAAGAGCAATTAAGTATCATCTTAGCAAACTTCTTGTAACTTAAGGTTGACAACTAGCTAGTGACTTACAGGATTCCTTTGCTTCTGAGTTATGTATACAGAGAGACAGACAGACAGACACAAGAGAAAGATGAGAGATGAAATGGGAGTTAGTTCACTATTCTTATGTTGGATCTTCTAATAACTGTATTCGATGAGGGGAAGGGGAAGAAACCAAGCTTCCAGAAAGATTTTTGCCACCTGTACGTTCCCTGAATTACATCAGTTGTCTGTGGATCTTCAAAAGGGCACGTGCACCCTAGTGTAGATAGCAGCAATGTCCACAATAGCCAAACTATGGAAAGAGCCCAGACGTCCATCAACAGATGAATGGATGAAGAAGGTGTGGGAGATATATACAATGGAATACTATGCAGCCATCAAAAGAAATTAAATCTTGCCATTTTCGATGAGGTGGATGGAACTAGAGGGTATTATGCTGAGCGAAATAAATCAATCAGGGAAAGACAATTATCGTATGATCTCTCTGATATGAGGAATTTGAGAAGCAGGGCGGGGGTCTTGGGGGATGGGGAAGGAAAAAATGAAACAAAATGGGATCGGGAGGGAGACAAACCATAAAACACTCTTAATCTCATGAAACAAACTGAGGGTTGCTGGGGGGAGGGGGGAGGGAGAGTGTGGTTGGGTTATGGACATTGGGGAGGGTATGTGCTATGGTGAGTGCTGTGAAATGTGTAAGCCTGACGATTCACAGACCTGTACCCCTGGGGCAAATAATACATTATATGTTGATAAAAATAATTAATAAAAAAATTTGTCTGTGGATCTTTGGAAGAAGCATGAGGTAACAGAAATCAAAAAACGTAGGTTTCAAACTCAGCTCCACAGCCAGATGCTCTGTGACCTTAGAAAAGTTAATTAGCCCCTCTTAACTTCCTCATTTGTAAAACAAGATTTTATACTATTTTATACTATCTATACATCTATTTCACATACCTATTGTTAAGTTTGAGTGAAGGAACACGTGGACATCTTTTATAAGAGACAATCAATGTCAGTGCTCCCCACACACACTCCCTGTTCACCACTTAAAAGAGAAGTGGCCACAGTTAGATGGTGTCCTATTTAACACAGTAATTCTTGCTTGATACTAAAAAATTATCAGTTATGGAACAGTAATTACTAAAATTAGGTTTACAAAAAGTTTTTAAAAGCTGGAGAAATGTGAAATATTCACAGAACAAGTTAAGTATGGGCATCTCAATGAGATTCTTCACAAAATTATTATCTATAACACTAAGGGCACATCTTGGCAAAAGAGCAAAAGTACAATACAAAACATTGTCAAGCATGTAGTTCCATCAACACGTAACCTAATCTCTCTCCAAGAGGGCACCTTAGTTGAAGTTCTACCCATTTGAAATGTGTAGCTGTTCTAATATTAGCTCCCTCATCTCTTTCAAGGGATAAGCTTGTCTTTCACTGCTAATTGAACAAATCAATCCTCAAAACCAGACTAGTGACATATAACACTTATGAGTACTGCACTCCCACTGATGGCAAAAGGATAAAACCGAGTCCCTATAGGCCGGTGACTAAATTCTGTATTTGGCGAGAACTTTCTATAATATAGTTGTATAAATTTATCTAGCACCTAGTTATAAGCTGACTGGATCTATTGTTTAGAGACTATCATATAAATGACATACGAGAAAATAATAAAGAGGTTTTAACTTGGACACTGCAGCCATGCCCATTTTAAAGGTTGAAACCAAATAATAAACTTTTAAACAGATTGGCTTTAAAAAGAGTAGAAATATACATGCAGGCCCCAAATAATACTAATTCTCAAGGCATCAACACTACAATTTTCTATTAATGAATAAGATAATAGAGACAACCAAACATCATTACTTGGGGACTTAACAGCACGTTACCGAACATAAGGGGCTTTGAGCAGATTTACATTCCTAATTATGTTTTGCTTAATCTAACATTAAAATGATCTTGCAGTATCTCAGAAGCTCTGTGGTGGGGTGACTAGCAATACACTAAGTGGCAAGCATGGTGATCCTGTGATGCGATCTAATTTGGTAACTCCCTCATATACAAATTACCTTACGTCATTAAAGTTTACACCCTTCTTGTGGGCTTGAAAATTGAAAATCAGCCCACTGAGTCATAAAAACATGACCCCAAATAACAGGAGTCTCAGTCTCTTGAGGGTTTTCCCCCTAAGATCAGAAACAAGCCAAGAATGTCCTCTCCCACCACTTCTAAAACACAAGAGCAGACTTGGAGGAATATAAAGAATAGCCCTTGCTCTTTGTAAAGGCATGTCAAAATCAACCCAGGGTAGCAGACAGACACCCGGATCTACAGAAGTCAGTAAAGAACACTAGAAATGGTGACGACACAAGTAGCTATAATCTTCTCTTCTTTCCTGAAAAGACAACTGATATTTAAGGCAAAATTACTAACACTGGAAGGCAGGCTGCATTAGTGTAGGTAGAAGTAAACTAAACATTAACACAAAGAGCGGGAAGGAAGGGAAGAGAATTACACTGACATGTGAGGGGCAGGAAGAGTGCAGTGTCTGTCCTCCCGAAGTTAACGTATGCATTTAACGAAATCCCACCCCCCAAGATAGGATTGAGCTCTTTAATAATCATAGAGTCGTTCTTTAAAAAGTTTAAATGTAAAAATAAACACAAAAGGATAGCTGAGATCATGAAAAGAGCCATGAGAGGTACTACAACACATTTAAATGACTCTTTGACTGAAACAACTCCTAGCACATGCAGACAGAGATGCCAAGGGAATGCAGAGTCCAGAAATAGACCCCTATCTAGCATGTGAGAGCGATATACCTCAAACCACTGAGGCAAAGACAGTTTTCTTAATAAATAGGGTTGGTACAACTGGAGAGTTATTTGGAATAAGATTAGATCCATTCCGCAAACTATATCAGAAAATAAATTCCAAAGCATCAGATATCTAAATGTAAAATATAAAATGAGTACTAAGGGAAAATGTAAGTGAATTCCTCTTTAGCAAGAGTACAGAGAAAGCCTTTCCAGCTATGATTTAAAATCTACATGCTAAAAAAAAATAAATTGATAATTTGGCTATGTAAAAATAAAACCTTTTTTGGGAAACATTTTTCTAAGTATGTCTCCTAAGGCAAGGGAAACAATAGCAAAATTCAACTTTTGGGACTACCAAAATAAGCTTTTACACAGTGAAGGAAACCATTAAAAAAACAAAAAGGCAATCTACTGAATGGGGAGAAAATATTTGCAAATGATACATCTGGTAAGAGGTTAATATCCAAAATATACAAAGAACTTCCACAACTCAACACCAAAAACCTTCCCGAATAATCTAATTAAAAAATGGACAGACAACCTGAATAGACATTTTTTTCCAAAGAAGACATACACATAGCCAACAGACATGAAAAGGTGCTCAATATCACTCATCATCAGGGGACTGCAAATCAAAACTACTATGAGATGCCACCTCACACCAGTCAGAATGGCTAAAATAAAAAGCACAAGAAATAAAAAGTTTTCATGAGGATGTAGAGAAAAGGGAACCCTCATGCACTGATGGTGGGAATGCAAACTGGTATGGCCATTGTGGAGAACAGTATGGAAGTCCCTCAAAAAGTTAAAAATAGAAATACTATATGATACAGTAATTACACTACTGGGTATTTGCCCAAAGAAAATGAAAAAACTACTTCAAAAGATACATGCATCCCAATGTTCCCTGCAGCATTACTTACAACAGCCAACATACTGAAGAAGCCCAAGTGTCTACCAATAGATGAATAGACAAAGAAGATGTAGTATATCTACACAATGGAATATTATTCAGCCATGAAAAAGGAAGGAGCTCTTGCCTTTGCAACAAAATGGATGGACCTATAGGGTATAATGCCAAGTGAAGTAAGTCAGACAGAGAAAGACAAATACCATATGATCTCACTCATATGTGGAACTTAAGAAACATAAGAAATGAGAAAGAAAAAAAAAGGTACAAACAAAAACACAGTCTTAAACAGAGAATGAACTGATAGTTGCCAGAGAAGAGATGGGTGGGAAGATGGGTAGGAAGACAGGTGAAATAAACAAAGGGGATTTAGATGGATAAATAGATAAAATTAAAACTTCTACATATACAAAGTAGAAAAAACAGAAATAAAGGGTTATACCTCTGAATATGCAAAGAGGTTTTTAAAATGAAGAATAAGATGGGGTGCCTGGGTGGCTCAGTGGGTTGAGCCTCTGCCTTCAGCTCAGGTCATGATCTTGGGGTCCTAGGATCAAGCCCTGCATTGGGGGTCTCTGCTCAGCAGGGAGCTTGCTTCCCTCCCCCCACCCCGTGTGCCTCTCTGCCACTTGTGAGCTCTGTCAAATAAATAAAATCTTTAAAAAATAAAAAATAAAATGAATAAATAAAAATGCCAGAGAAAAAGAGGCAAAAAAAAAAAAAAAAAAACCAACCCATGAAAAGACAATTCACAAAAAGATATAAAGACAGACCTTAAAATATGGAAAGATATTCAACTTGACCTACAAGAAAAATGCAAATTTGAACCACAATGAGATACTAGCCATCACCTAGCCAATTTTCCAGCCATCATATTGGTAAAAATTGAAAAGCTTGATAATCAACTCTGTTCACAGGGTTCTGGAGAGACACATTCATTCACTGCTGCTGGGCATGCAAAAGGGGCAGGCTCAGCGGACAACTGGCATTATTTAGTAACGATTCCCTTTGAACCCACTTCTAGGGGTGTGCTCTGATTATGCATGTGTGGTTCTTCATTGCAATACCATTTATAATTGAAAAAGACCAAAAGCCACCTAACTGTCCAAAAAGAGGATATAGTTGAATAAACTACTTTATGAACACACAATAGAGTACTAAGTAGCTATTAAAAATAGCAAACATTTCTTTTTTTCTTTCAGGTTTTATTTATTTGAGAGAGAGAGTGAGAATGAGAGAGAGAGCATGAAAGGGAGGAGGGTCAGAGGGAGAAGCACACTCCCCACTGAGCTGGGAGCCTAATGTGGGACTCGATCCTCGGACTCCAGGATCATGACCCAAGCCAAAGGCAAGTCGCTCAACCAACTGAGCCATCCAGGCGCCAAAAAGAGCAAACATTTCTCTAAACTGATGTGAGGTGATTTCTAAGAGATACGGTCGAGGATAAAATAAGCAAAGTGCAAAAAAGACTACATACATGCACCTTAAAAAAAAAATAACATCTTTATTGAGATATAATTCACATGCCCTACACACCCATGTAAAGTTCACAATTCAATGGCTTTTAGTACCTTTAGAGTTTGCCACATCACCACAGTTTTAGAACACTTACATCACCCCAGAAAGAACCTCTGTATCCATCAGCAGCCACTGATCATTTGCCCCCAATATCCCCACCCCAGGCAACCACATATGTGCTTCTGTCTCTACAGAAGCCTGTTTTGATATAGTCTGTGAGAAGGAAGGGAAAATAAGAAGGCATATATATGCCCACTGTGACAACATGAAATGTATAAAGGATAAGTCAGGAAGCCGTTAGGGGGTTACCTACAAGGGGTGGGAGAGGGTGGGCGGAGAGATCCAGGACAGAGTGACACGTCTCTGGGTGCCTCTTACATAGCTTTAACCTTGGGAGAAGGCAATGTTGCACACACAGTTAAATCAGGAAGGGTGGGAAGGGGAGGAAGTACCTAAAACTGAAAATAAACAAATACGGTCCTCTGTATTTCAAGTGAACACAGTCACCACAGTAAAGGTGGTGGGAGGGAGGAAGAACTAAGTCAGAAATTTATAAACACCATATGTAACTGTATACTCTGAATTGTGGGGGAAAACAGCAAACAAATCCTCAACTCTTTCTAGGAGGTTTGTTTTTTGCAGTGGTAAATGGGAGAAGCAGTTTGGAAACTACACTAGATGAATTACACTGCTGAGTTCTAGGGCTCTTGCTGGGAAAGAAGGAACATGGAAAAAAGGAAGAGGGGAAGGCAAGAAAGAAACCTGTGGGGATACACTGGAATTGGAAGTACTGATGTGAACACTGTAGTAATCATGTGTTCACACCAATACTTCCAATTCCAGTCTATCTGGCCCGTGTGTGTGTGTGTGGTATGTAGAGATACATGCAAGCAACGGTGTGTAAGCTTATAGATATATGTATATACATGTATTCCCTAGCTTTGACCACATAGCAAACACAACCCAGGAGCAATGCACATGCTCACCACCCAAATCTTAGTTTGTAAAACCACTCACTTTAAAAGGGACCGGGATGGGGGTGAGGGGGGCACCTGGGTAGCTCAGTGGGTTAAAGCCACTGCCTTCAGCTCAGGTCATGATCCCAAGGTCCTGGGATCAAGCCCTGCACCAGGCTTTCTGCTCAGCAGGAAACCTGCTTCCTCCTCTCTCTCTGCCTGCCTCTCTGCCTACTTGTGATCTCTGTCAAAAAAATAAATAAAATCTTAAAAATAAAATAAAATAAAAGGGACCAGGGCTCCTGAGAAAAATGGCCCATTCCAACATTGGGACAGGTCAGGTACAAGAGGAGTTTGGAAGATCATGAATGTTAGAAAGTAAGGAAGTATCCAAAAAAAAAAAAAAAGTGGCATGTGTCACAGGTATCTAGGACCTAGCTAAAAGGGGCTTCCAACTGGCTAAATCCAGGATACTTTGAGATATGAGCTAAGTATAAAATACACGCCAGATTTCAAACATTTAGTACCCCTCCCAAAAATCAGAATGTAAACTATCTCAACAATTTTTATATGGATTACATGTTGAAATGATAATATTTTTGATATATTTAGTTAAATAAAATATTTATTTGCACTTGTTTCTTTCTATAACATAGCTACTAGGAAATTTGGAATTGCATATGTGGCCCACATTATTGAACAGTGCTGCTATAGATTAAAAGATTTTAAAAACAGATCAGCTTTTTTTTTTTTTTTTTAATGAGCTAACCTATAGTGTCTAGAGCTACGTTTCATGATAAAACTATTTTTTAAAACACAGGAAGTAATTACTATAAGCTCAGGACAGTGATTAACAGAGATGATATAAAGAAGGACCTGGGGGGTATATAACATTTTATTTCTTGACCCAGGTGGTGATTTCAAGGGCATTTGTTTTCCTTGTGCTATAAATTTTGTGTGTGTGGTTTTCTGTAACTGTATTTTATTTGACAATAAAATCATGCAACAAAAAAAAGAAAAAGATATTTTAAGCTTCCTGACACAAAAGCAGATTTCTACACACATTTAAAAAAAAATAAAAGCAAATGCTATTGGCAGGACTGAAAAACATTAATCAACTTTTAAAAACTTCTTGAAGTTTATTTTAAAGGACCATAAAATTTAATTGAAGCTCATTTGGCTCCTACTCTGTACTTTTAAAATCAAAGTGATTATATAAATCTAGAAACCTTTTTCTACATCTTGTTTATTAAATAATTTAGACAGCACAAGCTGAGCATTGCTACAATTCGTGGAAAAGAAAAACAGCATTTTACAAAATTTAATGAAGCATGTTATGTCTTTGCAGTCTTTTAAATTACAACCTCCTTTTTATAATTAAACTTTTTCTTATAAATTATATGGTTTCAAATGACTAAGAATTTCTTCAGCGTGGCGGAAATTAATTTACCTTCTTAAAGGGAGATTGATGCTGTTGACTTCTCATTTAACTAACACACGAAACAGCACATAACCTCTGCTTTTGTTTGTGCTTTTGAGAAAACAATCCATGTCAGTATCCTGCGGACATAAATTTTCCTGGCAAAAGAGGAAAACAAATTCTAGCCTTTAGACTCTCCTCCAAACTTTAATAATATCTAGCAAAACTGGGCAATGGTACCATTATATAGCAAAGGCAAATACAGTAAGGGAATGCTAACCTCAGAAAGACAAAACTGGTATTTCTCAAGTCATAGGTGTGCAACTTTGGTATAGATCAGAAATCACCCTGGGAGCCTGCTTAAAATAGAACCCCCCCCCCACCAAGTCCTACCCAAAAGCAATTAATTCAGTCGGAATCTACAGGTGCTGTCAACATCTATAATATTTTCCCTAAACCTCAGTGGAATACTAAATTCCTCCGAGACAGAAAACAAGAAGGGATGGGAACGGACCATATGAATTCCGAGCCTACTTGGCAAACACCTCGGCAATCTGTGGCTCAGAGTAAGACCGCAGAAGGAAAACATGGGCAAGCAAAAAGCATTTTCGATGTGTGGGATGCAACTTCCAAATATGTGAGACTCAATATACACACATTCTTCAGCTGATAGGGAATTTTACTGAGCATATTTAGGTATTTAGTCTCATTGCCTCCACTATTACAAAGTACAAATAAGAATAATTCCAACCAGCTCTGAAGAGCTTCCTTTCTAACACGAGAGTTGGAGTTAGAATGAATGTAGCTAAGTATCACTCCCACAGAACACATGTAAACTTCCACTTCCTATTCTCTGATTACAATCTCCTGTGTCTTCAGCCTCTTCCCAACATACCTGCTCCTCCAGAGCCCCTTCTAACCTCTTATTTCTTCCCCATCCAGCCCCTACTCCAGAACTAATGGACCATGTGAATTACTCTTACAAGCATCCCCCGCTACCTTCTACACTAGCCAGCAAAACCCTGACCCTGGATTCATGATCTCTGCCTCTATATGCAACAGGGTTCCAGAGATATCCATGAAATGCAGATCTGTCCCACATTTTTTTTAAATTATGGTAAAATACACATAACATAAATTAACCATCTTTTTTGTTGTTTGAGGAGAGAGAGAAAGAGATGGGGCAGGGAGGGCAGAGGGAAAGAGAGAATCTTAAGTAGGTTCCATGCCCAGCTCGGAGACCCTCCAAAGGCTGGATTCCCTCAGATCATGCCCTGAACTGAAATCAGGAGTCAGACGCTTAACCAAATGAGCCACCCAGGCATCCCCATCTTAACCATTTTTAAAAGTACAGTTCAGTCGCCAAACTGTGGAAAGAATTGAGATGCCCTTCAACAGATGAATGGATAAAGAAGATGTGGTTCATATATATGATGGAGTATTATGCCTCCATCAGAAAGGATGAATACCCAACTTTTGTATCAACATAGACGGGACAGGAGGAGATTTTGCTGAGTGAAATAAGTCAAGCACAGAGAGTCAGTTATCATACGGTTGGTTGGTTTCACTTACTTGTGGAACATAAGGAATAACATGGAGGACGTTACTCTAGAGAAGGAAAGGAGAAGTGACCTGGGGGAAATTGGAGGGGGAGACTAAAGATGAGAGACTGTGGACTCTGAGAAACAAATGAGGATTTTGGAGGGGATGGGGTGGGGAGATGGGTGAGCCTGGTGGTGCGTATTAAGGAGGGGACATATTGCATGGAGCACTGGGTGTGGTGCATAAGCAATGAATCTTGGAACGTGAAAAAAATTAAATTAAGATGTTTAAAAAAAAAAACAGTTCAGAAGCATTAAGTATATGCCTATTATTGTGCAACCAGAACTTTTCCATCTTACAAAACTGAAACTCTGTATGCATTAAACAGCTCCCCACCTCCCTTGGTCCTCAGCCCTGGTAAGCACCATCTTATGACTCTGTGAGTTTGGTTACTCTCGATATCTTGTATGAGTGGAATCATACAGTATTGTTCTCTGTGATCGCCTTATTTCACTTGGCCCTATTATCTTTTATCAATACTTTCTGGTATTCCTTGTTACAGCAGTCTTCTCCTTAACCCTGACTTATCTTAACCCCGGTACTTTTATCTTTCTCTTATTGTTCTTAAAGGGACATGCTCTTTTTCTGATTATAAAAGTAATCCACATTCAAAGCACAATACTCTTAAAAACATGAAGAAAAAAAAAAAAAGGCATTGGTTCCTGAATTTCTACTACCTAAAAAGAACCACTGTTAACATTAATGAAACTAGAGTCTTCACAAGGTCCTACCGTCATTATGTTCTATGTGCCTGTATCTGATGCAGGAAAAAAAAAATTCCTTTTAACATGGTATTCAAACATACCGCATTTTCTTTCCTACTTTTATCAGTCCTACTATCGGTCTTTGTCCATCTCCCTGTCATTTTCCCTCATCTTTTAGGTCAGCTCTTGCAACAGCCATTAACTGGCTGCTCGTATTGCCTTTACCCAGGGATGCCTGGCTGGCTCAGTTAGTAGTGCATGCAATTTCTTGCTCCCAGGGTTGTGTGTTCAAGCCCCACATTGAGGGGTAGAGTTTACTTAAAAAATATTTTTAGGGACGCCTGGGTGGCTCAGTTGGTTGGACAACTGCCTTCGGCTCAGGTCATGATCCTGGAGTCCTGGGATCGAGTCCCGCATCGGGCTCCCAGCTCCACCGGGAGTCTGCTTCTCTCTCTGACCACCTCCTTGCTCATGTTCTCTCTCACTGCCTCTCTCTCAAATTAAAAAAAAAAAAAATTTAATAATTAAGAAAAATTAACAATCATCTCTTCATTATCTCCTTCCAGAAAAATTTTCTTTTGCCCACTCCAGCCTCAGTTAGTGTCCCTCTTCTGATCAACATGACAGCCTGGGCACCCCTCTGCTACTGAACTTACCACATGGTCTCCTAAGGACGCACTTGCATCTCTCCTACCACTAGCCTGTCAGCTTGAGGGCACAGGCCACATCAGACTCCTCTTTGGATCTCTAGCGCAGTGGCAAGTACATAAAAGACACTCAAAAAATGTTTGATGATTAGTTTTCTAAATACACTTCCTTGTTTTAAAATTTTCAACAGCTAAATTCATATTTCCCTTGATCATTTTTTAATGCTTTCTACAGAGTCTGGCTTCAGCCACTTATTGTGACCATAAGTCCTCCCACTGAATTTTAGTTTAAGAAAAAAAAAAAAAGTGACACTCTCTACATTACAAATTCTTATTCTGTTTTGGTTACTAACAAAGAGGGGCAAAGTAATTAGGCCCAACCTTCCTAGAGATTAATTCCAAATCAAGGAACATTTATAGAACACCTAGCTCATGCTAGGCTAGACTTAGGGCTGGCATTGCCCTTGTCACATTACATCGGCATTGGGCCATTAGAAAGCCCTACCATGGGAGGCTCAAGTGACAGGAGAAAACAGCTGTTAATTTTCCAATGACCTTTTTTTCTACTTACAAAAGTAAAACAGTTTTAAAAAATTCAATAGTGTATATATAGAAACCTAAAATTATCCATTATTCAACCATATTGAAGTAAACCTCATTGTATTTTCACCCGGTCACAGTCTATGTTTATGATTTTATATGAACTATAAATACATTGTAAGTATACTATTTAAAAATCAATGTTAGGGGGTGCCTGGGTGGCTCAGTTGGTTAGGCGACTGCCTTCAGCTCATGATCCCAGAGTCTAAGGATCAAGTCCCGCATCCGGCTCCCAGGTCCATGGGGAGTCTGCTTCTCCTCTGACCTTCTCCCCTCTCATGCTCTCTCTCACTATTGCTCTGTTAAATAAATAAATAAAATCTTTAAGAAAAAATCAATGTTAGGGGCGCCTTGGTGGCTCAGTGGGTTAAGCCTCTGACTTGGGCTCAGGTCATAATCTCAGGGTCCTGAGATCGAGCCCTGCATTAGGCTCTCTGCACAGAGGGGAGCCTGCTTCCTCCTGCTTCCTGCCTCTCTGCCTACTCATGATCTCTGTCTGTCATGTAAATAAAATCTTTAAATAAATAAATAAAAATCAATATTAAATCACCAGTGTGTCCAAACTTATTTGACAACCCAAATTTAACAGTTGTATAATAGTCCCTTTTATGGTCATCATACAATTTAATTATTCTAATATTGGTAGAAATTTAGATGGCTCCCCATTTTTTCATTATAAATGATGACTCAATTAACTTTCTTGTGCATAAATCTTTATCCAATCCTTTTTTTAAAATTTTATTAAGTTTCTTATATTAACTCCAGTATAGTAAACATAGTATTATATTAGTTTTAGGTCCACAATATAGTGATTCAACAATTCTGAACATTACTCAGTGTTCACTGTGGTAACTGCATTCTTTAACCCCCTTCATCTTTTTCACCCATACCCCGCCCACCTCCCCTCTGGTAACCATCAGTTTGTCCTCTACAGTTAAAAGTCTATTTCTGGGTTTATCTTTCTTTCCTTTGCTTGCTTGATTTGTTTCTTAGATTCGACACATGAGTGACATCATATGATATTTTTCTTCTCTGACTTATTTCACTTAGCCTTATACTCTTTAGCTCTTTGCAAATGGCAAGATTTCATTCTTTTTATGGCTCAGTAATATTCCATTATGTGTGTGTGTGTGTGTGTGTGTGTGTGTATACACACACACACTACAGCTTCTTTATCCATTCACCAATCGATGGACATGGACTACTTCTAGAGTTTGGCTATTGTAAATAGTGCTGCAATAAATGTAGGGGTGCATACAGCTTTTCAAATTAGCATTTTGTATTCTTTGGGTAAATATATAGTAATGTGATTACTGAATCATAGGGTGGTTCTACTTTTAGTTTTTGTTGAGGAAACTCCATGCTGTTTCCCATGGTGGCTGGGTCAGATGGGATTCCCACCAACAGTGAATGAGCATTCCTTTTCTCCACACCCTTACCAACACTTGCAGTATCTCATGTTTTTTATCATAGCCATTCTGACAAGTGTGATGATCCTCTATTTCTTTGGTAGATTTAGAATGGTAAATTTGTCAGAAGGGAGAACAATTTTTTTATATGGAAAAACATACTGCTAAATTCTTTCACTAAAGGTTCTATCAATTTACATCGCCATTATCCACTTCAGAGTGCCCCTCACACTGTACCTCCTTCAGTATTGAACATTATCTTCTCATCTCTATTTGTCGATATAATAGGAAAATGGTATTTTACTTCTAACCATTTTAATCTGTGTTCCTTTGATAAGTACATGAAAATAACACTCAGTCTCACTAGTTAATAGGGATTTCTATTCCTAACAATCGGTTTAAAAATCTGGCTCTTAAAGAACTAATCAGAAAAATTCCATTGAATTAATTGACCTGGTAGCACCTATCCTTGTCTTTCGTTCTCCTTACCATGTTCCACATTTGAGAAGTGATTGCCATGGAGTTCTCTGAGAAGTTTACAGAAAGGTAACTACCTTTTATCAGCTCTGAGACAGTCACTTCCCTTACCAAATCTCCTTACCTAAGTGAATATGGATCCACTATCTACCTGTCTCTTTCCTTCATCTGTTTATCACTCTCTACACCAGGTCTTTTTACAGGTTAAAAAAAAAAAGAGAAAAAGCCCAGAGCATCTCACTTTGTACTTATACTTCTTCTTTTGATGTTGCTCGTCATTATTTCAAGAGCTATTCTAACATCAGCAATTTCCTTCATTACCACCTCTCGGCGGATAGCTTGACAGGAGGGAAAACTTGTCCTAGTCAGGCTCTCCGTTAGAGAAAATGCGGCTGATTTGGAAATCAGTGTACCCGAAGATTTCCCATGTTTAGGGAGCACAAGTTCCTCTGACATCAGAATTCATCCGCAAATAGTCAACATCTCTTGAGGACATTGCTAACTTCCCCAAGCAACTAATGACTTCTTTCAGATCGACTTTTACTTCAGGACATTTAAAGAAAAACCATTGGCTTTTACTTTTCTTGCCTCAACAATGGCAATAATAGCAAAAAGCAGCAGCAGCTCTACAATGTGCCAGACACTGTTCTACGTATTTCACCACACGCAGTAAACATGATTATTACTCCACTTTAGAGATGAGGCAACTGAGGAACAGATCACGTGACTTGCTGAAGGTTAGATACGTCTAAGCCTGGTAAACAAGAATCTCACCAACCTGAAAAATATGGCCCTGCCATCACTATTATTATTATTATTAAGTATTCGAGTACACTCTCTACACAGGGTTCGACTCCCGGCAGAGGCAGACTCAACTGACAGTACCATACCTCAGATAGTGCCCGTCCTT
>NC_081569.1:52366097-52444436 GCF_022355385.1 Mustela nigripes | reverse complement strand
AATAAGACAAGCAGAGAAAGACAACTATCATATGATCTCCCTGATATGAGGAAGTGGAGATGCAACATGGGGGGTTAAGGGGGTAGGAGAAGAATAAATGAAACAAGATGGGATTGGGAGGGAGACAAACCATAAGTGACTCTTAATCTCACAAAACAAACTGAGGGTTGCTGGGGGAGGAGGGTTGGGGGAAGGGGGGTGGGGTTATGGACACTAGGGAGGGTATGTGCTATGGTGAGTGCTGTGAAGTGTGTAAACCTGGTGATTCACATACTTGTATCCCGGGGGATAAAAATATATTATATGTTTGTAAAAAATAAAAAATTAAAAAAAAAAGAAATGATATAGTAGTTTTATAAATGGGCACTTTCTCAGTATATTTTATTTATCCTGGGTAAATGGTAAAGAATGGAGATTTTATTTAGTTTCTTGTCATGTGCCTTGGAGAATAGAGAGAAAAATGATTGTGGGTGGTACCAGCTTGCAAAATTGCCTCTGTAAATAGTTTTTCTGAAGAGCCTTATTATCTCCCTTAGTTTTGTCCATAGCAATAACCTTTTTCTGAATTTCCTTTGCTAATTACTTCATCTACCATTCTTGGTAGAAAATTTGAAGCAAATAAAGGCTAGCTTGTACCTTGCATCTGAAATTCAGCGTAGCAGGTTTTAGTCTTCATTAAAGATAGTATCAGTAATTTCATTAAGTAATACAATCAATAGTGGAAACTGTTAGGCCTAATTATCTAGAAAAAGTAGGCATGATCAAGTGCATATGCATGAGGACAAGAGGCTCATTATAGTCTATTTTATCTAGACATACCTTGAATACAAGTATACAAAATACGTGAAAAATCACTAGTCTTAACACATTCCTAATTCTCTGGTCTCCAATTTTTAAAAAACCAAAGTAACATTATGATAAGAAACCCTTCTGACTCAGAATTAGGCAAAGTGGTTCAAAAATGGAATCAAAGATAATTACACTAACATTCACACTTACTGGATTCTGCCTCTCTATATGGGTAACTATTATAGTGGGAAACCCAAGAAGGAAAACAAACTGAAAGAAGGTAAAATCTGAAAAAGCCTATCTTCTTTATATACATTTCAAACTTACTGCAATGAGACCAGAAAGACCTAGAAAAATTTACATGTAATTAATTGGGTTTAAATAAAGAAGTGGGTGAAAAACACAAGGCAAATGTAGGCAAAATAATTTATCTGTGAGATGGAAATGTAAAGCGATGCATACAGAAGTTAATAAATCATTAGTTTTTTATATTTCTAGCCCACCCAACAAAAGAGAATCAAAAGATACTTATCTGAATTTTTATTATAGTAAGAACATATTTTTAAAAAGATACATAGAATAGGGTGCCTGGGTGGCTCAGTGGGTTAAGCCGCTGCCTTCGGCTCAGGTCATGATCCCGGGGTCCTGGGATCGAGTCCCGCATCGGGCTCTCTGCTCAGCAGGGAGCCTGCTTCCCTCTCTCTCTCTCTGCCTGCCTCTCTGTCTACGTGTAATCTCTGTCTGTCAAATAAACAAATAAAATCTTTAAAAAAAAAAAAAAAGATACATAGAATATACTTCTGCCAAAAAAAACATAATTTCTCTTAGGATTCTATCTAGTCCAAACCATCAGTCATGCAAGTGATTTGTGTAGACAGCTAATCATGGAGAGAATAAGCTATTGCAGTTGTGAACCAAGTACTGTATTTCTTGTACCACGCGTACTGGAAGGTTCTGATTTAAATTGTAACACGCTCAATCTAGCTGTTGTCTGGAGAATAGACTGCAGGAGGCAAGTGAGAAAGTAGGACACAGAAGGCTTTTGTAATGGCCCAAGGAAAGGTAATGGTAGTCTGGATATGGTCAGAAGTACTAGAGCTGGTGAGTAGAGTTCACAGGCTGGGTTCACAAAGTTAGCACACTGACTGACTGGAGGTAGTAGGGGTGGGGTGCAGAGAAACAAGTTAAAGTTCTTTCCAAGAGCAATTAGACACACAGGGTTGCTGTTTCCTGAGTGTCGGAGGCTGGGAGAAGAGTGATGATGGTGATGATGAATGGAGTGGGGAGAGGGGCACACTGTGACAGCTGTGCAGCCGTCCTGGAGCAAATGTGAGGCACAATGAAAAGAGAACACAGGATCTGGAAGCAGATGAAGCTCAGCTGAGATCCTAGCTTTATATATGCTATTTGTGTAACTCTGCAAAAATGTTTTAATATTTCTTAGCCTTATTTACTATCAATGCAACAAGAGTAATACTACACCACAGAAAATTATTGTGAGGATTATATATGGTAGATACTCAGTAAAAGGTAACTGTTAAGAAAACTGAGATGACCCATGGAATGATCCTTAAGAAAAATAATAAAAACTTAGTGTTGCAAATAATCATGATTAAATTAGAATTTAGGTAGCAAGAGATTTTTTTTTAGAACTTTAAACATTTTGAAGTACAACAGTACTTAAGTAATATGGGAGTACAGAAGTAATTTGGGTGAATCTTTGGATTGGTATACACATTGATTAAAACTGTACAGTCACGTGACACTAATACTTTAAGTCACCCATCTTATTTTGAAATTTGATACATTGATAGTTTGGACTAAATATACAATAACATATGATTTGGGACTTTCTGATAAAATAATTACAATAGTAATTGTCCAGGAGTGTCTGTATTATATTCCCAACACAAGTTTATTAATGACTCCTATTCAAATAAACAAGAACTTAATTTAGTAAGTTTTAAATACACCAAAAGCTGTGTTGGATACTGCAAAAAATAAAAGAATGAGAATAAGGTATTTCCTGACATTAAGAAGCTCACAAACTAGGGGTGCATGGGTGGCTCAGATGGTTGAGTATCTGCCTTCAGCTCAGGTTATGATCTCCAGGTCCTGGGATCCAGCCCCACATCAAGCCCCATGTCGAGCTCCTGGCTCAGCAAGGGGTCTGGGAGTCTGCTTCTCCCTCTCCCTCTGCCTCTCCTACTGATTGTGCTCTCTCTCTCTCTCTCTCAAATGAATAATAATTTTTTTTCAAATGAATAATAATTTTAACAAGACTCACAAATTAGTTGAAGAGCCAAATTCAACTTAAGAAACTAAAAATGAATGGTAGTAATAATGCCATTTTATGTTTAATAACATTTTACAGTTTTAAAAATACTTTCACATACTTCATTTGATTCCCATGATAACTCTGTGATATAGGTAGGACCCTTATAAAGAAGCTAAAGCTAAGTTAGGTTCAATGGTTTGGCTAGGATATACTGTCAGTAAATTTCAAAGACTGGCTTGAACCTGAATTCTGATTTTCTATTACATTATGCTGGTCATAAAAAGTAGGTATAAGAATGAATATTAGAAAAAAAAAAGAATGAATATTAGTAATATAATTAACTCTCCATTATCCAGGAAAATAAATTGGGAAATGACAAGATATTTATAAAATAATTAAATTACAAATCAAGAAAATAATGTTTGGAACTAACAGTGATCAGTAAAAACACCACTTATGGGATGCCTGGGTGGCTTAGTCAGTTAAGTGTCAGCCCTCAGCTCTGGTCATGATACCAGGGTCCTGGGATTGAATCCTACATTACATTGGGATCCTTGTTCAGAGAACACTACTTCTCTCTCTGCTGCTCCCCTGCTTTTGCTCTCTCTCTTTGACAAATAAATAAATAAAATCTTAAAAAAAAAGAACAAAAAAACCCCACACCACTTATCCCAGTAAGATGCACTGCCTCCCCTTGATCTTTTTTTAACAGGCTAAAAGCCTCTGCTTGGCAACAGTATCTAGCAAGATTAATACCATTTATATTACATCTATTTTTAGTTTATTCTCTATTTATGGAGTGGCAAGCACGCTGGTATTTCATTTAGTGATAAAGCTCCTTTCAGTGATTCAATTTAAGAAAAAAATTTTAAATACAAAGATGATACATAAAAATAGAAAGATCATAAAGGCAGTCTCTAAATGACTTCAATTTAGAGCACATGTCCTACTATCATCATACCAAATCTGCACAGCAAACCTGTGAGGAGGAAATTTTCCTATGTTCTAGAAGAAACTAGCTCAGAGGAAGCTGAAAGGATTTGCCCAAGGTGATAGAGCCAATAACCTGTGGTTCTGCCTTTAGTGCTGTTAAGGGTCCAAAGGAGAGGAGCAACATGGATAGAGGCATACGCGCCTTAAGAAGGAACTTTTAAAAACCTTAAAAATCAGAGAGAACTCAAAATCACAGGAGCAGAATAAACATGGCACAGGTCCGGAATGGTTTGCTTAGAACACTAGGGTCATATTAGCAAAAGTCTCGGAGTCTAAAGTAGATGGAAAACAACTGAAATTCTCTACATGGAAGTCTAAAAACAAAAGCAGTGTTTCAGGCCAGGAAACAAGTGCAATATGCAAAATGAAATGAATGCCAGAGTTATTAGACACAGGCAGGCATAATCATTATTAGACCGCTGTAATGGATCCATGTGCTAACAACCACCTCTAATATGGTCTGTAGGATTATTATTAATTCATGATACTCTGAATGCCTACCATGTGTCAGGTACTGTGCTAGGCACTGCAGATACTGAAAGAGTTACCCTTTCTTCTCAAGAAGTTTGGAGCGGAATTATACAATTATGAAACAATAAAAATAATTGTTACAGTATAGGTACAAATATTGTGGGAATCAAAAAGGAAAGAAAATAAAATAAAGCAGTCAGGAATGGTATCAAGGAATAACTAAGCCAAATCTTGAAGGATGGTTAGTTTATCAAAAAGAAGAAGGGTGGGTCGCCTGGGTGGCTCAGTGGGTTAAAGCCTCTGCCTTCGGCTCAGGTCATGATCCCAGGGTCCTGGGATGGAGCCCCGCATTGGGCTCTCTGCTCAGCAGGGAGCCTGCTTCCTCGTATCTCTCTGCCTGCCTCTCTGCTGACTTGTGCTGTCAAATAAATAAATAAATAAAATCTTAAAAAAAAAAAAAGAAGAAGAAGAAGGGTAAGAGAAATGGAGAAGGGGAGACATTCTAAACAGAGGGATTTACAGTCAGGACATAGCTAATGGAGAAATTCGAGAGATACAATAGGAATTACTACATCTAATGATACACCTTTATATAATACCTGGTATATATTACAACCAATATATAATGATATATAATGTAATATTATATATTGGTCTATAGTATAATAAATACAACTACATTGTACCTAATATATAACATATACTTAAATTGATAGGAACAAAGAATTTGTCATTGATAAAAAAAAAAAAATGCTTAATAAGAACCAGTCAGCATATGTGTTTCCAACGTTTGATTCTTTCCCTTCCCTCATTCATGAAATCCAGTCAATTGTGGCTTCTATACCCATCTCTTCTTTTCTACTGCATTGCCAGCATTTAGATACTTGTCCTTTCCAGCCTGGACCACTGAAATAGCTCAATTATTCTCCCTGTCACCAATTCTCCCAACTTCAAACAATCCTTTATTTCCCTTCATATTAATAATACTAAATTCTGTCTTTATTAGGTTGCTTCATTGTTTAAAAAACAAAACACTTTCAAAAGTCTCCTAATGACAATGCCAGGAGTTCCCAACAACTTTGTGAAGATATGATCATTCTCACTTACTTATATCCAGGCATCATATGTGGGTACTGGTTCAAGTCCCTCTAAGAAAAGGAAACGACTGTTCTTGTAGGTTCCACCTCCATTCCTACTGTGAATTCCCAGGCGGGGCATGGGGATACTGGTGGTAGCAGAAGCTAAGGGATTAAACACCTATGGAAGACACTGGTTTACTTGTTTGGATCCTTTGGCTTACAGGATTAACTCCAAAAACCTCATCCTGTCTTTCAAGTTCTTTTATAATGTAGCACTAGCTTATTTCTCTCTAACTTATCATTTGCTGGGGCTTGAACTCATGACCCTGAGATAAAGACCTGAGCTGAGATCAAGAGTGGGACGCCTAACCAGCTGAGCCACCCAGGCATGCCACAGACCCATGTATCTTTGATTACATCAATTTTTCATTGAAAATTTCCTTTTCTTTCTTTCTACTTACCTGAGTTATATATCCTTTAAAGGGCCAACTCATGGGGCACCTGGGTGGCTCAGTGGGTTAAGCCGCTGCCTTCGGCTCAGGTCATGATCTCAGGGTCCTGGGATTGAGTCCCACATCAGGCTCTCTGCTCAGCAGGGTGCCTCCTTCCTCCCCTCTCTCTGCCTGCCTCTCTGCCTACTTGTGATCTCTCTCTGTCAAATAAATAAATAAAACCTTAAAAAAACAAAAGGGCCAACTCAATTACTTCTTTTTTTGGGCCTACCGTGAGGTTTAATTTTCTTTCTTTTTTTTTTTTTAAAGATTTTTATTCATTTATTTGATAGAGATCACAAGTAGGCAGAGAGGCAGGCAGAGAGAGAGGGGGAAGCAGGCCCTCCGCTGAGCAGAGAACCCAATGCAGGGCTCGATCCCAGGACCCCGAGATCATGACCCAAGCCGAAGGCAGAGGCCTAAACCACTGAGCCACCCAGGCGCCCCGAGGTTTAATTTTCTATCAGCTTTAACCTTCTTCTGAATTGTTGGGCATATACTGCCTTGTATTATCTTTTCATTAATCAGCATATTATTTCAGAGAATATTTATAAGCACCTGTATGTGTCAATCCTATATGCTAGGCACTTGGGGATACACAAAGAACAGAACACAGTACCTATTCTTGGGGACTTATAGCACATATGGGTAAAACAATTACATCATGGTGATTAGAGCACTATACAGTAGAGGTATAGACGAAGAGATACGGGAGTGTGTAAATTACATTACATTCCCTGAAGAATGTAATGGAGAAGCCATCAAGGAAGAAGTTAAGTTTCAACTTAGTCTTAAGGAGACTGTTCTTTTTTTTTTTTTAATATTTTATTTATTTGACAGAGAGAGCGAGAGAGGGAATACAAGCAGGGGCAGTGGGAGATAGAAAAGCAGGTTTCCCGCTAAGCAGGGAGCCTGATGTGGGGCTCGATCCCAGGACCCTGGGATCATAACCTGAGCCAAAGGCAGATGCTTAGCAACTGAGCCACCCAGGCGCCCCTTAAGGAGACCGTTAAGTTGGAATGTTCTAGATCATGAATGGACATGTATGACCTGCTAAGCAGAATCAACTTTATTTTGCAAGCAAAGGGGAGACAATACAGTATTTTAAATGGGGGAGTAAAAGGATGAGATTTATATTTGAGAAAAATTCCTCTAGGTGCTACTATAAGGGTGGCTTTAGGAGGCTAGACAAGAAGTAACAATAAACTATCCTGAACTAATGTAGTAGCAATGAGGATGGGGAGAAGAGGACAGATTTGAGAAATATTTTGAAGACTAAACAGTCAACAAGTGGTGCAAGAGAGGGAAAGAGGGGCAAAGAAAGGGATGGGGGAGTGTTTTTTTTTTTCCATATCCATTATTTTTAATGTCCAGCGTTTATAATACAAGGGCCAGAGCTCTTTCCCCACCTCAAGTTTATAAGTTTTCGGTTGGCTTGTGAGGCCAATAGGGATACTTCTTCTTGTCTAATTTGGTTTCTGGGAAGGCTTCATTCAGGTCCTCAATGGTCATCTGATCGAACGGAATTATGTTCCTTAGCTTCTCCAGCTGTTTTTCGTATTCCATAATCCTGGCCTTTGAGAGAGACAAAAACTCAGCACAACTTTTCACATCTTCTTTTTCTTCAGCGTCCACCTGAACAGTGTATTTATCCTCTGGCACAGGAATCTTCAGGGCATTGAACTTCTTCTCAAAGTCATCTACCAAGCCAGCCTTCGCCACATTGGCCTTGTAGTAAGCCCAGCCGATAGCAGGGGGTTTCTCAGGGAGAGTAGCCAACTTGGAGGTAAGTGTCTCATTCCAAGATTTCAGGGAGTTAGCAATGGCCTTCTGGTTTCGGGGTATGATCTCCCCAAAAGCTACCCAGTCAATGGTTTTTAGAGCAAGTTTTCGCCCAGCCATCTTGAGATCCTTCACCGACCCCGGCTGCCCAGAGTCCACAGCAGCAAGGAACGGATGGGGGAGTGTTTTACTACAGTGAAGGGAAAGAGCCAATACAGAAGAGGGGCAAGAAAAGCTCTAGAGCACAGGTGTACAGGTGTGTTACCTAAGAAGGATGAAGGTAAAGGACAGGTGTCAATATGGGTGCTGGGAAGAGGCGTTTTGAAATTGAAGTTTACTCTGAGAAGTGTAACTTCAGTCATGTGCTGAATATAAGCGAATGGAGGGACTGGGGGCTTAACAAACACTTTAAGTTTTATGAGAAGCTGAAAGGAGGCTAACTGGGATGACTCAGAAGGATTTCTGAATAGTGTTAACAGTACAGTTGAAGTTGGAAATGAATTTTTGGTGGCACCAATTTTCATAGATGTGAGATAACCACCGTGTCCCTACCCAAGCAACACAGCTGCCAAGATTGAGAAATATACGAAAAAGTAAACGAAAAAAAATTTGTTTAAAGAAAAGAGAATGAGGGGCGCCTGGGTGGCTCAGTAGTTAAAGCCTCTGCCTTTGACTCAGGTCATGGTCCTGGGGTCCTGGGATCAAGTCCCGTATCAGGCTCCCTGCTCAGAAGGAAGCCTGCTTCTCCTCCTCCGTCTCCCACTCCTCCTGCTTGTTTGTGCATTCTTTCTCTCTCTGAAAAATGAACAGATAACATCTTTAAAAAAAGAAAGAAAGAAAAGAGAATAAGAGGAAGCCCAGTAAGTCAACCCATGGGTGGTGGGGTGGGCAGGGTCAAGGTCCTATCTGCCATTTTAAGTGCTTTGAGGGCCAGAACTTTGTCTTAGTGTTGCTGTGACAATCATAGCTCTTTGCAACATAGCAGTAGCTTGTACATGATATAAAATACTCAGTGTATGATTGTTAATTGATGGATGATGAACTAATTTCAAAGAAAAATACCCAGAGATAGAAATTCAGGACTAGTTTCAATAAAAAGTTAATAATGGAAATAAAAATCATCAAAACACAAAATTTAAGATAAAAGGAAAAACTTTCCTAGAAGTCAATGTTAAAGAGAGAGGAACCGAGATCAGGTCCTGGAAATAATAGTGAGTAGAACAAAGTGCAAACACAGAAGGAAACAGAAAAAAAATCATTGAAAGAGCTATGACAGTACTGCTGTCATGTCAAATTTCCCCGATAAAACCAGACACTAAAAGGGTAAGAAGAGTAGTAAAGGCAGAAAGTAGTAAAAATGCAGAGTCAATGGGATCAGAGAATACTATACACAAATCCTGAAAAAAATGATGAGAATTCATTTAGCAATCTTCCTTCTGATCCATCAGATTTGTCGTGAAGAAAAGGTGGCAAGACAATAGCAGCCAGCAGGCAAGTAGCTGAAGCTGGAGCAGACCAAGAACCCAGGACTAGTCATGAGTCTTATCTAGGCCACTCAATCCTGACTCTTGCAGCAGAAACCCATTGTAGTGCAGGGACAGGGACAGCCTGATGTTGCCTGATGTGGCCAGATGACAAACTGATGGCACTGGGAGACAATGGGCTCTAGACAGAAGTGGAAGGAGACACTAGGTCATATAGGCAGATCTGTCACCAATGCTGAGTGCTCATCAAAAATATCCTTCAAACTCTGATGCATATGTCAAGTGTACGCATTAAATTAATAGAGACCCTTGAGGAAACCAGTGCTGTCTAGCAGAGTGTGCCAAGCAAAAGGAGTGTTCTTAGAAGACCACTTTTTTTTGGTTTGGAATTCAGATTTGTATAAAGAAATGACATAGGGGCGCCTGGGTGGCTCAGTGGATTGAGTCTCTTGCCTTTGGCTCAGGTCACGGTCTCAGGGATCGAGCCCCAGTCATGGTCCCAGGATCCTGGGACTGAGCCCTGCATCAGGTTCCCTGCTCTGCGAAAAGCCTGTTTTCCTTCTCCCACTCCCCCTGCTTGTGTTCCCTCTCTCTCTCTCTCTCTCTGTCAAAAAAATAAAATCTTTTAAAAAATTTATTAAGATAGGATTTACATACTACATAATTCACCCGTTAAGTGTTCAGTTCAATATTTAATATATTTGCATTGTTGTGCAACTGCCATCACGATCTAATTTTACATTTTGGTCACCATATCCATTAGCAGTCAATCTCCATCTCACTCCCCCACCTTACCCAGTCCAAAGCCACCACTAACCTACTTTCCTTTTTCTAAATTTGCTTATTCTGGACATCTCATATAAATGGAATTGTATAATAATTTCTCTTGTGACTGGCTTCTTTCACTTCACATAACGTTTTCAAGATTCATTCATATTGTAGGATATATCAGTATTTCACCTGATTTTTATTTTTATTTATTTTTTTAAAAAGATTTTTATTTATTTCACAGAGAGAGAGAGAGAGAGAGAGAGAGATGACAAGTCAGCAGAGAGGCAGGCAGGGGTGGGGGGGAGAAGCAGGCTCCCTGCAGAACAGAGATCCTAATGCAAGGCTTGATCCCAGGACCCTGAGATCATAATCTGAGCCAAAGGCAGAGGCTTAACCCACTGAGCTACCCAGGCACCCCAGTATTTCACCTGGTTTTATTGTCAAATAATATTCCATTATGTGGATATAACATATTTCATTTATATATTCATCAATTAGTGGACATTTGGGTTATTTCTCTGTTTTTGGCTACTGTAAATAATGCTACTATGAACATTCCCATACAAGTTTTTGTGTGGACATATATTCTCATTTCTTTTGGGTATGTATCTAGGAACAGAATCACTGTGCCATATGGTAAGTCTATTTCTAACTTTTTGAGGAGCTGGCAATCTATTTTCTCAAGTGGTCACACCATTTATGTTCCCACCATAAATGAGTGCTTCAGTTTTTCCACATCCTTGTCAAACACTTGTAATTGTCCATCTTTTTATTAGAGCCATCCTCATGGATGTGAAGTGGTATCTCACTGAGGTTTTAATGTCCATTTCCCTGATGACTAATGATGTTGAACAACTTTATATGTGCTTACTGGAACCTTTTTTTCTCTCATCTCCATTTGAAAAGCTTTTCCCTCTTTCCTCCCATAATTTTGAGGTTTTCCTTCTACATCACTATTACTATTGAATTGTTCCCTGAAATATGTCCCTTTGGTTAACATTTACACAACACATTCCCAGGAGAGTCTGTCATTTCCTACTATTTCTATTTCTTTCCCCGCTATGATCTCTCTTCCACCCCATTTATTTGGTGAAAAACCTTTCTTCTTATTATTGTTATTATCTTATAAATATTCTCAGAATATTTAAGGGGTTAAGTAGACATATTCTCTATGTAACATGCATCTCACTTGTGGAGATATCTTCACTACAAATAAGGATTTGTTATTAACAGTCTTTTTCTCTTGGTAATCTGTGGATACTCTTCCACTGTCTCCTAATTTCCAGTGCCATGGATTAGAATTATGATATCAGTCTGACACTTTGTAGATAATATCCTGTTTTATCTGGACACCTCCCAGATGAATCCTTACAGTTTAAAAATACCAGAATAACCCTAAGTTTGAGTTTTTCATGACTGATCTTCCCTGGAACTTCTTTCTGCACACTTAAGTCTTTACCTCAGTAATTTTTTCTATTCATTTAATTATTGCTTCTTTTACATTTGTTTCTTTTTCTGGAACTTGTATTAGCCACATTGGGTGCCCTGAATCTACACTCCCAGTCTCTTTTTTTCAATTTCTTTGTAATTTTGGCTCTGTGCTTTGAAATATTTCTTCCACTAGACCTGCCAGGCCAATAAATGATCACATATTCATTCCTTTATTCAATTACTATGCACTGCATGCTTATTATGTGCCAAGAAAGTGTTCTAGGCATTGGGTGTTGACAAAAGATTGGCAGTGTATAAGGAAGAAAAAGTTCCTGCCCTTATAGTGCTAACATTTTAATGGAGATAGTATATATTTTTTAAAAGTTTTTATAAAAAATAAAAATAAAAAATAAAAAAGTGTTTATACATGGATTGGGAGTCAGTATTAATTATTTAGCTGGGAAATTACATTTTTTTGCTCTATAAACTTTTTTTGCACTTCACTTGAACTTCCTTAAATACTTCTGTTATTTATTATTTTCATATTCAAGTTACTGTCTCCTTCAGCATTTCTATTTAGCTAGTCTACCACACTGTTTATTCTAAGTGATCTTTCTCTTTCTGGTTGCCTGGCTTCCCGACATGGGCTCTTCTCCTTTATTATCTCAGAGGGGCTTAGGTTTCATTGACAAAGGACCACAAGTGACTGGGAGCAGTCTCCAGAGAATGAAGAGACAAAGCAGGCGTAATGCCCGTAGGTGGGCAGTCCAGTGGGCAAGCCTTATACAGGCCCACGAGGAAGCCTCCCAGTGTTCAGGTCACATTACATCTCCCAGCCTCAGAAAAAGAGCTATCAGTCCCCTGACTCTTTTCCTTTCTTCTCTCCCCCAAGAGTCCATGGATCTATACCAAGCCAAGCTCTTTCCTGGATCTGCCATTGTTATCCTCATCCAAGGCTCTTGTCCAGCCCCTGAGGAACAAGTCCTGTGCCATCTCTCACTAACAGATCACCCACAGAGCCCAGGGCTCACTTGCACCTAACTGGTCACTGGATCCAGGGGCCATCTGGCTCACATAAGGCTGGAATAAGGAATAATTATGTGGAATATAGGTCACATAAGGCAGGTTGGAATCAGGAACAGAGGGATGGTGGGATTTCACCTTCCCAAAACCTCCTCTGAAAAGTACATTTTGTTTACAGACTAATACTAAAAACACTCAAATCCTGGCAAATAGGTCAAAAAATTAAAAAGCCTCTGTTAAGTCCAAATATCTGTGGGTTCTATCATTTTCAACTATTGCCCTTAATGCTAAGCTCTGAGAGAGAAGGAAGATCTTAATGTTACTTGGACTTAAAGGATATTGACTAGATGGAGGAATGAATCATAAAATAACTATGTTACATAAAGGAAGTCAGACAAAGGAGAGTACATTCTCTATTATTCCATTCATATAGAATTCTAGGAAATGCAAACTCATGTTTAGTTACAGAAAGCAGATCAGTGGTTGCCTGGAGACCAAGGAATTAGGTGAGTGGGTTACAAAAGGGTACATGGAAACTTTTGGAGACAATGGAAATGTTCATTATCTTGATTATGATAACTGTTTCAGGGGTATATACAGATGTCAAACTCATCAAAATGTATACTTTAAATATGTGCAATCTATTTTATATCAGCTATACTTCTATAAAACTTTATTTTTAATTTTTTATTAACATATTATTAACATATAATGTATTATTAGCCCCAGGGTCTGTGAATCGCCAGGTTTACATACTTCATAGCACATACTTTCCCCAATGTCCATAATCCCACCACCCTCTCCCTACCCCCCTACTTTAATAAAACTTTAAAAGAAATATTGGTAGGGAAAAATATTTGCAATTTAAATCACAAAGAGCTCATATCCTTAAATATAAAGAACATGTAAAGATAAAGAAAAACACCAACAGGTAAGAGGTATGAATAGAAAGTCATTGAGCTTTTGTGAGTTTGAAATTTTCCATAATAAAATAAAAATAGATAATTTTCAAAAAATATTAACATACTATCCCTAGCCCTCATATAATTCACAATATGGTTGAAGAGATATGAAAATAATTACAAAGCCATTCCAAGTTCGGGCCATACTACCAAGTATATGTGCTGATGGATATGGATTGATGCAATAATCAAAGTGGGGGTAGAGGATCAGGCAAGTCATCTTGGTCTTCAGATGATTTGAGTCTGTACATTTTTTTGTGGTACACAGAAAGTAGGCAGAAGAGAAAAAAGAGTTCAGATGAAAAAAATATGAACAAAGGTGATGTGACGGGGGAAAGATAAAGACAGCTTTTGGAAAGGACTCTTACTACAGGTTCACCATTCTTAATAAAACCATTGAAATCTCCTGTCACCAAAGGCACCATGTAGTGGAAGGAACCCACAGGAAAGGAAAGGAAATCTAATTTATTATGTGAAGGTATGGAATGGATCAAAATCATTTCCACTATTTATGCAGCCACAGTCAACCTTTACCATGTCTTTGCTCTATCTATATTAGCATTTTTCTTTAAACAGACTTGTCTTTTTACATAGCTCATTCTAAGATCCATGAAAAGAAATATAATTTTTTCTAATACACTAAAAATAAACTCCTCTTTGATACATTCAGTAGTATATATAGTCTTAAAAGTTATATTAAAATTATTTCACTTACTCCATATGCCCATCATTAACACATAGTCTTTAATGAAGCCTCTATTCCTATCTCACTGATAAGTATACATCTCCCCAGAAATTTCAGAAGCAGAGGGCTAGTAAAGGATTGTCAGAGTAAACTAGTTTCATTGCTTGTTCAGATTTCTCAATTTTCAGCATCATTTGAAAGAGTATTCTACATGTGGAAATATTCTACACCAAATCTGAAAAAAAAAAAAAATCTAACACATGAAAAGGCAGAAGCAGCAATTAACCTTCAATTAATTTTGAGAAATACACAGAGACAAAAGAAACAGAACCTAAGAAGAATTAATAACTACTGAGACAACAGAGCAATAAATAATTATGTGACTATTTAAAGTAAAAGGACAGTGTGGTGTAGTGAAAAGAAAAAAGGCCTTCAAGTCACAGAGATCCTCGTCTGAATTCCGTGTCTATCACTTATGACAACCTATCTGACTTCTTGGCACCTAATTTTCCTCATTGTTACATTGGGGATAATAGTTACCTGTCCTGACTGTTGTGAGGATTAAATAAGCCAGTATTTGTAACATGCCTGGTACACTCCAGGTACCAGGAGTACCATAATGTTGAAGACATTTTGTAATGTAAAGTCATTCCCTTTTTCAACGTGGCAAACTAATACATGCTAAATTCTTTAAATTTACCAGCTTACAATCTATTTTGTAACCTATGCCAAATGCCTAAATTCAATCTGAAATGTGAAACTGGATTTTACAATATGCTACAACTACACTTAATATTTTTATAACCCTAAACTAAATGTTGCTTTGAGTATAGAATATAAGATTAAGCAGTATGCATGTATATATATTTTGAAGAAATTTTATCTTTATACCACTAAATGAATTCCAATCTGGTGTATACCCTTTGGGGCAAAAGTAGTAGGTGGTACACAGAGGGATGGACATGAAGCAAGGAAAACTGGGGAAAGATTCTTAAAAAAACTCTTTTAAGAGTATTGAAATTCAGGAAGTTGTTCTTTCTGACAATGATGGAATCTTAGGGGCTCAGAAGGAAGGCAGAAAAACACGTCTCACTGAGTCATATTTAAGGAAAACTCCTGACCCTCATATTTTAATTTTTTAAAAGATGTTTAAATTTATTTATTTGACAGACAGAGATCACAAGTAGGCAGAGAGGCAGGCAGAGAGAGAGAGGAGGAAGGCTCCCTGCTGAGCAGAGAGCCCGATGCAGGGCTCGATCCCAGGACCTGAGATCATGACCTGAGCAGAAGGCAGAGGCTTTAACCCCCTGAGCCACCCAGGCGCCCCGACCCTCCTATTTTAAAACAGCAAATCTGATATTTTCTTAGTTGGGTCGGTAAAACCCCACTGAAAAGTTAAAAGGGCGCGCGCATACACGCGCGCACACACACGCACACACACAAACTCTTACATCTTTACCACAGAATGTGTATATATATATATAATTTTTTAATTTTCATTTTTTAATTTTTTATTTTAAGTAGACTCCACACCCACTATGTGGCTTGAACTCACAACCCTGAAATCAGGAGTCTTATGCTCTACCAGCTGAGCCAGCGAAGTGCTCCCTGAAAAGACAAAGAAATTCTTTGTCTACTTCAACCTATTTCACTGTTAGTCAGTAAAAGAAAGAAGTCACATCACCTTCTTTAGAACATAAACTTTCATGGGTAATAAGCAGAATAGCAGTCTAACAGCTTGTGGATTCTTAACAAAATTTAAACTCTATTTAACACAAAGTCTCTCTTTCAATCCATTTGGATTACTTGACAGTTAATGTCTGGAGATGCTGTTCAATACCAACACAGGTTCCTTTCTCTACTGTTACAAATCTGATTCTGAAACTATCCTTAGAGTCCTACTTCAAAGGAAGAGGAAATCTTCCAGTCTGCTATCTGTATCACGGTAAATCCAGCAAGGGAATCTGCTTAATCCATGGACACTATAACAAGATCTAAGGAGCTAGGGAGAAGATCTGGAATAATTATTTCAAAGAAATACTTCAACAAACTCAGTAAATACTTAAATAAGTGAAAAGAATGAAACATTTATACCTGATTAAGTAAATGTAATAAACAATAACATTCAGTTGCACTGCTCCTATAAAAACTATCACAGATTTGGTAACACACCAAATCCTGTGGATACATGAGCATCAAGATATAAAATAATTTACTCTTAAAAAACTATGATTGGCATCATGGTGTGACGGGAAGCACATAAAATTTGTAAGTCTGAACACCGGCTCTGCTACTACTCACCATGTAGCCAGAGGCAAGTACTTACTGAACACAGCCTTGGTTTCTTTATCTCTAAAAAGGCATTAACATTCACTATCCCATAGAGTAAGGAGAAGATGAAATTGATAATTCTTCCTTAAGTAGCTTCATCTCTTGGCTCCCTTCACACATCTAATATGCTAACTTAAACTTTTTTAATTTCCCACCTGCGCTGTACCTTCTTCTCATACCTTCTATTGTTTTAATATTACTTGTAATCTTTTCTAGACTGATTCAAAAATCAATTGTATCCCAACATCTGAGGTACCTGTCTAGAGTCCCCTCTAGGCAATATTATTATTCTCTCCATCACCTGTTACCCAAAGCTGTTTCTTTTTGTTTTTATTAAACCACTAGTCACAATAAGTAAAAGGCAGCTCTTATTTTTAGGATGCTGTGTCACACATGTGTTAAGTGCTTTATATTCATTTTTCCCATGTAATTCACAACTACCATGTAAAGTAGGTACTGTTATTCCTTTTATCAAAGAGTAAAGTAAGGTTAGAGAACTTAACTTGCTCAAAGTCACTCAAGTAATAATTAATACAAATTATCACTACTCTTAATTAGCAATAATTAGTAGGACTGGGATTCAAAGCCAGGTCCTTGGCTCCAAAGCCATTCTGCTGCCTTTGGTGGGGAACTTACACTTCTGTGCCTTGTAGCCTTCAGAAAAAAGTACAACACTTGGCATGATATTTGCACTGAACATGTGTTTAGTGAATTTAAAAGGCAGAGAAAAAGTCCTATTTACTGAAATAGCCTCTTATGTGCATTTCACTGATTTTGGAGATACACAATGATATGACAAGGTCTCTACGACCTCAAGGACTAGTCAGCTGGGGGAAGAGAGACAAGTATAATACATAATGCAATACAGATGTGTTTCATAGGATTTTTATGGACAGGCTGCTGGGAAAACATAGGACGGGGGCACCTAAACTGAACAGGGAAGGAGGAAAACAGTCAATCAAGAACGATGTTAGGAGGGGTGCCTGGATGGCTCAGTCGCTTATGCATCTACTTTAGCTCAGGTTATGATCCCAGGCGCTTCCTGTTCAGTGGGGAGTCTGTTTCTCCCTCTGCACTCTCCCTCTGCACTCTACCCTTGCTTGTGTGCACACTCTCAAATGAAGTTAAAAAAGAAAGATGTTAGGAAGTCTGAGTTTCCGTTTTTCCCTTCAAAACTAATTAAGCAGGGTTTTAAAAGATCGGTATTCTAGGAGCTAGCATGGCAGGGATCAAGGTACTTCTTAAAATTAGATTATGTCTATATTCATATTTCTACTTTATCTCAAATTGCCTGTCTAGTTCAAATAAATCTCACCTTTGAAAAAACATATTTTAAGGGCGCCTGGGTGGCTCAGTTGGTTGAGTCTGCCTTCAGCTCAGGTCATGATCCCAGGATTCTGGGATCGAGTCCCGCATTGGGCTCCCTGCTCAGAGGGGAGTCTGCTTCTCCCTCTCCCACTCCCCCTGCTTGTGTTCCCTCTCTTGCTGTATCTCTCTTGTCAAATAAATAAAATCTTTAAAAAACATTTTAAAGAAGGATTTTGCTTTCTAAATATGTTGCATTTATATGACAGTATGTATTTTTCTCTCTTCACAGATACAGACAGAAAAAGAAGGAAAAGAGTAACTGGTTACAAAACTGGCTAGTGTTAGAAGTGCTTGTCATAAAACGATGAACAATTTAGATTTTTTTTTTAAGATTTTATTTATTTATGTGACAGAGAGAAATCACAAGTAGATGGAGAGGCAGGCAGAGAGAGAGAGAGGGAAGCAGGCTTCCTGCTGAGCAGAGAGCCCGATGTGGGGCTTGATTGCAGGACCCTGGGATCATGACCCGAGCCGAAGGCAGCGGCTTAACCCACTGAGCCACCCAGGTGCCCCAACAATTTAGATTTTTAACTCAGAAAAACAGGGGGCTAAAACTTATTACATTTTAAACAACTGCTCTCAAAACACCATCTATAGTCAAAAATGTCATAATCCTAAAAAACAAACAAAAAACCTTTTAATAAGTTTTCCCCATATGTTTCCCTAATTTGGCCCTACAATAAAGAAAATACAATTTAGATAATATATTCCCATCAGTTGTTCACTTACCAAACAACAGTTCATTCAAGTGGACACTTTCAGGCTGTCATGGAAAACGCCAAAATAAAAAGCCTTATTAAATTCAAGTTAGATTATATCTGTCACTTCTTCTTTGCCCAAAGCAAGAACTACGGAAGAACATAAATTAAGCCTAGCATGTCACTTATTACAAAGTTGGCTACTATCAAAAATGTTTTACAACTTCTCTAGGTAGTTGCTAATGGATTAAATGACTTCAACACTATTGTAATTTAAGTAAAGTAGATTTCACCAAACATGATGGGACCAGTAAAGATGAAATAATAAAAGAGTAGAGATGGTGAAGAAAGGAAATAAAAACCAATGAGAAGTGAAATGAGATACAGATAGACTTTGCTTCTTTGCATTTTGTGAAATTAAGACAATAGCAAAGCCAAAAGCCTAAAGGGATTAAAATCTAAAGGCAGCAAACATAAGCAACTAAGAAATTTTAACTTAAAACACACACAATCAGGAAAAGAAAACCTTAACTTCTTTGCACTAAAGTTGGGGAGAATCGGGTTCAAGCTCAAAGTAGGCTAAACACTTCAACTTATCACCCTTGACTATACAGCAAAATGAAAATAACCTGGCGAAGATTTTCCATAAAATCCTAACTCTCAGGGGCAGCTGGGTTGCTCAGTGGGTTAATCCTCTACCTTTGGCTCAGGCCATGATCTCAGGGTCCTGGGACTGAGCGGCCCCATGGGTCTCTCCGCTCAGCGGGGAGCTTCCCCCCCCACCCCCAACCCGCCCCATCTGCCTCTCTGTCTACTTGTGATCTCTGTTTGTCAGATATATACATAAAATCTTAAAAAAAAAAATCATATCTCCCCCTGGTAAATTCTCTCACTAGAAGGAAAAAAAAAAGGCATTTTTAAATAGTCCCTGTCTGTTAAGTTAGAGATTCTTAAAATTCATAAAGAGACGAGACAGTAAATAGCAGTTAACAGAAAGGAATTATGTGTTACTTGCTATAAAGAAAAGTTAGATTCATGGAATTAAAGGAATTCTGAGAGATTATTCTCTTAACCTTTACTCAGAGACAAGAGAAATTTTTTTTGACAATTTTTGAAACATATAGTTTTAAAAAATAAAAGGCTTCAAACTACACCTGTATTTAATGCAGTATCAGCGCTATAACTGCATGTTTAAAAATTCAAAACCACAATTCCCCCAGCAAGTTTAACTGTTACCGCTTAGAGAAAATAATAGGGATAATCACATTCATCAAACTTACTAAACCTAATGCTAGGATAGTCAGCATAATGATCATATTGTACTTCTTTCATTAAAGAGCTCTTAGATCATTTGCTACTGAATTAATGTTTAACTGGTAAACTGAGGCAAAATACTGAATAACCTTAAAAGTCACAAGTGCAGAGTCCACTGCACAAAACTACTGAACCATATACTCTTCCCCTTTATGTACTTTTCCAGATAAAATTTAAACTGTCCGAGCAAAAGGTGCAACTTAAATTCCGCATAAATTGACTTCTACTGTGGCTTTCTTTTTGCTTTAGAAGTCTTTTCTTACATTGCCACTGATTCAATTTCACCTGTAGGTAATGAACACAGAACTCATTGTGGGGAAAACCAACCAGAATGTGAAAAGAAAGAAGTTATCAGATATACAAGAGAGTAAAAACAGTTGATTGAGAAAGACTTTACCACAATACTTTCTCTCCTTAATATTTTAGTTACCACTTTTTTCACAAAGACCCCATTGGTTCCAAAAGCTCCCAAACCGAGTACTCACCTAGTTCATCCGAATGCTGAATCAGGGCTTTTATTTCTGCTAGGCTGGACTCTCTCTCTTTGGGGACCGAAGCTGCTGCCCCCTCCTCTGGGTCCTCTACCTTTGTCACCGTAAAGTGCGGCATTGTTACAGTTAGGAATTCTTCGCTCTTGCTGTGAACTTCCTTCCAGTCTACTTTCCCTGCCTACCTCTTACCGTGCCCCTTCCCAACTCTAATCACTGCCTACGGGAGACCGGGACACGGAATAGGGAAGTACTTTCTCATCACGTGACCTACAGCCCCAAGGGAGTGGAACGCTGAAAGACACGCCTTCCACGGTGTTTATCATTCACTCAAAGGATTAAGCACTCCACCCCTTACTTATGGTTGTTAAACTCAAGAATCCCAAGAACTGTTTAGGCAGCGTTCCCAGAGCTGCCAAAAGCTGAGAGTGGGCAGAATTCATGAACTGCCGCCCACTGTGCACTCACCCACGCATTTCCTTAACTCAAGTTATTTCCAAACCTAAGTGCTCGTCATGATCTCAGCCTCTGCCCTCATATTTCACCCGAGAAAGATTAAGGAACAGTTCATTATACAAACTTTCCTTTTAAAGAAAAACTGGCACTACATCAATTTAGAAAATGAAACAAATTATATATAAGCTTCTGTTGTTGCTTTATTTTAAAGCATATGAAAAATAGTAATTTCTTAGTGTTCAGATGAGAACACTAATTCCACAAGCATTCAGTGAATGTCTGCATATTTTATACAAGGCATAGTTCTAGACACTGCAGTGTATACCACGATATCCAAGAAGGGACATTAATATTCCCAAAAGCCCAACTTCGTTTTAAAAGAGCAAAACGTTTTTAAAGAGAATAGTTCAGACTTTTTCATTGTACCGGGAGAACAAACATAGTATTTAAAACAAAAGAAATTCAAGGAAATCCCTCTAATTAAGAGGTGTACAGTTCCTTCAACACATTTAACATATTTAATTCTTGGTGTGTTATATCAGATAACTGTGTCAAATGCTCAGTTGATAACTTTAACTATAGAGTATCTCTGAACTTAGATAAGGGAGTTCAGTAAATTGAGCCCTGTGTTAACTTCCATGTTGATGATGTAATATAAGGGCTTTGTTGCTGGTAACACCTGACTTGTAAGACTGCACTAAATTTAACAGAGAAGGAATGATAGTTTACAATCCTCATTTATTCCTACACTATTTCTAAAAGAAAAGAAAGCCAATAGCTGTTGAAGACCGACTTTGTACTCTGAACTGCACTAGAAACTTTCCATTATGATTTCATTTAATCAGCACAGAAACATTAGGCTAAGAAACTTGCTCAAAGTCACAGAGTTTATAAACAGCGAAGCCCAACCTAAAAACCTGAAGTACCCTTGTTAGTACGTGGCATAGAAGTTTCATACAAAGAAAACTCATATACACCCCCCAACTTTTATTTCATGGGTTCCTGTATAGCACTGATTTGTAATCTGGGCTGCACACTGGAATCAACTGAGGAGATTTGAGAACTACTGAGGTCTGGGTCCTATCCCTGATACTCTGATTTAACTGCTCTGGAGTAAAACCTAGGCAATAAGACTTTTAAAAGCTCCCCTACCTCTCAGATGGTTTTAACAACAGCCAAAGTTGCAAATTACTAGGATTTGGGAAAGAGAAAAGTTCATAACCTAAGAAATCTTTGTAAGTATTTTATCTTTGAGAGAAACCCAAGTCAGTTGTAGTGCACCCTTCGTGATTTTTCCATATATAACAACTCAGGTAGCTACTCTACTAATTTTTTCAAAGTAACTTATCTATTAAATTGTCAAAGATTTCAATATCATACTTTCAGTTCCAAATTCTTTAATATTTCACTACCACTGGATATTTCCAATGGGATCTTGCCTTTCATATTTACTTAATAAAGAGACCTGATCTATGGCTAATCATCTACAGTTGAACACCAACAATGACTTTTATAATATGCATACAGCTCGTGCATATAAGCATATGTCAAATGTTACCCTGTTGCTTCTCCCTTTAAAAAAAAAAATCCTCAGGGCGCCTGGGTGGCTCAGTGGGTTAAGCCGCTGCCTTCGGCTCAGGTCATGATCTCAGGGTCCTGGGATCGAGTCCCGCATCGGGCTCTCTGCTCAGCGGGAGCCTGCTTCCTCCTCTCTCTCTCTCTGCCTGCCTCTCTGCCTACTTGTGATCTCTCTCTGTAAAATAAATAAATAAAATCTTTAAAAAAAAAAAAAATCCTCAAACTAAAGAAATAGGAAGATAACACATTCCTGTTAATCTGTGACAGGAGTATTTATTTACCAACTTAATGCTTTGATACCATAGTGCTCAGCAATTTAAAAAGTTCTCTTGTAGAGTGGACTGTAGATAAAAGTGCAGAAGCATAAAAAATTGAGAGCAAAGTTAAAGTAATACAGAAAAAATTTGGAGGAGAACTGGTAAAGCTGAGGGGAGTGCTGTGTGTGGAGTGATTAGATAGAGATGGTAGGATGTAAGAAATAGGTATTTAGGAATGCCTGGGTGGCAAGCATCCAACTCTTGGTATCGGCTCAGGTCTGATCTCAGAGTCCTGAGATCGAGTTCCCTCTTACTCCTCCAAACAACGTGCTCAATGTGGTGTCTGCTTGGGTTTCTCTCCCTCTTCCCTTGCTTCCCCCTTCCATAGAGTGTACACACTCTAATAAATCTTTTTTAAAAATTAGAAATAGCTATTTAAAGTACAGTAAACTATCACAATGGGGGTACCTGGCTGGCTCAGTTGGTAGAGCATGGGATTCGTGATCTTGGTGTTTTAAGTTGGAGCCCTATATTTGGTGTAGATTACTTGAAGAATAAATAAAATTGCAAAAAAAAAAAAAAACCCACTACCAAAATGAGGTACCACTGCATACCCACTATGACGGCTAAAATTAGTAAGTCTAAAAACACCAAATCTGGTGAGAATGTGAAACAAAGGGTGCTTTTTTATACATTGTTACTGGGTGTAAATTGGTTCACTCATTTTGTTAAAAGATCTAGCATTGTCCCCTATAACCCAGCAATTGCACTCCTGGGTATTTATTTCCGCAAAATGAAAACATATTCCCACAAAAGGACTTGTCTGAGAATATTCATTGCAGTATAATTAACAATAACACCAAACTGGAAACAAACAAGATATATACCCACAGAAGAATGGATAAACAAAGTATGATATACTCACACAAAAGATTAGTATTCTGCTATAAAAATGGCTCAGTGATACATGTAACAATATGGATGAGTCTCAAAAACATTATAGTAAGTAAAAGAAGCCATAAAGAGGGGTGCCTGCGTGGCTCAATCAGTTAAGCAGCTGCTTGCAGCTCAGGTCACAATACGAGGGGCCTGGGATGGAGCCCCCATCAGGCTTACTGTTCAGCGGAGAGCCTGCTTCTCCCTCTCCCTGTGCCTGCTGTTCTGCCTACTTGTGCTATCTCTCTGCCAAATAAAAAAATAAAATCTTTAAAAAAGGGGGGGGTGGGGCGCCTGGGTGGCTCAGTGGGTTAAGCCTCTGCCTTGAGCTCAGGTCATGATCTCAGGGTCCTGGGTTGGAGTCCCACGTCTCAGGCTCTCTGCTCAGCAGGGAGCCTGCTTCCTTCCCCCTCTCTCTCTTCCTGTTTCTCTGCCTACTTGTGATCTCTGCCAAATAAATAAATAAATGCCTTAAAAGAGGGCACAATATATGAATCCATTATATGAAGTTTTAGAACAGGCAAAACTAATCTATGGTGCAAAAAAACTAGGACAATGGTTGCCTCTGGGTATATGGGAGTGTGACAAAAATTCCCAATGTGAAAGTAATATTCTATATCTTGTTAGAGTTTATTCCATAGGCATATGCATCCATCAAAATTTAATTGATGTTCACTTAAAATTAGTGTAATTCATTATATGAAAACTTTGCTTAAAAAAGAAAAAAAAAAAAAGCTGCAGGGGTACCTGAGTGGTTCAGTCGGTTGGTTAAGCATCTGCCTTTGGCTCAGATCACGATCTCAAGGTCCTAGGACTGAGGTCCCAGGATCAAGCCCCAAGTCAGGTTCCCTGCTCAGTGGGGAGCCTGCTTCTCTTCTCTCCCTCTGCCCCTAATCCTGGCTGTGTTCTCTTGCTGTCAAATAAATAAATAAAATCCCAAAAGAAAAAAGCTACAAATACTGAATTCTAATTAATAATATGCATTTTGAATTATCTGGGGGAGGTGAACTGATATCTGCAATTTACCTTGAAATGCAAATAATATGATAGATGAACAGATACATAATATGAAAAGTACGTAAAAATGTTAGTAATAGACTCTGACTTGTGGATGTACAGATGTTCACTATAAGAATCTTTCAACTTTCTATATAATTGAAAATTTTCATAATAAAATGTTGGAAAAAATACAGTGAACAGAAGTTCAACAAACTCTATAAAGATCTCTAAATCGAAGTATAATCACTTATGGGTCAAATTCCATTTCACATAAAATTTAGGCAGTTACATAAATGCTAGTCCTGTACTTTGATTTTATAGTGCTGAATGCTGTTTGAAATCAGAGTCATCATACAGATTTGAAATATTCACAGTTTTATATATTAAAAAAAAAAAAACAACTAGGGTGGGCCGCCTGGGTAGCTCAGTCATTAAACGTCTGCCTTAGGCTCAGGTCATGATCCTCAGGTCCTGGGACAGAGTCCCGCATCCAGATCCCTGCTCAGCAGGGAGCTTGCTTCTCCCTCTCCCATTCCCCTTGCTTGTGTTCTCTCTCTGGCTCTCTCTCTCTGTCAAGTAAGGAAATAAAATCTTTTAAAAAAATAAAAATAAAAATAAACGATGGCATTTTTAAGTAGTAAGACATAGGGGAGGCTAGGGCAAAAAGGGCATTTATAATGGCATTACTCTCATAGTGCTTTGTATGTTAGGTCAAATATTATACATATTGTATTTATGTTTCTAATCAGTTTCAGTAAAACTTTCTGACTACATTAGGCCTGTTTTCCTAAAAAAGCGTACCTGCCCATTCTTTAGAAGAATGGATCTGCTATGGGTAATACTGTAAAAGTACAGTTTACCAAGCTACACAACCCAATTGCCTCTTTTTAATCACAGCTAACAACCCATGACAACTAGCATTTTGTTTTATTCAACCCATTTATTTAAAAAACAAAGACAAATTAGATGTATTGAAAAGACCTAAACAAGGAAAAGTCGGTGGGAAATTTTCAACATAAGAATTCTCTTTCAGGTTGTACTATATTGTTATACTACATCACTCAGTTTTAGAGCTAATCATATATGTATTTCCTTTTTGTTCTCAGAACCTGAGAACTGTATTGTACAAAGGCATACACAAATAATCCAGAACCACATATGTTCTGAAGTGATTCTTTTTTTTTTTTTTAAGGATTTTATTTATTTATTTGAGAGAGAGAATGAGAGATGGACCAAGAGCAAGGGAAAGGGTGGAGGGAGAAACAGACTCCCCGCTGAGCAGGGAGCCCAATATGAGGTTCGGTTGCAGACCCCAGGATCATGACCTGAACCGAAAGCAGATGTTTAACCGACTGAGCCACCCAGGCACCCAGCTAAAGTGATTCTTAAGAATTTAGTAATCCATGCTAAAAATGGATCCACGATGCAAAAAAACTTCTATAAGTGAGCAGTAAGCAAATCCCTGGAATTAAAGAGCCACATACATTTTGAACACATTAGTTTTTACCAAATGTCATTCTACTCATTCCTGAGAGCATCTTGTAGATATAATGTTAAGTATTTAGTAACACATTAAATAGTATTCTTTTATTTTTAATTAAAAATGCAACCAGATCTTGATCAATGGTATCAGCATGCTAATAAAAAGCTGGAAAAGTATAAAATAGACCAGACTTGCTTCCATGACATACACACAACGTAGACTTAACTCATCTGTCTACACCTTTTCATAGAATTCAGTCTCTCGGGGTGCCTGGGTGGCTCAGTGGGTTAAGCCTCTGCCTCTGGCTCAGGTAATGATCTCAGGGTCCCGCAATCAAGCCCTGCACCATCAGGCTCTGCTCAGCAGGGAGCCTGCTTCCTCCTTTCTCTCTACCTGCTTCTCTGCCTCCTTGTGATCTCTCTGTCAAATAAATAAATAAAATCTTTAAAAAAAAAAAAAGAATTCTGTTTCACACACACACACACACACACACACACACACACACAAATAAATTTGGTGGGAGCAGTGTGCAAAGAACAATGGATTCTGATTTGGAAACAGATCCAAATCTTAGGAATCTCTCCTAAACCGGAGTTTGAAGATACTACTCAGAGTACTTTATCCACTATTAAGATCCAGCCGCACTTGAGAGAACCTTTAAAATTATAGCCAAGTAGGGGCGCCTGGGTGGCTCAGTGGGCTAACGCCTCTGCCTTTGGCTCCAGTCATGATCTCAGGGTGAGCCTACTTCCTCCTCTCTCTCTCTCTCTCTGCCTGCCTCTCCGCCTACTTGTGATCTCTGTCAAATAAATAAATAAAATCTTTAAAAAATAAAATAAAATTATAGCCAATTAATAGTTTTGTGCTTAAGAGTATTTGGTTTGTAATGAAAGAAGATGGGATTGGGAGGGAGACAAACCATAAAAGACTCAATCTCAGAAAACAGACTGAGGGTTGCTGGGGGGATGGGGGACAGGCAAGGGTGGTGGGGATATGGACATTGGGGAGGGTGTGTGCTATGGTGAGTGCTGTGAAATGTGTAAGCCTGGTGATTCACAGACCTGTACCCCTGGGGATAAAAATACATTATATGTTTATTAAAAAATTTAAAAATTTTTTAAAAAGGGGAAAAAAGAAAAGTTGGTTTGTTACAAGTAGTATTTTTACAAGAAATAGTAAAGAAAGTGTAATCTACTTCCAAGCAGTTGTTTTTTTTGTTTTTTGTTTTTTGTTTTTCTCCAAGCAGTTGCTTCTAATGTAGCAAGTTATTACTTCAAAATATTTAGGATAGACATTCTCATTGAATCACTGTAACTGCCAGCCAGCAACTAAATATAAGTAGAAAACTGCATTACGCTTTAGTCTTCTTGATCAAGGTAAATTTATGATAAACTTTGAGTAACAAAAGTTTTGTTTTACTCTCAGCTGTAAATCCTTCACACTTTTTATTCTATAATTCTAACAATAAATCTGTAATAATTCATCTTAAGAGATCTTGTTTGACAGGAAAAAGAACTGAATTACAGTATTTCTTTAAAATGTCTGAATTATATAACTTTTAAAAAAGTATATAACTTCCAAAAATTTTTAATTTCTTATCTTCAAATATTAAGAGAGGAAAGAGATCATGTATTAGAACAGGGATTCTTGGGGCTCCCTGGGTGGCTCAGTGGGTTAGGCCTCTGCCTTCAGCTCAGGTCAGGTCATGATCTCAGGGTCCTGGGATCAAGTCCCGCATTGGGTTCTCTGCTGGTCAGGGAGCCTGCTTCCTCTTCCCTCTCTCTCTCTCTTTCTCTCTCTGCTTGCCTCTCTGCCTATTTGTGGTCTCTCTCTTGTCAAATAAATTTAAAAATCTTAAAAAAAAAAATTTTTAGAACAGGGATTCTTAAGGAAGATTCTTAAGGACCAACCCACTCCCAGACCCCCATTCAGTTACTCAGGCTTCAAAGGGCCACTGGTAGGGAAACAATACCTCCTTTGGCATCTTTCAGAAGGTTAGGCAAACACTCAAAAGAACAGTGCTTGCAAATTATCTCTGGTAAAGGATCATCTTTCTTTACATTCACAATTCATGTGAAATACTAGAAAAAATGGAGAATATACAAAACACAAGTTCTAATTTTTATTATCAGATTTGACATAAAATCGCTCAATTACACTGCTATGCAAGTTTTTAAAAACTTTCAATTTCTGAACTTACCTCCTCACAGACAGGTTAAGTAAACAGCTCATGGACCAGCGCCATTTACATACTACACCCCAAATGGTGGTGTTACAGAATGTTGTAAACATTTTACTAGCAGAGAATAAGCAATGCATTACTTAAATTTAGAGCTATAGCTATAAAAGTATACTGACTCTCATTCTTAAACAGAAAATGTACATATATTTGTTTTATTTAGCATATTGGCAAATCCTTTTTCTCCTTCAGACACAGGACAATAAATAGTGGTTTAAAATATCAAAATGGGGGGTTTGCCTGGGTGGCTCAGTGGGTTAAGCCGCTGCCTTCGGCTCAGGTCATGATCTCAGGGTCCTGGGATGGAGTCCCACATCAGGCTCTCTGCTCAGCAGGGAGCCTGCTTCCTCCTCTCTCTGCCTGCCTCTCTGCCTACTTGTGATCTCTCTCTGTCAAATAAATAAATAAAATCTTTAAAAAAATAAAATATCAAAATGGGGGCGCCTGGGTGGCTTAGTTGGTTAAGTGACTGCCTTCAGCTCAGGTCATGATCCTGGAGTCCCAGGATCAGGTCCTGCATTGGGCTCCCTGCTTGGCAGGGAGTCTGCTTCTCCCGCTGACCTCTCTCCTCTTATGCTCTTTCTCTATCATTCTCTCTCTCTCAAATAAATAAATAAAATCTTTATAAATAAATAAATAAATAAATAAAATATCAAAATGATTACAAATTCTAAATTATGCCTTATTATGTGGACGATTATAGAAAGAATTTAATGAGTTAATCAGTTACATTGGTGATGACCAACTATCATGGGTAGTAAGAATTGAAAACTCCTAAATCTCAGAATTACAAAAAATTGTCTATGAAAACAGATTTTTATAAAATGGCATCAGTGATGAATATATAACATATTTTGGGGCTAACAACTGAAAGATAATAAATACATAAAAGATCTTATTGTCTGATGGAGTAAACATATTATATTGCAATGCAAGGAAGACAAAGATTTCTCCAAATCAAAACATCAGGAAAATCTCATGCTTTACTGAAGCTAAAGAAATCATGAGTTATTCTATATATATATGAATGCCTACTATGTGACAGGAAATAGGAATACTATGGAGAACAAGGCACTGTTCCTGCCCTTGAAGAACTCACAATCACATTATCTACTTCACTAAAAAGGAAAAGACAATCTTAAACCAGGACTCTACGTACAAGATAGTGTAAGCATAGACAGAACCTTTAGAGCAGAGCATACTACTACCTTGCCTAGTTACTTCTTCAAGGACTAAGGCTGTGAGTCATCCCTAAAGGAAAAAATGTAGTAGAAGTATAGTTGATAGCTACCTAATTTGATTAGCTAGGTCACCCATTTTGGCTGCTGACCCAAATATTAAGGAAGGCATTATCAAAAGCCTCTGTGTACTCAGAGCCCTCAGCTTCCATTCTTTTCTTTTTCTACAATATTGCAACTCCCTATATAAGGCTGCTCATCTCTTTCATTAGTCTAATGTCATTACAAGCCTAGCTATTGTAGGACCCAAGAATCACTGACCAAAAACAGCAGTGGCACTATGAGCATGGACTATTCAGTACCTCACTCAGAATTTCATTTCTGATGTATGATACTTCATTCTTTATTATGAAATACTTGCTTGATAGGCTTCTAATCAACACTACAAATAATGCAGAGAAAATGGAACTGTAACACACAGTCAAAACTTAAGACATATTTCTAAAAATGTAAAGAAAGGAAAATGAAAACACAAAGCAAAATTTTCTTGTTAATCTCACCTCAGAGAACAAGTGTTTTGTTGTTGTTTAAATAAGTTATTGCAGGCTACCTGGGTGGCTCAGGGGGTTAAACCTCTGCCTTCGGCTCAGGTCATGATCTCAGGGTCCTGGGATCGAGTCCCGCATCTGGCTCTCTGCTAGGCAGGGAGCCTGCTCCTTCCTCTCTCTCTCTCTACTTGTGATCTCTCTTTGTCAAATAAACAAAATCTTTTAATAAATAAATAAATAAATAAATAAGTTATTGCTTCTTTCCTCTCTTGCAAAAAAACCTCCATTCTGAAATAGATCTACTGCTGGGTGCCTGCCTGGCTGGCTCGGTCAGTATAACATGAAATTCTTGATTTTAGGTTTGTGAGTTTCAGCCTCACATTGGGGTTAGAGATGTAGAGATTACTAAATAAACAAAGCAAAACATGCCCCCAAAACCAAAAACAAATAGATCTACTGAAACTTGGGTCAAATTAGCATACTGTTGAACTATAAAAAAAATCAACTAAGTAAATTTTTTACATGCATCTTAGATATAACCCAGTTGTGAAAATAAGTATTATTTTTGGACATTAAAAAAATAAGCTTTAGGGGTGCCTAGGTGGCTCTGTCAGTTAAACTTCCACCTTTTGGCTCAGGTCATGATCCCAGGGTTCTGGGATTGAGCCAAAGGCAAACACTTAACTGATGGAGCCACCCAGGCACCACTCATGATTTTAACATTTTCTTTCCTCTAGCTTACTTTACTTTTAGAATACAGTATATAATACACACAAAAATGTTAATTGACTTTATATTATTGGTAAAGCTTCCAGTCAATAGTAGACTATTAGCAGTTATGGTTTGGGGGAGTAAAAAATTACATTCAAATGTTCTATTGCAGGGGAGGTGGCACTCCTAACCCCTGTGTTGTTCAAGGGCCAACTATAATATGAAAGATATATTTAAAAGAAGGATCATAGTCACCTTTGACTGACAAAACTCTGTAGTTAATTTGTTTTGGTTTGGGGCAAAAATTAGAAGTTTTTTGGAGAAGTACAGAAAAGTACTTTGAGACATTTATGAGACCTACCAATAACACAAAGAATCGGCAGATCAGCTAAACAGGCTAAACATACATGTACTGTAATGGCTCCAGAGGCAGATAAATATTCTATTCTATTAGCTCTACTAACATTTAAGGAAAAGCCTGCTGTGCCTATCCACTCAGTGAAATCCCAGTTAGGTAGGAAAGTTCTTCCCATATGTACAGCATTAATCACTCTTTTGGGCTTTGATTTTCAGCTCTGGCTTTCTCTTAGAATCAGCTGACAAGCTTTGAAAAATACTGATGCAATTAGTATGGATCAGAATCCATGGATAAGGGGCAGAGGTATTTTCTAAAAAGATCTATAGATCATGCCAATATTCAGCCAAATGTAGCATCATTGCTCTATTGGGTACATTTCATTTGCCTTTATTATTTTTTTTCATTTGCCTTTATTATAGCACGTTTTTAATTTTTTTAAAGCTTTTATTTATTTTATTTATTTATTTGACAGAGAGAAATCACAAGTAGGCAGAGAGGCAGACAGGGAGAAAGAGGGAAACAGGCTCCCTGCTGAGCAGAGAGCCTGATGCAGGGCTCAATCCAAGGACCCCGAGATCATGACCTGAGCCGAAGGCAGAGGCTTAACCCACTCAGTCACGCTGAGTGCAATTATTATATGTGCAAATCATTATTGTATGCAAATTATACGTGGCATCATATACTATATTGGGTGCTGTTGATACAAAGACAACTTTGTGTCCCTGTCCACGAGAACCTTACTGCCTAATTGAGAAAGATAACATATAAACAAAAACAACAAAATTAAGTGAAATAGGTGCTATAGTAATAGTCTGTATAAGGGATATAGGGATATAAAGAACTGAACTATTATCTGGGTGTGGGGTTGAATCAGAAAAAGTTTCAGAGAGAAGGTGACTCTGAAGGAGGGACTTATCTAAGTTGTTTTTGCATCTCTAACACCTAACACTCCCCAGTAAAACTTGATAACAGCCACCCTCAAAGCAGATATATTTAGAGCTCCGTGACCTAAATGGCTTCTACATTTACTCCACTTTAAAAACCCACTCCCAAGACTCCACACTAGACCATGTTAACACTGGAATTGGCCCCTCTGAAACCGTTAATTCCAACATCCAACTGTTGGGCCATAATCTTTAAACCTTCTCCTTCCTTAACTACCACCTTACCCCACCAAGTCCTCCAGTCTCTACGTGTCTCCATTTTTACCTCAGTTCATAATTTTCCTTTGCTGTATCTTTCCATTATATTATTCTACAATGTGCTATATTTTTTTATATTTTGCTGTATCTTTATTGTTGCATTTATCATACAGCATTATAATTTATATCAATATTTGTTTGTTTTCTCTATTAGATCATAACTTTCTGAAGAACATTCTTGGATTATTATTCTTGGCCCTGCATCCTTAACTCCCAGAACAGGGCCTGGCCCTCAATAAGTATTCAGTAAATGTTTGGCAAAGGAATGGGTAAAATGTTCTTGTCATTTTCACCACCAGACAACAAGCTCTCCAAAGGCAGAGACTACCTACTCTACATATTTCCTATAATTCCTATTGGGAATATGGTGCCTCACATATATCAGAACCTCATGGAGCATGTGTTAAATTGTAAAAGGATGAAATGTATTAGATACTGTGTAAGACATACAAAAATATGATCCTTATCCTCCTACACTGTTGGTGGGAATGCAAGCTGGTGCAGTCACTCTGGAAAACAGCATGGAGGTTCCTCAAAAAGTTGAAAATAGAGCTACCCTACCACCCAGCAATTGCACTACTGGGTATTTACCCTAAAGATACAAATGTAGGGATTCAAAGGGGCACGTGCACCCAAAGGTTTATAGCAGCAACGTCCACAATAGCCAAACTATGGAAAGAACCTAGATGTTCATCAACAGATGAATGGATAAAGAAGATGTGATATCTACATACAATAGAATACTATGCAGTCATCAAAAAAATCTTGCCATTTGCAATGACACAGATGGAACTAGAGGGCATTATGAGGAGCAAAATGAGTCAATCAGAGAAAGACAATTATCATATGATCTCCCTGATATGAGGAATTTGAGAGGCAGAGTGGGAGGTTCGGGGGGTAGGGAAGGAAAAAATAAAGCAAGATGGGATTGGGAGGGAGACAAACCATAAGAGATACTTAATTTCACAAAACAAACTGAGGGTTGCTGGGGGAAGGGGGTTATGGAGAGGGCGGCTGGGTTATGGACAGTGGGGAGGGTATGTGTTATGGTGAGTGCTGTGAAGTGTGTAAGCCTGATGATTCACAGACTTGTGCCCCTGGGGCTAATAATACATTATATGTTAATAAAAATAATTTAAAAATATGTTCCCAGCTCTTTTTTTGGAATGATTATTTCAACAATCATTTAAGATAACCAGATGGTTATGAGGCAAATGTAAAAAATGTTCATTATGGCAGAGACAAAACAATACAATAGAAAGCACTGGCAATAACTCGGGAGGCCTGTGCTTCAGTCTTGGCTTTGCCACTCTGATCTACAAATAACCATCTCTGTGAGCCTTAGTTTCCTCATTTTTTAAAATGGAGTTTTATCAGAATTCAATTCTTCTTTCCCCCCCCCCCAAAATTCAATTCTTCATCATCTAAGGTTCCCTAACATGCTATGCCTCTTAAAATTTGTATTATAAAAGTGATATACCCTCAATATAAAAAATTATACATGCCCTTCTGAATTGTTTAGGTAAAGGGAAGTTCCCACTCTCCACTCTATTTTCATAACTCCCCAAAGGTGACCACTCTCAACAGTTCCTGGTATCTTTAAGGCATTGTTCATGTCTAAGCAAGTATAGACTAAGATTCTTGTTTTTATTTACCAACTGCACAGTCCCATCAATTCTAGAGGAACCTTGACAAAATGAAAGGACAATTATAAATACTTCAATAACAGGGGCACCTAGGTGGCTCAGTTAAGCCTCTGCCTTCAGCTCAGGTCCCCATCCCAGGGTCCTGGGATCCAGCCCCTGCAACATCAGGCTCCTTGCTCAACAGGGAGTCTGCTTCTCTCCCTCTGCCTGCTGCTCCGCCTACTTGTGTGCTCTCTTTCTAATAAATAAATAAAATCATTTTTTAAATAAATAAAATCTTTCAAAAAATACTTTGACAAGAGAAAGATAATTATCTACTCAAAAAATCAATAGTAGAAAAAAATTATAACAAATAAGTATTTAAAACTTCCTGCTTCACACCACCCACCCCTACCCTCCACTGTGCAGCGTAATGTGAGTAAAAAGCATATGACAAGAAAAGAAATTTAAGGTGGGAAGCTTAAATGTGGAAGAAATGTGGGAGGCATGGGAATGGAGAAAGTGGAAAAAGGAGAGATAATCATACCAATGTCATAACCACAGAAGAATGTATAAAAGGCCCCCAAATCACAGAATTTAAATATTAAAATTGCAAACACAATTTTGAAATACACTGTGGGCCTAAGGACAGACTCAATTACAGAAAACACAGTGTTGGGGCGCCTGGGTGGCTCAGTGGGTTAAGCTGCTGCCTTCGGCTCGGGTCATGATCCCAGGGTCCTGGGATCGAGTCCTGCATCGGGCTCTCTGCTCAGCAGGGAGCCTGCTTCCTCCTCTCTCTCTCTGGCTGCCTCTCTGCCTACTTGTGATCTCTCTGTGTCAAATAAATAAATAAATAAATAAATCTTTAAAAAAAAAAAGAAAACGCAGTGTTGTTTTCCTATACAAATGCCATCCCAGAGACAAATGTAGATCACTATGTCCTTGATTTTCTTGACAACAGCACCCTGTAAATATCTATATCTAAGTCTAATAAGGGTATCCACATATTATAAAACCCAAAGATGAAATAATAGTATTTTTGACCAGTCCTTCTGATAGTGACAAAAATATATCATAAAATTATAGTTGTCATAAGAATTTTTTTTAGAAGATAGAGCAAAAAATGGGTCATTAGTAAAATAGAGAACTAATTTCCTGTGAATATAGTGAAAATTGCAATCTAATCTAATTGCAATCTAATCTAATCTAAAATTGCTGTACTATGGATTTCTCTTTCATTTGGTACCAGAGTAAACATTACCGAACACGTTAGAAAGAAAGCCAAATTTTAAATTTTACATCCACCTAGACAACATAGATTTTACCTACACATGTCCCAGTTTTACCCTTATCATGTAAAATGACACCACTCTATACTGTAAAGAATGCTTGTAAATAAGATAAGGACAGCAGCCTGGATCAGGATCCTGTTCCACAAGAATAACACATTACTGAAGTCCACTTTTTAAACAGAATAAAAGTACAATTCTATAACATATAAGTCACAAGTGTAACATTTAGCTATAAATTGACTAATGACAATTACAGCAATAAAAAAAAAATTTTAACACTGCTATATCTTTACCTGGCATATATATTACAACCTAAATATAGTACAATGGATAAAAACTAAAACTACAATTTAGAATTTGGAGGAAGAGAAATTGATAAGTCATTTTTATTCCATAAAGTAATTTTAATACCACAGTACATTGTCAAGAAGTTGTAAATAGTTAAGTCCATATCTCCATAAAATAAATCAGTCATGGATAAGTGAATTCGAGGACTACAAACTTTACCAAATCTACCTTGTTTCCAAACACTCAAAAACACAAACCGAAATAAGGAACTAAAATCATTCTGGTTTCCTGCACCCTTTAGGTTAAGAGGAACAGTATTTCCTGACACCGGAAAATGTCAAGTCAGTAGCTGAAGCTATGGTTTTCAAATTCGGGTAGAATACCATTTTAAGAGTCTTTAAGATTCTTAAGAGAAACTCTCATTACTTGACATATCTATGTCAGAATTTAACACAAAACTAAACATATAAAGCAGTTCAGCAATTCTCAAACTTCTCTACCCCACAGTCTGAAAAATGTTATGACCTTTTCTTATCTCCTCCCTTTCTTGCATCACCTCTTCCCACTAAATCCAGTAAAAACTTCCAAACCTGCTAACACAAATTAGTTTAGGCAGCTAAATTTCTGCAGTGGTGAAGTCAGAAGTGGCTTATTACTACTACTTCCTGACTACAGACTCAGTACACCCCATTTAAAGTGCAAAGTGAAAGAATTATGTAAAAATCAGGCCTTAGGGGCGCCTAGGTGGCTCAGTCATTAAGCATCTCGGGTCATGATCCCAGGGTCCTGGGATCAAGCCCCACATCAGGCTTCCTGCTCAGCGGGAAGCCTGTTTCTCCCTCTCCCACTTCCGCTGCTTGTGCTCCCTCTCTCCCTGTCAAATAAATTTTAAAAATCTTAAAAAAAAAAAAAAAAGAAAGAAAGAAAGAAAAGAAATCAGGCCTTAAAAGCCTCTTTAAAAAATTATATGGGACTCAGACCCTAAAAGCCTCTTTAGAATTTCTCCATTTGACAGGACAGCACAATAGATCCACCAGCCTTACCCTGAGCTTAGCTTCTTGAACCCCTGTCTGTAAAAAATGCATTTTTTAAGAAAGAATTTTGTGATACAATAACTGAAGTCTTTGTAGGAAAGCCAATAACTAAGCTACAATCAATAACTATTGCTAGTAACTAGCCTTAAAAGCAGACTGTAATAGAGCCCCAGAGCTAACTCTCCACTAAATTTTCACAATTTAGGATTCGTTGTGCAGAAAACTACTAAATTCTTCGATATTCATCTTTAACCCAAACCACCCATCTCAATTCCAACGAGGCAAAAATGAAGAAGTCAAAATATAAATCTACTTTCCTTCCCACATGCCAAAGTACTATTGCAGACAGTTATTGTGCTAACCATTATTCCAAAGGGTTCCTAAGCACCTCAAATAAAGGTTCCTCGTTCCTGATGATTACTGTATAATGGAAAAGTAATTTCCCAATAGGCAATCAACTAGATATATAAGCCAGTAATCAACGTATCCTGTCATCTGTGTCTCCACTTACCCTCAGTAACATCCTGGGGGTTAGAAGTCCGGTCACTAGCTGGATCCAGCGCAACAGTTGCTAGTGAAGTGGTGGCTCCAGACATCTCACTCATAGGCTCACTACGGCTTGTTTCAGGCACACTTTCCCGTGAGCTAAATCTTACTCGGGAACTGGATCGGGAGCTGAGGTCCGGGCTGGTATCTGACAAACCTGGAAAGTCATCGATCTTCGTTGGTGTCACCATGAACCGAACTGAAGCCATCTTGGTGGTGGTTTCTGGAGGATGCATTATTTTCTTCTCCTTTATAAGAACAAAGAAAAAAGGAAAACCCTGCAAAATTCTTCCTCCTACACTAGCTACTTTATTGATCGCGAAGATAAAAAAGACAACTTACAAAAACCAAAAACAAACCCTCAATAACCTTGATTTACCCATCAAAAAAAGTCCCAAATAAGAATCCTTCTAACCCAGAATTCGGACAGACTATGCTGGAAAGTGCACTAGCAGTAAATATTTAAGGGGGGAAAAAAAAAAAAAAGACGAAACGATGCCAGTCCCGTGGAACTTCGTTCCTTCGGAAAGAAGAGTTATCTAGATGTCTCTCCTGGCCCAGGACTGCGGGCTCAGTGCCATGGTCTCAGAGAAGGTGCAGGCTTTCTCCCCTCGACCCCCAGGTTTCCGCCGAGGTAGTTAAGTCTTTTATCTGGTAAATGTCCCACGGTTCTAGATGAGCAAAGAGCGCGCAGGCCCACCCTTATCAGGCGAATATAGCACAGATCAGATTGCGAAACGGTGTACACCCGGCCACCTGTTGTGTATCAGGTGAATACCCCACAGGTCTGGCTGGGAAGCGTGTGTAGAGCCACCCGATGTTTTGGAGGCCAATAATCCGCTTGGGTCTGGTGGGAGGGATGCGCATGCATAACGGGAAAATACCCCACACTACCGGATAGAGGAGAATGAAAAGGGCGAGGAGAGGGTGCAGGGGCAGAGCGGATTCCCGTCTCCAAGAGATCTGCGGGGGTGGCCCACCCGCTCTTCTGGCGGAACGGTCTCTGGGATCTGGGAGGAGATGGATAGCGAGCGGATAAAGACCCCTCGGACTGCAGTTCAGGGTCGTGGCAGGTCGTTGCTAGTCCATCGAGCCCACGGTCGGCTCGCCGGGATTCTCCTGCGTGTGACAGGACGGGCCACCCCTTTGCCGGAGGACGCTTTCTCCCCCACCAGGGCCGCGGCGCAGGTCAGCCCCTCGCCGTTCTTCCTTCGGGTCCTAGCAAGAGAGGAGATGGCCTCGCAGGCTGGCCGGGGCTGAGCAGGAAGGGGCGGCGGAGATGAAGGGAGGAGGAGGTCGCAGGTGCGGGATCCCGGCGCCAGCTGATGCGGGTGCGCGCGCAGCTGTTGTTTACGAGCCGGTAACTGTTTCGCAGCCGCGGCGCGCGGAGGAGGGCTCCGGCTGCCGGGGAGGGCGCCCCCTCCCCGGGCCGACGCCAGAGCAGCCGTTACGTGACCTCGCCGCCCCCGGCCCCGGGCCCGGCGGGCTGTGCCAGCCCCGCCGCAGCCCCTCCCTCCCCTCCCAGCTCGTTCCTCATTCGAGGTTAACGGTCCGAAGAAAAGCCCGGGGGAGCGGTCGGAGGGCGGTACCGTCCCGGGAGCGCCGAGGAGCCCCGCCCAGGCTCTGCAGTCTGCAAGGGGACGTAAAGGGCTGCGCGCATGCGCTGCCCGTCGCGGCGAGACGAGAGGAGCAGAATGTGCGAGGCCCGGAGGAAGATGGGTATTGTAGTTAAGTGTTGGGGTCTGAGCTGCGTGCACTGGAGAAAACAGACCATTTTCTTTCTGGGTCACGCTGTGTTGCACAAACTCACTCTGGAAGCATTCGGGGAGCACACATGGCCCTTGCCCTCCGAGTCCCCAAAACCATCTCAAAAGCGTCTCGGAAAATTCCGTCATAATTTCTTTTCTTTCTTTCTTTCTTTCTTTTTTTTTAATATTTTATTTATTTATTTGACAGACAGAGATCATCAGTAGGCAGAGAGGCAGGCAGAGAAAGAGGAGGAAGCAGGCTCCTCGCTGAGCAGAGAGCCCAATGCGGGGCTCGATCCCAGGACCCTGGGACCACGACCGGAGCCGAAAGCAGAGGCTTCAACCCACTGAGCCACCCAGGCGCCCCCCGTTCATAATTTCTTTAAAAATCACAAACCTTGGGGCGCCTGGGTGGCTCAGTGGGTTAAAGCCTCTACTTTGGCTCAGGTCATGGTCCTGGGGTCCTGGGGTCCTGGGATCGAGCCCCGCGTCTGGCTCTCTACTCAGCAGGGAGCTTGCTTCCCTTCCTCTCTCTCTGCCTGCCTCTCTGCCTACCTGTGATCTCTGTCAAACAAATAAATAAAATATAAAAAAAAAATCACAAACCTCCCATACCATATGCGTAGCTATGACACCAAGTGAAATTTTTTTTTAAAGATTTTATTTATCCATTTGACAGAGAGATCACAAGTAGGCAGAGAGGCAGGCTGGGGAGAGAGAGAGACACACACGCAGGCTCCCCGCTGAGCAGAGAGCCTGATGCGGGGCTCCATCCCAGGACCCCGAGATCATGACCTAGCTGAAGGCAGAGGCTCAACCCACGGAGCCACCCAGGCCCCCCCCCCCAACTGAAATTTTTAAGGTGTATTCTCAATTATATACATTTTGTGCTAAATTTCTTTTCCCTGTCCTTAAAATGTCTTTTGCTATGTATGCATATATCAGCTCATCATATTATACACCTTAAATATATACAATTTGGTCAATTATATCTCAATGAGGCTGGAGAAAAATGGTATTTTCACCTTCTAGTTAGACTGAAGATTCAATTAAAGAAAATGTCCTTTATTTTAGACCTGGAGAAAACAGTGAATTACTTTTTTTACTCCACTGTCACCAGAATATTTTTCTTAGCATGTTTATTTCAAGTGTTCAATAAATTTGACTCATCAATGTTTTGTTTGAAAGTTATTTCCTATAGCTTTGATCGAGACATTTAAATTTAACAATCTGTGCCCTAGCTTTGCCTGGGTCCTTACCCCTCACAAGTGGAAATGTTTAAATGTCATCCTTAGCAATAGGTCAGAACTGTGTTGAAAACCTGAGTCAGGAAATTCTCTTTTATCAAATGACACATAAAATCCAAAACGTGGTTAAAAAGACCCAGTAATAAAAACTTCTTAGGGTACCTGGGTGGCTCAGTAGGTTAAAGCCTCTGCCTTCGGCTCAGGTCAAGATCCCAGGGTCCTGGGATGGAGTCCCACATCAGGCTCTCTGCTCAGCAGGGCGCCTGCTTCCCCCTCTCTGCCTACTTGTGATGTCTCTGTCAAATGAATAAATAAAACCTTAAAAAAAAAAAAAGAAAAAGAAAGAAAGATGCAGATAACAAAATGAGAAATTTCCAATTGAAATGGGAAACCTCGTGGGGCACCTGGATGGCTCATTTGGTTAAGCACCTCTCTTCGGCTCAGGTCATGCCAGGATCCTGGGACAGAGCCGTTTCAGGCACTGTGCTGAGCAGAGAGCTTGCTGCTCCCTCTCCTCCCAACTTATGGTCTCTCTCACTATCTCTGTCTGTCTCAAATAAATAAAATCTTTTTTTAAAAATAAGCTAAAATGTAAAGCCCCTTAAAGTTTTTTTCTCTTTAAAGCCTCTGATTAACAATTCCAGCTTAGAGCTTTCCTGAGGCAGCAAGAAATTCACTTCCTGAGCTACTACTGTTTTTCTCAGGCAGGACTGTTGGTCATTCCAATCTCAGACTTCCCCTTTTTTTAATGAGATGTGTCTGTAATTTATTTTTCAGATTCCTCCGTGGGATTAAGAAGTCTTTTCCACATTGCATTGTACTGCTCCCTGCTCTTGGTCTTCTTTTCCACGTACTCATTCTTCAAGCATTTTCTCATCTACCGACTAAGGCCACTGTAATGACCAAAAATTTTCAGAATGCCAGGGCAAGTGAGTGGCTCAGTCAGTTAAACATTTGCCTTTAGCTCAGGTCATGATCCCAGGGTCCTAGGATTGAGCCCTTTACTCAGCAAGGGAGCCTTCTCCCTTTCCTTCTACCTGCCCCTCCCTCTGCTTGTGCTCTCTCTCTCAAATAACTAAATAAAATCTTTAAAAATTTTTTTCAGAATGCTGTGGTGTTCGTGGCATTCCTTAAGCAAGTTTATCAAGGCATTACATTCTTCAATGTGCAAGTGTGAAGATAAATCAGGATGCATGTTGAGGAGGTGATGGAGCACCTGACTCATGGGCATACAGGACCCAGGCCAGTTCCAGGTGGCATAGGCTCCTGTGCTTTCCACATCTGACTCTGCTGGGCTTGGCCAGGCCCCGTTGCTCTCACAGACTTTCTCATATTTATAAAGAAATGGTGGATTTCTGCAAAATCCAATTTGTTCCATACCACAATGTATTTTCATTCATTTCCATATACTACCTAATACCAATATACTATACCTCTTAAAACTCTTCTCCTGTTTCTGAGCATAGCTTAGAAGATATTAATATCCCAAGAATCTTTTAAGGGAAAAGTCCACCTTTTCTCCTCTATTTCAATTAGGACTATTTCCAGATCAAAGTCTTTTCAGTTTACACAGCATGTAGCATGAAACAATAATCCTTTTTTGAGGGAGTGAGTGCAGCTAGTGGGTTACTTATAAAGACAAAGTTACAGTCATTATTACAAAACATTACTAAAAGAGTTCATTTACAGATTTTAGTGTTTAAGAAGTTTACATAGCAGATCCTTTTTCTAGTTATTGCAAAATTAACATTTCTTCCCTCATTATCCCCTTAATAAGTAACACTTTAAAATCCCTGTTAAGTGAACAGGCTAAGAAATTAAAAATTGCTTGACAGGAAACAAATTTTCTCATTTTACCATTGCTGTAAGTTAAGTGATTCAAAAATCATCTGTCTTCTATTACCACCCAAGTCAAGAGGTTTTTTTTTCCCCAGCAGTCAGCAACTATCCTCAATTTTTCTGCTGAGATACTCAGACATCAGAGTCCAACAGAAACGTATCTATCCCCTTCCAGGACCTGTGCTAATAAATCAAATTTATGCCAATTTAAGTTACATCTGTTTCTAGAGCCTAGACTCTTGACAGAGTAGAAAAAGATTGTGTAATTAGAACACAATCTCCATACAGCAATTTTTTAATCAGTGGCACTAGGCAGACATTCAAATCCAATGTCAAAAGTCACAAATGGGAAGACTGGAAACTAATGAGTTTATTAACTTAGCAAAGAAAGGACAAAGTTAGCATTTCTTGAAAGCTTATATACAGTATTTTGCCTCATCATTCCTCTGCTATGAATTGTCCTAAGAAATCTCCGAGGGTTTTTTTGTTTTTTAATTAACCCCAACAGTAGCTTAAAAAAAACAAAAAACAAAAAACAGCAAAATCCCTGCTTGAATCTCTCATACCTCATCTTCTTCTTTTTTTTTTTTTTTTAAAGATTTTATTTATTTATTTGACAGAGAGAGATCACAAGTAGGCAGAGAGGCAGGCAGAGAGAGAGAGAGAGGAGGAAGCAGGCTCCCTGCCGAGCAGAGAGCCCGATGCGGGACTCGATCCCAGGACCCTGAGATCATGACCTGAGCCGAAGGCAGCGGCTTAACCCACTGAGCCACCCAGGCGCCCCTCTCATACCTCATCTTCTAAATTAAGATCCATGTGGCTTTCCACAAAGCAGCTGGCTGCCAAGGAGAATATAAAATTAAGTGTATGTGAGAAAACAATTTCTTGATGGAGAGAACTAAATACCTGGGAATATTTTCAGGAGGGGCATAAATGATGTATCAGGGCATTTGTATTAACAACGGTTCTATCTGCCACACAGTGTAGATAGATATTGATAGATAGAGACCCACCACTGAACCCTATCAAATTTAAAGCTGGAAGAAGGCTTAGAAATTATGAGAAAAATGAGACTAAACTGGTTAATTTTACTTTCTCAGTTATGCAGAAGGGAAAATCCTGGTCTCCTAACTTCCAATTCACTACATTCCCTCTACAATATAGCTGCTATTATTTTTCAAGCAACTCCTCCATTTTGAGTCAAAACATCATTTCAAGGGGGCAAGAACTTACTTAAATGAGAACAAGGGTATTTTTCACTGAATCCTGACAGTCGTGGAAGAGTCTCAACCATTCTTTCAGTTCCCCAACACCCTATCGCGCACTACTGATCAGCAGTGACTTAATTTCTTCCAAGTGGTCTTGTAACCCTGGGGAGCTCTTCTTTCTCATCTCCCTCTTTTGTTTTTAAACCCCTCCTTTTTTCCCCAACATACAAAACATACAACATACAACACACAACATACAAAATAATACATACAAACATACAAAAATAAGAGCTTTTTCAAATCATTTTAATAACCTAGCAGTGATTCAAAATAGGGAAAGAAAATTCAAACTTGTTCCCCTAAGAGGGAGGCTACCATGACTGCTCTGCACAAGCACGATCAAGGAAAACGACGAAACCAGATTCCAAACAGCAAGGGTGGTAAGAAGGCTTCAAGGCTCACAGTTTGAAGAGCTTGGTTTCAGAAAGTCTCTGAGGGGTAGCAGAAGAGACATGAAGTTTAAGGGACCCTCAGAGGACAGGGCGCGGTTGCTGGGTCATGAGCACCTTGAAGCGTTTCTTGACGGTGATTCGGTGTCGAGAGTATTTGTCATCCGGGGAGAACCGAGCAGGATGCGCCGAGCAGGTCTGTTGTCCCATAGGGTCAAGCTTCTGCTCAAGGAAGAATGAGAGACATAATTTCAGTACAGGAGTGGTGGGAAAACTCCCATCCCTGGCGTCGTAAGAGACAGAAGCTGGGATGGGGAAAGGCTGCGCGAAAAATAGCAAGCGGGAAGACAGGAGACGCGACGATTAGATCAACAAGTCATACACTCCCTCCACCACTCGTGGCTTCTGGGCTTTCTAATTCCCCCCTACCCACCTACGCAATTAGGTAGCGGGTCTCAACCGCTCCTCCCACCTCCGCTTCCCGCCATGACCACTTACTACCCATTTTTTTCCCCTCTCACCTTCAGCGTATAGACCCGGTCTCCCTGCTCGTTGAGATAATACTGGAGAAACATGACAACGCCGAGACGAGATGTTCCAATTTCGTCTGCAGCTCTTTCCAACTGATGGTCTCACGTGTCGGCCAAGTTCCTTCCGGTAGAGCCGGAAGTCTATCTCACGGCCTGCCGGGAAATGTAGTCCATTTAGGCCTCGCTCCAGTGGGCCAAGAGGGGGCGAACTAGTGCAGGATTTGGCCCAGTTGCAACCCAGTTGCAACCTTGCAAGGCGTTGGCTTCCAGTTGCAACTTTGCAGGCGTTGGGAGACACGTGGAGTGTACCCACTGTGTGCAAAACACTGCTAGGAGTTAGAGGGGGGTAGGAATGGATATGAGTTGAACATTGATGAATAGAATCCTATCTTTATCTCGAGATGCACACCCATTTCACAGGCAGTGTATTTCTAGTGCCTGAAGAAACAAAGGCTCCAGGATTCAGAGCCCCTTTACCTTACGACATAAAGAAGAAAATTTTCTTCCCTCCCCTCTTTTACATCCAGTTTCCCCGTCCTATTTCAAAGTATTGGCGGTAAAGAGTGCATGATGGGTATTCAATATCAGGTACAGCGAAGAGAGCGTAAAGTTATTTTATGAAACTGGTGAAGTATATTTTAGTGGTTGAACCAAGATTTAAACTCAGGTCTCTTTATCACAAATCCAGCGCTCTTTCTTATAGTGGTGAGTAGCTAATAATAGCATAATATGATGCACTTCCTAGGGTTATTTCGAATTTTTTAAAGAACGTAGAAATTCTCTTTATAGAACTCTGGGTTTTAAAAAATGACAATTGGAACCCAGATATTACAAAGACGATCTTTGCAGTATTATTTACGATGGCAAAAACAATGGAACATACGTTAATTTTATAACCAAGAAAAGCCTGAAAGCGTTTTTCTTTTTTTAAAGTATATAGTCTGTATTTACTTGTAGCTGCATAAAATATCTCTGCAAGGATTCACAAGAAACATACTATTGGTTTCCTCTGTGATAAAGAAATTGGTTCCAAAAAGAAAGAAAAGAGAGAAAGAGAAATCAGTTCCAGAGGAAAGGAGTGGGAAGGACCCTGGCTGAATAGTCCATTTTGTGTAGTTTGACTTTTGAACCAGGTTAATGTATTTGCCATTTCAAAAACTAAAATTATTTAACAAAAATTTTAAACAACAAAGTAATTTAACACAAGGAAGGCCTTTTTGGTTTTGGAATTTGGGGCCGAGTGGCAGTTTTTGACAGAGCGGTGCTTTTCAGCCAAGGGTAAGCTGAACTTTCCGTGAACTGCAGAGCTCATGGAAGTGGACTATTTGAGATGGCAGGGCAGCTTTTTTTTTTTTTTTTTTTAGATTTTATTTATTTGAGAGAAAGTGAGTGAGAGAGCACAAGCAGGGGGAGCACCAGGAAAAGGGAGAGATAGAGAAAAAGAGAAACAGGGCCCCCTGCTGAGCTGGATCCCTGAGATCATAACCCTAGCTGAAGGCAGCCGCTGCTGCTTAACAGATTGAGCCACCCAGATGCCCCAGCAAGACAACTTTCTAAGGAAATGATATGCATACGGCCAAATATAAACCCTGATTTTCTGAGACAATCCGACTTTCAAATATTGTTTCTTTGATTAGGTACTTTGAATTTGGTTTGGAAAACAGAGCCAATATTGAATTAAGCCAAGGGTCTGTCACAACCTTCGATTAATAGGAAGTCAGTTACAGAACTGAGTGGGATTGAAGGGGATAAAACTGTATATATATTGGTGAAGAAATGTATAAGTAATCGAGATATAAAACTATAATGTTGGGAATCAGAAAGAATTTACAAACTGCCCTAAAAAAGACACAGAACAGTTGTGTTGCCATACTCTGGTTTGGAGGGAATTCCTGGTTACTGCTTACTTACCAGAGCTCTCTGGCATCTCTCTCTATCTCTGCCCCTGCTCTCCTCCCCTCCCCCTCTGCAGAATGTCTTGAGTCCTAGATTCTAGTTCTGTTTTGATCTGATCTTTATCTTCCCTTCCTTGGATCCCTGTGTATCTGCTGGGGCCAGGTCGCTCTCTGGGTCCTGGACCAGACTGTCTCATTCTGGAAGCTTCCCGACAGCCACGGTTAGTGTCCGAATCTGAGAGGATGGCTTCAGATGGAGGTAAGTCTGCAAGTGGTGGGGAAGGTCCTGACTACCTGCTCACATCCTTAGGGATTCAGATTTGACTTTCCCTGGGGACCAGCTTTTGGGGCTGACCTAGACAGATGTAAGAGCACTAGACTCCAGCAAAGTCATGAGACTTGGGGAGGCTGGGGAAGGAGATTGTGCCATTAACACCAGGGCTAGGGGATGAAGAGGGCTTCCTGGGAAGCAGATGAAAGCCCTTCAGAGGAAAGTGCTGGGTATAGAAAAGGGATGGCAGTTAGCAACTTGTTTCTCTGGAAGAAGGATTCCCCTCAACATGTGTTTGTGGGGCATGGGCAGGGGTGTGTGTGTGTGTGTGTGGTATAAGCAGCACAGAGAGGGTTCAAGGGGAAGGTCCAAATTCCGGTGTCTTGTGTAGGCAGTTGGAGCCTGCTCTAGAATTATATCCTGAGAGAGCTGAGCTGCAGTCACTCTCAACCTTATCGAGTTGGGTAGGTGGAGACCTTTGCTGGAAAACGACTCTACTGGGTTTCTGTTGCCTAGCCTGTGGAGAAATATCTTCCTAAAAGCTACCCTGGAAGGTACTGGAAGTACCTCTGCTCAGAGCCTCATGGCTCCTTTTTGCTCCAGAGATGGCTTCTTTTCCAGTTTCGAGAGCAGTTTTCCTTGATTTCCCAGGAAGTTGGAGTTATCCAACCGGAATGAGAGCTGGGGCTTCCCTTAAATGCTCTCAGTTTTTCTACCTTTTGTGGAACTCAGGCCTTCAGACCCATTTCACTTCGCAGAATCCTCCTGGCCCTCTGCTTTGTGGTTGAGGTGATGAGTTTGGTCATAGTCCATGTCTCCTTCATGGTCAGGAAGTGGAAGCCGAGTGTTGTTAGTTTGCTGGGGGAATATTCTTTAGTAGATGGGGAGGAGACTTGTGTGAAATTGGGCAAATGATCTACTATTATAATTGGAAATCCTGAGACACATGTCCTGATTAAGTACAAATTTTATGTATTTATCCATGGATTTTTGGCCTAGAGTCCACATAGCTCCTTCTCAGCAGGTACTGTGTTTCAGACTTCATTGTACCTTGTTCATAGTACACCCTAAATTTCTGTTATTAGTGCTTCCAAGCAGAAGGACCACAGACAGTCTACACCACCAAATCCACCAAATTTTAACATGTCCAGCAACTACTCAGAGATCTGGAAACCTCCCTTCTTGGCCAAACCTTCCCTCACCCACTTCCTGGTCCTATCTCTTAGTCATTCCTGGCTGTTACATAACAAAATTTCGGGAAACCAAATATCTAATCTACACATGCTCTCCAGGGGACAGCACTTGGGACAGAGATTGGTGCATGGCTGGGACCACAGAGCAGCTGGGGGCAGAGTTCAGGTGGTTTGAACATGTTTGGAGTGGGTGGGAATAAGGGAGGTACTTATAAGAGGGTGTTGGCTGCCGTGTGTTAGGAAGTATGAGCTCATGGGCCCAACGGTCCTTGCAGCTTCTCTAGGGCAATAATTCTCACCTAGGAGTACGGGACATCAAAATCACTTGGGGAGACACTTGCAAACTATGCAGTTTCCCCCATCCTTATTCCTCCCTCACCTGTTGAGAATCAGTGCTCTGATTGTCCAGGGACTAAGGAACTCCAATGACCTAATCTCTGACCTCCTTTTCTTCTAGTCCATTCTCTCTTTTTCTTCGTCTCAACAGCATCTCCACTGTCGGGACCGGACATGACCATGAAAGCTGGTGCGGCCCTGTCTCCTTTCACTGCACTTCCCTTTCCCCAGTCTGCTCCTGGCCCACCAGACCAGCCACCCTGGGAGCCGCCTCTGCAGCCTCCCATGCCTTCAACATTCTCTCCAGGAAACCCTCTGGTGCTCTCCACTCTCCCCAGCCCATTGCTGGTGACAGGGGATGGGGGCCCTGGCCCCACTGGGGCTGGAGTCATTGTCAAAGTCAAGACAGAAGGGGGGCCAGCTGAGCCCTCTCAAACTCAGAACTTCATCCTTACTCAGCCAGCCCTCAATTGGATTGCCTCAGGCCCTCCCTGTGGGGCTCCTGAGGGTCCTCCCCCTCGATTCATGACAGCTTCTAACATGAAGACCCTTCTGCCCACTAAGGCCATTGGGATGAGCCAGGAGGGACTTCCTGCTCAGGCTCTACCACCAGCTGCCCAAATGGCCCCCATTGTGCCCCTGGAAAAGGCTTGGCCAGGGCTACATGGGGCAACCGGAGAAGGAAGTCCATTGGCTGCCCAATCTAAGCCCGCCTTGGGCGACCTCTCCTACACCTCCAAAGGTGTCTATGAAAACTTCCGACGCTGGCAGCGCTACAAAGCCTTGGCTCGGAGGCACTTGTCTCAAAGTCCTGATGCAGAAGCCCTTTCCTGCTTTCTTATGTAAGTGGGGAGATCTGAGGTTAATTATCCTAGCACTTTTTTTAAAAATTTTATTTGTTATTTATTTGATAGAGGTCACAAATAGGCAGAGAGGCAGGCAAAGAGAGAGGGCGAAGCAGGCTCCCTGCCGAGCAGAGTGCCCGATGCAGGGCTCGATCCCAGGACCCTGGGATCATGACCTGAGCCGAAGGCAGAGGCTTTAACCCACTGAGCCACCCAGGTGCCCCAGTCTAGCACTTTTAAACAAGGAGGACTTTGGGCTGGACAGGAAGTTAGGCTATTTAGGAATACTTGAGGGCAGGTCATCAGGGTGCTATCAAGGCTATGAGAACAAAAAAGCATAATGATGATGATGACGATGATGATGATGATAGGCTTCTTTACCTACTTCCCAGATTATAACGAGCTTTCAGGTGTCTTCTCTCAAGTGATGCTCACAACCCTGTGAGTTCAGGCAAGCATATTCAGGTAATCTTCACAGATAAACGAGAACACTGAAGCCCAGAGGTTTCCTGTGATTAAGAAGAAGGCTGTAAGTGGAGCTTAGGTCTCTGACACCAAGTACAGAGGCCTTCCATTCTATTTTATTATGATTTTATTACCATCTGGCATCACGTTGAGCCATCCAAACAGCTGAGCCCTGACCAAGTGCAGGAGCGGAGGATGGTGGGGGGCGGGGCAAAGGAAGTGCCACCCTCCCCTACCACCCTCTATTTTATTCTGAGTTCACGTTGAAATAGGAAGGTGGTAGAACTTCCTTAGTGACCAATGGCCTAGGTTCCACTGCTTGCTAGATTGGTGATTCTGGGCCCCACATGTACTACCTTGCCCTCAGTCTTCTCATCTAGAAAGGGGATGATGATAGTGACTTCAGAGGGCTGCTGAGATGAAATGAGTTATTATCTGTGAAGTGCTTAGCAGAGTTCCTGGCACAGAGAATGCCTCATTAAGTGGCAGCTGCTATTATTATTCCTATTATTAGAAAAAAGGCAATTGAGAAGAGGAAAAGAATTCACAAAAGGCCAGAATGTCTATGTGAGTGGATGCTTAGCCAAGGACCCCAGGGGTCAGGGGCTGTCTGTTATGTCTAAAGCCGAGTCTGGGGAATTTTCTCTTCTTCCCATCCAGACCCACTGCTTCCCTCAACTGCCTGCACTCTTGACATTCTGTGTAAAGAAAATGTCCACATTTTGCTAACTTAAAAAACAGGTACATTGTGTTCCCAGTCTTTGAGCTCCTAGAGGAATCTCCCTTTCTACCCTGACTCTGGAGTGAATAAATCAAAAGCCTCCCCCAGAGTCCTTGGTGTTGATCACCTTACCAGCTCCCTGCTTTCTCCAAATGGCTCTGGTTCTCTGGGAGCCTAGCAGGCTGAATTTCTAACTCCTAGTTTCTTCCTGTTCTCCATGCTCAGGGGCTCCAGGCAGGGTCTCCTCCAAAATGCAGTCCAGTCTCTCTGCAACAGTAACCCAGGAGGCTGGTAAAATACGAAGTCCAAAGATCCTCGGGCACAGGAATCTTTAATTATAACAAGCTTTAGCAGGTGATTTCTAGACACAGTGCTTGAGGACTCTGGCAAGTCAGAGGACAAAAATGAATCATAAAGAACTTAAAGAGTATTGATATTTGTCTGTGAAGGGTAGCCCCGAGGCAAAAAACAAAACAAAACTTAAAAACTAACAAATAAAAACACCTCAAAACCTTTAAGAGATTCATTTGGGTTAGGTAGTGCCTTTTTTGAAAAGCAAGAGCCTTTGGACAGGGAGAAGTGTACTTTATAATGAATCCATTAATTTAATAATGTGAGTGCTTTCTTCCTCATGTTTAGTTGAGGATTGCACCGTGAGAATTAAGGGTGGTTGATTTCAAAAGGTGGGGAACAAAGGCAATCATCTGATTTTGTGTGAGATTTGAAAATTTCAGCAGGAAGAGAGTCCAGTATAAGAGATGGGTGGAAGTTGGGGGTCTGGAAGTCTAACCAGAGGGATGACAAGGATTAGGGGACAAGTTGGCTCTGCTGAGGGACAAGGGGTGTGTGTTGAGGTGTTTGTCGGGACAGAGGCATGGGGGGGGCACATTGTAGAACATGACTGACACAATGGGGATTTTAGCCCAGTGCTTCGCTCCCTGGCCCGGCTGAAGCCCACTATGACTCTGGAGGAGGGACTGCCAAGGGCTGTGCAGGAGTGGGAGCACACCAGCAACTTTGACCGGATGATCTTTTATGAGATGGCAGAAAAGTGAGTCTGACTAACCCCCATTCCCCTGAGGGGTGCTGTGCAGGGATGGGATGGATGGGGGCATGTAAGGGGCTTGGATCGGGTGTGGGGGTGCTTACTAAAAGGGATGCTAGGAGGAGTGGTGTAGACTAGAATAGGGGTCTCCTGGATTCTCACTGCTTCTACCACCTTGACCCTAGGGGTTTTCTGTCCCGTGACCTTGAAAGCTCTCCTTCCTCCAGATCCTGAATTATATAGGTCCTTGATATTGAAGCTCTTAGAATGAGATTGGAGCACAATTGGTGTAAAAATTCCTTGTTAAAGGGACCTTGCAAAGAGGAGGTAAGCCCTACTAGGCAGATTCTTTTCTAGCTCACTGACCTGGTAGTAGGTGGCTACTGATGCCAACCTTGAGACCACTCCTCTTCTGGCCAGAGTGGCACAGAAATCATTTACCCCATTATCCCAGGGAGGGCTTGGTGCTTGCAGAGCTTGGTCCGGGGAAGGTCCTGGATGCCCAGAGTAGTCTCCTGGCTTTTATTCCTCATTTATCCACGATTGTCTTCTTGGTTAAAGGAGTAACTCTGGGGAAAATGAACCCTCTCCTCCAAAACTTAGTTTCCATTTCCTCCCTTCTGAACCCATACCTCCCAGAATTACTCTTCCTGGCCACCAGTCCCAGTCTCAGGACACGGGTCTCAGCACTGCCTCCTGGTGGGAACTGCCTGGAACTGCAACCCCAGGCCCTGCTTTAGGATTTCCCTCAGCCTTGATGGTTGTAGGTAGGGGCACATGAGGCCTCGCAGGGCCCCATGGAAGGATGAAGCTAGGCTTTGGCATAGGCCTGACTGGCTTCAACAAGGCTGTGTTAATTGCTGATATACATCCTCCATGATGCTATGATGGTTCTCTCCTAGAGAAGCTGAACATTCATTTCTCAACAAGTTTCCTAAGTCATGACTGCACATAAGGGATTCTGTGGTGACCTTGTGAGGTTCCCCCAGAACTGTTAATGGGTTGTTTGTGAGCAGCTTCCCCCTGGTGTCTGGACTTCTCGGCATTGTCCAGGCCTTCCTCACCCTCTGCAGGTTCATGGAATTTGAGGCTGAGGAGGAGATGCAGGTTCAGAACACACAGCTGACGAATGGGTCCCAAGGCCTGCTTCCTGCAGCGCCTCTGAAACTTGACCCTCCAGGGCTCCCGGCCACTGAGGTTAGCCAGCAGCCAGGTAAGACTTCCTCATTGCAACAGGAACCTGCGGTTCAAGGCTCAAAGGGAGGTGTGCACAGAGCAGTCATGGACTAGGGAAAGCATTGCCCTTACTCTCTCACTATCCCTCCAGGGGGTGGCAATGATGTTCTAAACAGGACGTACATACATAGGAGGCTGGCTTTTCAGGTTCCCTTTGTCCCAAACTGTGATCTTGGCAAAGTAAACTACTCCCTAACAGACTGTACATGAGGCACAAAATACCTCATTTGCCTAAGAAATGGGGGCTGGATCAGAGGACTTCTTGGAATTTCAGGGGTTTCCACATGTCTTATGCAGTGATTCTCTTAGACCCTCCAGCTCCACAATCTTCTCCCATGGCTGTTCCCATTTCAGGCCTCATCTAGCTTGTAATCCTTCCAGCATACCCAGATTGCTGCCCTGACAAACCGAAGGCTGGGAGGCAGAAGTCACAGTCCCTGTGCCACCCCAATTCCTCCTTTCATCTCTTCCCTTAGTGTACATTCCCAAAAAGGCGGCCTCCAAGGCACGGGCCCCACGCCGGCGGCAGCGCAAAACGCAGAGGCCTCCGGTTCCTGAGGCCCCCAAGGAGGTCCCACCAGAAGCTGTGAAGGAGTATGCTGATATCATGGAAGGGCTGGTGGGGAGTCAGTTGGCCATCGGGGAGGCAGATGGAAAACAGGAAGAGGAAGAAGAGCAGCAGCAGCAGGAGGAAGCAATGTATCCGGATCCAGGCCTCCTAAGCTACATCGATGAGCTTTGTTCTCAGGAGGTCTTTGTCTCCAAGGTGGGCTGGACCTGGGTGTCTGGTTTCTAGTAGATACTGGGATGGAAACTCCAGGGGACAAAAGACCTAGGGTTTGGCCGAAGGCAGTTAGGAACTATGCTGTCTTCCTACTGGAAATGGGTGTGCATGCATGCATGCATGGGGGAGGGTTGGGGGAGGGGGCCACATGGCTCCTTCTCTAGAGCCTCTTTGTTCACAGGTTACTTTCTGTCGAGGACTCAGATCACTGTTTATTCTGTTCCCCAGGTGGAGGCTGTCATTCATCCTCAGTTTCTGGCAGATCTGCTGTCCCCAGAACAGCAGAGGGATCCGTTGGCCTTAATTGAGGAGCTGGAGCAAGAAGAAGGACTCAGTCTTGCCCAGGTAAACCTGGGAAGCAGGAAATATCAGAGTAAGAAGCTTGAGTGATTTTCTCTAACCCTATGCTGTCTTGGCTGGTATGACTTCTGGAGACAGCTTCAGGACTGGGATTTAGGTGCAGAACAAGTAGGCAAGAGATTGTGGATACACAGGAAAAGGGGAGTGAGCATAAGGGGTCAAAGCATGGAATTAAGACCCAAGAGGGCGGAAGAGAAGAGCTATGATGTCTGTTTTTGATGCCGTGACTTATGCCACTTGCTTGCATTCCCTGCCCTGTCCCAGTGCCATCTCCTGACCACCCCCTCCGCCACAGCTTCTCACAGCCAGGTAGAAAACAGTGTTTGTCCATTCTCCTTCTAGCTCGTCCAGAAGAGACTCCTGGCCTTGGAGGAAGAGGATGTAGAGGCTCCTCCTAGCTGTAGCGGAGCTCAATCAGACTCCAGTCCTTCTGTTTCTGATGAGGATGAAGATGGGGGTGGGCGGCTTCGGCCCTCCCCTGGGCCTCGGGTGGCTGGGGGCACTGTTCGCCTTGGAAAGGCTGCTTCTCCAGGAAAACGGGTGAGAGAAGTGCATGGTGGGCAGGAGCGGTCCCTAGATGGCCCAAGGGGGATGCACAGAGATGGGAACACTGTGCCCTCCTCCCCCGGCAGCTGGGACCTACAGCTAGAACCTACAGCTCCACAGGGAACTCAAGGGTCCTTAAATACAGAGAAAAGAGGGGCCAGGAAGGTTGCAAATCAAATATGCCCACATCAGGATGACCACCTGGGAGGTGCTAGGTCTCCCGGGCACCCCCTCGTGGCTGACAGAACTTCTGAAACTCTGCCCCTTCATTGGCAGGAAGGCCCCCAGCCCGAGACATTTCCTAGCTCGGATGTGGGACTCAAAGAGCTGGCTCCTCTGCAAGGACAGGGGCTAGAAAAGCAGGACAGCCAGCAGCTAGGGCGTCTTGGAGTGCTTCCCCAGGGGACGGAGCCACTAGCAGTAACCCAGAAAGGTTCTTCAGTTGCCATGTGGGGAGATGGCAAAAGTCCTCCCGTGGTTCAGGGTTATGACCAGAACCTTTCCCTTAGAGCAGCTGGTGACAGGGAAGGAGATGGAGCCTCTCTCAGTCCAGGACTTTGGCTGAGCAGTGAGCTGGATGCCGTGGGCTTAGAGTTGCCCTTACAAATTGAGGAAGTCATAGAGAACTTCCACGATGGGGAATGTGTCACTGAGCATCAGGGAGGCTGCCAGGCACTGGGCTCCAGAAGCAACATTTCTCTGGGTCCTGGAAAAGCCACAGCACCTGGGGATGGGGGGGGCAGTGCCATCTCCTGTGGAGGCACAGATGGCACAGCTGCCCTGCAGAAGATAAGCTACTGCAGCCTGCTGGGACCTTTGAGGGCTGACAGCCCATCCATGAGGCATCAAGAAAATCAAGAACAGAGCCCTGAGGCTACAGGGGATCCCAGAGATCTGTGGGCTGAAGGTTGCTCCCCTTTGCTGGAAAGTAGTATCTGTGCCCCCACACCGGGGGTTCCCAAAGAAACCCTTCAGCCTGCATGTCAAAGCAATATTCTTGTACTGGGGACCCAGGGTATCTCCTCCTTCCCCGAGGCCAGCCTGGAAGTGGGGAGCAGGAGCCATTCCATCTCTCCTCTGTTGGAAACCAGAGAACATGCCAACATACTAGATATTAGAGATGCCTGTGGCCTCCAGCTAGAGGTCAGTGAGGATACCCACCCACCAAATTTTAATTCTTATGACCTCCAAGGAGAAGACAGGGAGGATACTGATTTACCCAAGCCTGAAGACCTTGCTCCCTTACCAGGGAATCAAGAGTCTTCTGCTCATGGGACCCCCAAATCAACATCTCCTCACCAGGGCCTTGGAAGCACTTCCTCTAGATGGGGAGCCAGGGATGCCTTAACTCTGAAAGAAAGCTCTCCTGTCAGTGAAACATGCAGCTCAACAGACGGGGCTAAAGGGAAGGAGGAGGAGCAGGAGGAGGAAGGGGAGGATGAGGAACTCTCCAGCTTTGCCTACCTCTTGGCCTCTAAACTTAGCCTGTCACCGCCAAGGGGGCCTCCCTTCAGTCTTCACCCAACCTCAGGCCTGCCCTCGATGGGAGGGCGGGGGGCCCAGAGAGCATCCCACTCCCTCTCTGCTGAGGCAAGAGGCCTTGGCCAATCTCCACATCCTGTTGCCAAGTCTGGGAAGAGAACTCTCAGTGGAGGCCCTTCTCCTGCTGAAAAGAGGCCCTACCAGGATGCGGACCTTGGCATCTCTGGGGAGAAACCCCTGGCTCTTGGAGTGGTTCGAGCCTCACAGCCTCGTAAAAGGCGGCGTGACACTTTTGTCACTGGCCGAAGGAAGAAACGTCGGCGTAGTCAGTAGGGGACAGTGGGACCCTCCTACCCACCCTGCTGATCTCTAAAGGTGGGGGCCCCCAGAGTAGATTTCACTCCAGCTGCACACCAGCAAAGACTGGTTCTCAACCCCATGGTATTTTGTTGTTTGCAAAAGTGGCGAGTGTGGGAAGGGAGGTCACACTGGCTAGTTTGGAAGTTGTATGGGGAAAAGAAAAATAAAGATTTTCTGGTTGTCGGAAAGTGTTTGCCATGTGCCCTTTAGTATTCCTGTCTTTGCTGCTAGTCAAGGTGAGGTGCTGCGAAGGAGGGGGAGGGTGCTCCAGATTCATGGGATCTAGATGCCACTCCAGGCTCCCCAATGAGCTCCTGACCTGAGAAGTCCCCAAGGATCACTTTATCCCTCCCCTCATGAAAAGCCTAGACTGCATGCTGGGGAGTGCTTCTCAGGAAAGGCCATCATTATCTGTTTCTCTTTAAACGTCTGTAAGATGGAAAGATCCCTTTTTTTTTTTATTTTTTTTTTAAACTGTCAGATCTCTGGGTTAGATATCTAATTTCCTAAATCTAATTAGTTTTCCATAACTCTATCTAGACAGCACCTTTTTAAGGGAGGCTTCCCCCACCTTCCTTGAAGAGGCTGGACAGAAGGGAGTTAAACGTCCTCCAATCATCCATCCCTGGCAAAAAAAAAAACAAAACACCCTCCTGACGCTGGTCTGAGCTGCAGGGCAGAGGCTGCTCGGGACACAGCTCTCTGCTCCCACCATGGGAGGGGGAATCATTCTCAGGGGGATTATTAAATATAAAATGGTCATTAGCTATTTTTTAATCTCTAATGAGGACAGAACAAGAGGGAATAGACTGAAAAGAGGTTCACGAGGAAGCCTGTTAAAAGGTACATATATAGGGTATGACAACAGAAGGGGAGGATGTGACATGGGCATGATTTCTGTGTAGGAAAGAGCCCCATCTGGTCCAGCTGAAGTGCGGCTGGGCTGTGTCCAGCAACAGCCAAGAAGACTGAGCCCGGGAACCTTTGAGATCTTCCAATGGGTAGCCTGCAACCATTAATCCCTCTTGTTCCCAGCTGATACTATCCATGTAATAGCCTTATTTTTTTTAAATAGATATAGATATATATTTATATTTATATATAAAATAGTTTTTTACAAAAAAAAAAACAAAACCCAAACAAAAAATGAAAATCAACTTAAAAAAAAAAAACAAAAACAAAACACAACCAACAACAGTAACAAAAAAACTCAAGCAGGAGCAGAAATGGGCTTGAGGCACAGGGTAGGCCGGAGGCGAGCTGGGGAGGTCAAGGCTCTAGTCGCCCTTCTGCTTGGGCACTGGCACAGTCCCGTTGGCCAGAGCCATGCGGCCGCCTGGGGTTGAGGCCTGTGGTTTCGGGGAGGGGCGCAGGTAGGTGCTGAAGAGCTTCCCGTGGAGCGGGTCGTGGAGGGAGAAGTCTTGGAACTGACCTGGGCAGGGAAGAGGGAGAAGGGAAAAAGTCAAACCATCGAAGGAGGAGGGGGAGAGGGTAGCCCTGTTCTTTTTCAGAATCAGTATGTCCTGTCCCTCTCACCCCTGCTTCACTTCTCAGATCTGAGGTTCTGTCCTCTTCGCCTTCCCAGCCTCACCTCTCAAGAGGATGAGCCACCAGCCCCTGTCCCCTCCCAGCATGGTGCTGGTGGTGGCTCCAGCCCTCTTGGCAGAGAAGGCAGTGACTCACAGAGGGAGAGGCCTTGGTGGGGTCCCGCCTGGCATAGCTCAGCATGCAAAGTTGCAGCAGCAGGGCGGGGGGACCCCAGCAGCAGGTGCAGGATGGTGCTGAAGCCGTCTCTGTACAGCAGGCGGCCGGGCCCCTCTACTTGCTCCTCGGCAAAGAGCTGGCACAGAAACAGACGCAAGTTAAGCCCTGTCCTCAGGCCATGGCCCCACACCGCCCTGCAGGTCTGCCTGACGGGTACCTCCTCTTCCAAGAGCATGGAGTACAGGCTCTCTCTTTCTCCCCTGCCACCCACACCCTGGCCCTTTGCACAGTATTAATAACTCACAGCTGCTGCCCTTGCCCTGTTCTCAGCCAGGTCTCAACACTGGGGCACTGGGGTGGGGGATACTGAGCACCTATCGTCTAGAAGCTACTGGGAGCAACACCCCACAGAGGCCTCCAGGTAGGGGTAGGCACAGCCACCATGCATTCCCCGCCCCCATCTCTCTGATACCTCAAAGGCCAGGCGAGTCAACTCGTCCAGGCTCCTGCCTCCATCCAGAGCTGCCAGTGCCAAGGCCACATCTCGAAAGTCCACCAAACCTTGGGCATCCTGGAGGGAGAAACCAGGGCAGGATGAGGACTAATGCTGTGTCCTCCCTCCTGCCCTGGATTTTGGCTCCTCCCTCTTCTCAGCAGGCCCAGAGATGACCCTTGTGCCTTCTTCCTTAGAACAGTGAGCTCTAAACTCTCCAGGACTCCTGGGATTTCTCTCAGGTCATGGGTCCGTTCAAGCTATCCCCACGTCACCTGGGGACAAAGCTCTCCTGAAAGGGATCTCCTATGAATGTTAGGGAATCCCCCAGGAATGCTGAAGTTACCATCAGGCTTCTGACATACCCCACGCTGGAAAAACTGGTTCTCTGCTGACTCAGCCTGTGCTGGAGGACTGGTCCAACAGATAAAGAGAGGGCCACTGGCATAATTTCTTACCAAAAAAAACTCATGGAGGATGTCTTCCCTGGTGACACCATGCTATTCCAGTTTTGATTCTGCTCTGCTATAGGCTAAGTGGAGAAACTCCTTTCAGACACAGTCAGCCCCAATCTAAGGAATCAACACTCTCTGTCCCTTTAGAGGAAGTTCCAGGAAATTTATAGAGTGCCAAAATTTTTGAGATAGTTCAGGAATCCTCTAGAGAAGCTAAGGGTTATTTTTAAAAAGTATTGCAAAGATCTCAGTTTCAAAGTCATCACTGCCTAACCTGTACCATGTTCTCTCCCATATGTCATCTTCCTACCACTCAGAGGTGCTCCACAAGGTTGTATGGCCCCCCACCTTTGCCTGAGCCTGAGCACATCAGCCTGGAGGGCATGGCCTCTGCGTCCAGCCCCTTTACCTGCTGGAAGTAGCTAAAGGCTCCAGCCACTGTCTGGGGGTCAGAGAGCTGTAGCTGCCTGGCAAACTCTTCCTGGCTGATCATTCGACTCCGGCCCGGCTCTGCCCCAGTGTCCACACAGCCAGGAGACAACCTACAATGGAATTGATGAAGGCAGACAGCTTACTCAGCTTCTTCCTGGAACTTGGCCTGTAGCCCCAAGAGTCCCCCCAGCACAGGTGTATCTGGTGTTTTTCTAAGATGGACTCTAACTCAGTCCTGTGAGAACCATTCCTCCTTTTCTCACTGGGCTTATTACATATCTTTCCCTTTCTTTTTACCTCCTTCCTTTTACTCCATTATCTTTAAAAAAAAAAAAAAAAAGAAAAAAAGAAAAAATCCTCTACCTTCCCATTTCTTTCTTTTTTAAGACTTTCCTTCATTTCCCCCATTTCTTTCTCTATCCGTTGTCACTGCCCACACCCTTACATTAAAGGTCACTTACCCAGCCTTCCGAAGCACCTTTCCCAGTTCCCAGAGCCTCGGCTCCAGGGCGACCTTCAGCCGGCCCACCACGATCACAGGCAAGCTCCCTACAAACTCACACTCAGTGGCTGGAATGCCCAGGGCCCTATAGGATGAAAAGTGATGGAACAGAGTGGGGAGAACAAGGAAGAAGAGTCTTCTAAGGGTTCATTACCGAGTCTGGACAGCTGAACGTGGAGGAGACCGGGCCCCTTTAACCACCCCTAATCTCAGCTGTGTAGAACCCAGTCCACTGCCCACTCCCCGATCGTTGCCTTGGAGCCTCAGCCTTCCACACCCCCCCGTTTCCTATGTCCTGTATATCTACTCCAGGAAATATTTTGTGGGATACTCACTGTGCCATTACCCTCTGGACATTGTTGGCATAGAGGGTGGGGTTCCTGCTCTCCTCCAGGCTGGGGTGGTACACAGGGAGGAACTGAAACACACACACACACACACACACACACACACACACACTTCTCATCAGGACCTCAAAGCTATGGGTGAGTACTCCCACCCTCTTTTCCCTTCAGGGGTCCGCCGATGCCCATTTGCCTCCCCACCCACGGTGGCGTTGGGGAGGGTGGCACATGTCCTACCTCCACATCCACGATGCTGCAGGGCTGAGAGGCTGTGAGCCAGAGGACTTTCAGTCTAAGAGAAGAGAGACCTCAGATGCTCACCAATCCCTAAATATGGGATGAGGAGGGGAGTGGGAAAGTTCTTCCCATCATATAAAAACGGACCCCGAACCACACAGTGAGCTAGGTAAATAAGCAAATGGGAGACAGAGGGAAGCGCCAGAAGGCTGTAGGGAAAGAGAGAGCATGGCGGGGACAGGTGTGAGGAGGACCTGCCAGAGAAGAGGTGTGAGTAACTGCCAGAAAAGGTGAGGCAACCATGCTGGCTCTCAAGGGACAGATGGGGGAGATCGCTCAGAAACACTGGATTGTAAGTTCAAAGGAGCTACAGTCCCAGAAGGAAAGATTAGGTGGGGTGGCTGGAAGCACTTCCAGATTACGGGGAGATCAGAACAAAACAGGGAAACAGGCACCCTCTTCTCTAGAGTTCTCAACAGACAATGAAGAAGGTCTGTTTGCCTTGCCTGGAGATTGAGATGGGCCAGAAATTCTCTGACGGGCCCTGCTCCCCACCCTCACCCCAGGAACACCAAGACTCACACTCCAGGGCCCCTCCATGCCCAGCTGGTGGTGTCCTAGGGGAGAAGCAGAGGTGAGGGGAGATAGGGATTACTTGTCTTTCCTGGAGCTGGCCCATCTTCCTTGGGCAGAGGCCCTGACCCCGCTCCCACCCCACGTGCACATCCCACCGCAATACCAAAAGTTCTCACTGATTTAGGGAGGCTCTGGGCTCCCCCAGTCTCATCTCCTGCACTCAGACTCACCAGACTGTTGGGGTATTGGATGAGGACAGGCTGCACAGGCACCCCGGCGATGAAGGCTCCTAAATCCCATTCCCACCCCCCACACCCCAGGCAGAGGTTAGTTCTTGGAGGTAGCTAGAAGGCATGAAGGTCAGGGTCTGGGACAGTTCTGACCTAATATCTGGCCTGACTCTATTTCATTTGCAATTTTCTTTCTGACTCCTAGAGACTTTTCAGTGTCACCTAGGAGTTCCCTATCTCTCTTCCCTATGATCCCCGCTCCACTTCCTGGGTTATTCTGGAGTCCCCCTCCAAGTCTGGGGCTCCTTTCTCCTGCAGCCCTACCACCCACTATGGTTTTATTCACCTGGTTTGAATTTAAGCAAAGCCTTCTTGTTGGAACAGGTGCCCTCAGGAAAGAATAGTACCTGGGGGAAACAAAAACCCAAGGGACTGGAATGAGGTGGGGGTATCCTGAAGGGGAGGGAGGAAAGAGAAGCCTCTTTGGGAACACATAAAAGGTGAGATTTTTAGACCCTTACCCACCTGGGGCCACTTGCCTCCTGAGGTAGCCCGCCTTCGGACCTCCTCCACCACTCTGCGCCGAGAAGCCGGGTCATGCCGGGATACTAAAATGGCTTGGTTGAAGCGGAGAAGGGCTGGGGTCCAGAAAGGACACAAGGAGTCACTTGGTTCCCACCCAGGGCCTTTAATACCGGCAGCCACCACTTCCTCAAAAGTAGGAGAAGCTTGGCAGTCATCTCTTTGCCCTGGGGACCCTCCTTTTATTGTGAGTTGTCCTTTCAGGCTAGTGATCAGAGGTCCTTCCAACACCTCCAAGCACCAGCCCTCAGAATCTAAGGGGCTGGTTCACAAAGGTATCCATTTGCATCTCATTTGCCAGCAAGAGCCGACTTCCCTTCTAACCTTTCCCTTCCCCCTTGAGGCCAGTTCTTCTCTCCAGAGCAGCTCAGATTCCTGCCATTTTTTGCTCAGAGCTGTCATCTCTCCCCTTCACCCCTTATGCTCTCTCACCTCCAATGACAGGCACGGAAAGGTTCTCAGCTCGGGACACAACCTTGGGCAGGTCACAGGGCAGCAGAACAATGGGGTCAAAGAAAGTAGAGTGGGGAGCGGCAACAAGGACAGGGGCTTGAAGGCGAGAGGCCCGCTGGCCCCGAACGCGAATTCGAAGGAAGCCCAGCAGGAAAAAGAGCAGGCGGCTGAGGCCCAGCACCCCGTTGTGGCACACAGTCCTGCAGGACAAGGCTGGGCATCAGCAGAGGCGGTGATTCTGTCCCTTATTCACCCCCAGGCTTAGGCACCCAGAAAAGCAGCTGCCCTTCTCTTGTCCCCTCTTCCTCTGCCAAGGGGCTGAATGAAGTCCGGCTACTCTAGGACACATCAGGGAGCATCCTAGAGCTGAGGTCCTGGGTACCTGGCTGACTCATCTCACCTATCTAGGCTGGGTAGCAGAGCTTCAGAACCCTCCCTCCATTTCTTCTCGAAGACGGAGCAGAATGAATAATAGGGAAGAGAATCCAGAAGTAGGGTCTCTGGGGGCTGATCCCCCACTTACTTCCTCCATCCTGTAATTGGCTCCTGAAGCTGCTCCTCCGTAAGACCAGCTACTTGCAGCCAGGCAAAGGGCCAGAGGAGAAAGAGGACAATAAAGGCCAGAAGCACTCGGATGGGGGCCAACAGTGCCCCCAGGAGGCAGAACTGCAGAGGGTGGGAGAAAATGTCACTTCAGGACTGGGAGACACTCTCTCCATTGCTTCCGTTCCCCCACAAGGATAAAGCAGAGAGCCATCACCCCCTGTGGGTCTGGGGACAGGTGGTGTGGGAAAAGATGGGGCCGGAATCCAAGGTGAGATGAAGGTACCAATAAAGGCGAGAGGATAAAGGATTAATAGGACCAGGGGCCTCATGATTCGGATCGGACCTGATTTTTAAATCATAAAATGCATCTATCACTTGGTAAGGCTGTTAAGAACGTTTAATGATAACCCCTGTGGAGGCGCCCAGCACAGTGCTTGAAGGAGAGCAGGCTGGAGATAGTTCCTCCCCCACCTCGCATTCCATAAATAGCTCCTATGTCCACCAGAAACCGGGTGCATAGTTCTTTCTACTTTGGCCCTCGGAGGTGGTAGAGTTGGAACACACAGAGGTCCCCTTTTTAGGCCCAGGCCAGTCTAGTTCCACTCAACAGCACTCCCCTAGGACGGGGGTGGTGGTGGTGGTGGGCGGGGGAGAAGAGCTTGGCCCTACTCCGCAGGGTAGGGGTTGCCAGGAGCCAGGGTGACTCCCGGGGCTGCCCTGGGGAGAGTGCAGGTAAACAAACTGAGCCCCAGGAGCCTGCCTCAGGGGTGGTGAGGGTAGCAGATACCTTGGACACTCCCTTCCCACACCCTTCCCCAGTTCCCAGAGGCTGGTGCGCCTCTCCACTTCCTGTAGTGAGCCCCCTTCTCAGCCACCCTACCCCCCACCAAGAGGTGCTGCAGTGAGGGGAGGGGGGAGTTGGAAAGGCGGGGTACAGGGGCGCAGATTATGGATCTAGAGACGTCTTCCCTCTCATTCAGAGCCTCGAGGAAGCACTCAGCACGCCCCTGCCCCCACCCCCGGCTTTCCGTAGCCTCCACCTCCATCCTAGTTCATCGGCCTCCGCAGGATGTAAACCGCATTCCCCAGTATCTTCCATCTCGCCTCATCTCTGGGTCTCCTGCTGTCCTCCATCCTCACCTAGTCAATTCTTCCACACCTTCGAGCTATCCATCGCCCAAGCCCGCGTCCTCTCCAAGGACTTCTCGCCGCCCCCCGCCGCCCCCACGTGCGCTCCCCCGGACACCCTCCCCGCAAGCCTCTCACCCACCTCTTTTCCGGATCCCCATCCCCATCTTTGCCTGGGCTCTAAACTGCCTCCCTTTCCTATCCCCACGAGTCCTCCCGACGCCCCCCACTCACACTTTACCTTAACCCTCTGGAGGCGGGAGAGGTGTAACTCATGCACGAAGGGGTTGGGGGGCGCTGGGGATCCGGGGGTTGGGTCGAGGGGGGCCCAGTCCCCCGGACTTCCCTGGCTCATAGCGGCGGGAGAAGGTGGGAACGAGGACGCCCCGGCCCCGACCCCGACCCCGGGCCCCGCTCTGCAGAGCAGCGGCTGCTGCTGCAGCGCTCCGGCCGGGGCCCCGCCTGGTGTTGAGCGCCGAGGGGCGGGGAGCAGGCGGCGCGGCCCGGCCCGCGTTGTCAGGGAGCCGGCCGAGGGGCGGAGCTTCCAGCGCCCCGGCGCCCCTGCTCCTCCGCGTCCGTCGTGCCAGTCGCAGCCCCTCCGGCCATTGTTCCGCGGCGGCCGGATGCCAGGGCGCGCTGACCCCTGGCCTGGCCCTCGGGGCGTTCTTCTCGGAACAGCGGGTCGCCGCCTCCCCGCAGGCCTCCGGCTCGGAGCGGGCTTGGGGCCGCGAGGTGGGTGCGGAGCTGAGAGCGTCCTTCGACCCCGCCCGGCGTCGAGGTCACCCTGCGAGCGCAGATCGGGTCCCTCGGGCGGCTGGGAATGGAGGAGCGGTGCGCGGTGCGCGGAGGCCGCAGCTCTCCCCGTGGGCTCGCGGACCCCAGCCACCCCTCCTGGCAGGCCGACCACCCTTCCTTCTTGGTGGCGGCGACGCCATCGCGCGAGGACTTGGGGCGCTCGTGCCCTCTGGCGGCCGTGTTGTGCCTCACGCCTCTCGGCATCCGCGTCCAGCCGGCGCTGAACAGGATTTCCAGTTCTGCCGCGCGCACCTGGCGTCCGCCGGGCCCCAGCAGCCTGGGAGATGCTGGCGCCTGTGCTTCCCGTGAGCCTGGCAAGGCCCAGGCTGGGGAGGGGCAGTGGAAGTCGGAAAGGCTGGGTGACCGCAGAGGCAGCTTTCCTTTTTCACTTCTAGTCTCTTTCTCCGTCTGCTCCTCTTTGTCTCTCTGCCCTTGACGTTCAAGCTGCAGACCGTCCTTGTAAAACTCATGAAGTGGTCAGCATCGGGTTGTCAGGCGATGGCGAGATCAGAGAACTGGACGGACTTTGAGGTCCACAGCTAGTAACAATCAGAAAGAGAATACCCACGACAAAAAGGGGTGAGATCCCCCCTGCTTGTGGAAAGAAGTTGCCTTCAGTTCACCAAGTTTTCTCTCTTAAGCATTCCTGTCAGTCACCATTTCCTGAGGGCAGTGGGGACAATGGCAGAGAAGTGGTCTGCTGGATCATTGCACACTTTCATTGCAAGGGGGACCAGGCAAACGCTAGAAGTCACTCTGCTTCTATCAAGATCCCCTTCTCTCCCTCCTGCCCCTTAATGTACTGACTTAATTCCTACCTGTATTCATGAGAGCATCAGCATTCTCAGAGAAACAAAAGGATATCCTGGTCGATTTATTTATTTCTTAAACGTTCTCAGATTCTGTAGCTCTTTTACCTTTTAAAAAATTTAAAAATCGTTTCCAATTTTCTTGAGTAATTACTGACATACATGAAAGTTGAAGGTGTCTAAGGTGATGGATAATTAGATACCTGTACCTCTTCTACCTCCTACTTAAGGGAGAACAGGTTTCTATGTATCTATCTCTCCAAGGTAGTTAAAATATTTTTATAATTCTTTTTCTTCCATTAAGGCAACCTATCAAATTTGTAGTTACACATGATTTGCTTTTTATGCCTCTATATTTTGGCAGAAATCTATACCCATACCAGAAGGAGTTATTAAGCTTAGAACTCACCCACAGAGTAATAATAATTATACACAAATCATTATGTAATTAAGTATAACCACATATTATCAATGATGCACAGAGAAAGTTTTGATACTAATTTCTGATTCTGTGGAACTGATGAAAACCCTTAGGCAATGTGTCTGGTGTGGATCTCTATTCTTCCATCATTTGTCTGTTCACCTGCTGCGTCTCTTGTAATGAATGTTCTTGCTCCTCGCTACTCTCTGACATGCTGTAACTTCACGGTTTCAGATTTCTTATCACTCATTGCAGAACAATCTCAGTATCTGTGGTAGTTTTTAACATTTTAAAGAAATAATCTTTAACTTTCTGCAAAAATGTTCTGCAAATGTGCTTGCTATTAGCTGCTAATTGCCAAGGTACAGTTTCTTTATTTTTGCCCCTCTGCTGTCTGCCTTATTCTAATTTAGATGCTCTAGTATAGTTGATTCTGCCAGTGCTGAACTGATGGGCTAGAGGTTTCAATACTTTTTTGTAAACTTTTTTTTTTTTAAAGATTTTATTTATTTACTTGACAGAGATCACAAGTCAGCAGAGAGGCAGGCAGAGAGAGAGGGGGGATGCAGGTTTCCTGCTGAGCAGAGAGCCCAATGATGCGGGGCTTGATCCCAGGACACTGGGATCATGACCTGAGCCGAAGGCAGAGGCTTTAACCCACTGAGCCACCCAGGCGCCCCTTTTGTAAACTTTTTGATTGGTCATTTCTCCCCTTAACAGAACCCTGATTAGTTCAAGTACCTAACTGCCTCACACTGCCATTTGCCTCAGGAGCAGCCAGGGTGGGTGAAAACTATCTGAAGAAGTCCTTTTTTCTTGTTCAATGAGTGATTTGGAATGGGCGTGTGACTCTGGACAGTGAGACATGAATGATCCTTTGGGAAGTTTCCTTACTCTTCCTAAAAGTGCCTTACAAATGAACACTCTCCTTTTATGCTGTGGGTGTTTCCAAATGGGACACCTATGACTATTGGAGCCATCTTGCAACTATCTGAAGATAAAGCATCATGGGATAGAGTAGTGAGATGCAAAGAATCTGGGTCTTTGATGATGGAATTGAGCCTCTGAACAAACCAAATTGAAGTCTAAAGTACTTCTGGCCTCTCTGTTACACAAGAAAATAAATTTCTTTGCTCAGAAAGCTGGTTTAAGTCAGAGATTTGGCTATGTCCAAAAAACCACTTTGGTTTTCTGTTGCTGTATAACGCTTGCCTTAAAATTAGCAGCTTATAACAGCCTCTATTTATTATCACAGTTTCTCCAGGGAAGAACTCCAGCTTAACTAGGTCCTCTGCTTAGGGTCTCACAAGGCTGAAGTCAAGGAGTTGTGAGGGTCATGTTCTCTTCTGGTTGCTTGACAAGGGAAGAATCTGCTTCCAAGCCTCCTTAGTTGTTGGCGGAATTCATTTCCTTGAGAGTGGAGAATTTATGGTAGCTTGATTTTACTGCTGGCACCAGAGTGGGTCTAAGCTCCAGACTCTCTTTTACAGGGCTCACCTGATTAGGTCAGGCCCACCCAGGATAATACCACTTTTGATTAACTCAAAGTGAACTAATTAGGGACCAGGCATGTGGCTACATATTTAATGTGAGTTCTGTTATTTATTCAGTATATGTGCTGCCGAAGTGAGCACGTGAGTTCTGTATTTTATTTAGCTTGCAGATAATATTTTACCTTTACATTGATTTCTAGGCCCCTTGGAATTATTCCATGCACTACATACTTAGCATACTTGACCCCTAGGTGGGGACCTCATGCCAAATAGCTTGTGCTCTCTCTCTCTGATATGTGAGGGCACAGTGAGAAGGCTGACATCTGCAAGCTAGGAAGAAAGCCCTCACTATAAACAGAGTGTGATCTCAGACTTCCAGCCTCCGAAGCTGTGAGAAAATAAATTTGTGTTTCTCAAGCCATCCATGGTATTTTGTCAGCTGACTGAGACATATCACTAGGCTATCATTGTTTATGTCAAATCCATTTAAATGTAGGAATACAGAGTACCATAGAGGCTGGACACAGGAAGGATGCCTGAAGTAGTCTGGAATGATTCTAAACTCTTGCAGACTTTCTAAATGACTGGGAATAGCAACTGAATCTGCTTGTGTCTGGGGGCAATTGTACAACTGAGAGTCCTTTGAGTTAAATTCCATGCAGATTACAATGTTTATTAAAGGGCCAGTAATAAAAATGTCCAACTTGAAGCTTAAATAAATATTATTAAAGCTCAAAAGTAACCACAGCAATTGTTTAAAGCTGGGATTCATGGGGTATTTTGTTTGGAGGAGTATTTGATCACAGGCATTGCTCAGAATTGCTGATGCCCAGTGATAATAAAATACCGACTGATTTCTAGCACTTAGTTGTTGTTTTTATATTCTCTATGGACAACACACAGTATTATTGCTGTGTACCTGGGACTGATTTCTTCATCATCCTGCCCTTGGTAGGCTACTGACTGCATAGTCTCTTAAGTTCTTGCTTCATGGGTTGGAAACCACTGGTCTAGCTTGGGAGACTAGGAAGATTTGGGGTTGACATGATTTAGACATATTCATTGGGAGGCACCAGCCAGATTCAGGTGGCATTGTCTAGTAAGCCTTTAAAAATGTGGATGTAGGGGCGCCTGGGTGGCTCAGTGGGTTAAGCCGCTGCCTTCGGCTCAGGTCATGATCTCAGAGTCCTGGGATCGAGTCCCGCATCGGGCTCTCTGCTCAGCAGGGAGCCTGCTTCCCTCTCTCTCTCTCTCTCTGCCTCTCCATCTACTTGTGATTTCTCTGTCAAATAAATAAATAAAATCTTTAAAAAAAATGTGGATGTAGAGCTTGGGGATGGAGATAGAGATTTTGGAGAAGTCTGAGCATGTGGTAGAAAAATCAAAATCAGGAGTGTGTTTCCCCACATGCTTTGGGGATCAAATATATTACTATATGGTGACTTAAAGCACGAGGGGATTCTGACAAACCATCTTGTCTGTTTTCCATTTAATGAAAAAAATGCTTGTTTTTTTTATTTGACAGAGAGAGACACAAAGAAAGAGGAAACACAAGCAAGAGGGAGCAGGAGAGGAAGAAGCAGGCTTCCGGTCAAGCAGGGAGCCTGATGTGGGCCTTGATACCAGGACCCTGGGATCATGACCTGAGCTAAAGGCAGCCACTTAACGACTGAGCCACCCAGGCACCCTAGTGAAAAAATGTTTATTGAGCAATCCCTAGGTACCAGACACCATAATAAGTGCTGGGAATACACACACACACACACACACACACACACACACACACGGTGAGCTGGACACAATCTCTCTTGTGGTTGTGGAACTTGAATTCCAGTTTTTTCATTCCGTCTCATTCTTTTTTTTTTTTAAAGATTTTATTTATTTATTTGACACAGAGAAATCACAAGTAGATGGAGAGGCAGGCAGAGAGAGAGAGGAAGCAGGCTCCCTGCTGAGCAGAGAGCCCGATGCGGGGCTCTATCCCTGGACCCTGATATCATGACCTGAGCCGAAGGCAGCAGCTTAACCCACTGAGCCACTCAGGCACCCCCATTCCGTCTCATTCTTGAGCCAGGATTGATACTGGACCATTTTTATGAAATCTCAATAAGCAAGAACCTCATTTAATATGAAGCCACATTTTTTGGGTGGAGCCAAGAGGTTGGACTTCTCCTTGGTTGGGATAGCACAGATTTTATACCTTCATTCTAGGTTTACCAAGGATGTCCTTGGGAGAATTAGAGATTAGGGAAAAAAAGAAATCACAATTAAACTTCAACATATTCAAAAATACTCAATAGGTTTGAGATGAGAAGAAAGGTTTTGAAAGGGGAGTTTTCTGCTTAAGGACACATGTGATCAAGGAAGGAGGAGCAATTCCTTCTCTGTGGCCCTGAGTGTACCTTAATGCTGAATATACCTATATTTAATAAACGTTTTCTGGTATTTGAGAGTCTCAGATTTACAAAACAAAACACAAAAAATACCCTCCCCCCAAGAACACAAACAAACAAATAAATAATAGCTAATGTAGATCTCTGACATCCCTTGTTCCTCTGTGAGTTCCTCAAGTCCAGGAGCCTGGAATGATGGCTATTAATCACTGTACCTCAGTCACTGCTCTGAGATCAGCATTCTCAGTGTTTTTTATAGAATACTAGGCCACTAAATAAAAGAATCTCTTTGGTATTTTTGAAGATGCCACTACTGTCCGAGTTTTTTCTTCCAGCTTTGGTATTAGATTTGCACGAATCCTTCCTGGGAATCATGGTATAAATTTGAGTCGTCAGAGTGCGGTCAGTACAGAATAAAGTAAACAGCCTTGAAGTTGGCATCACAACATAGTTCATTGTACGGTTGTTCAGTGACTCCTTTGCTTTGGGCCCACAGCTACCCACCCTCCCCATGTTCCCTGTCTAATGTTAGCTGTTGTGCAGCCATTCCTTCCTCCCTCTTTATCCTGAGCTTTCCCCTTTTCTGGAGGCAACCAAAGAGTTCTGTTTCCTGCCTTTTTTCTTTCTCAGAAATACCATTTTTTTTTTAAAGATTTTATTTATTTGACAGAGAGAGATCACAAGTAGGCAGAGAGGCAGGCAGAGAGAGGAAGGGGAGCAGGCTCCCTGCCGAGCAGAGAGCCCGATGTGGGGCCCGATCCCAGGACCCTGAGATCATGACCTGAGCCAAAGGAAGAGGCTTTAGCCCACTGAGCCACCCAGGCGCCACACCATTTAAGTTTTGGTGAAAGATCCAGGAACAAGCAATGAAGTGGGGAAGAGAACTAGGTCAGGGACTGTGCATGGAGGTGGTGGTGGTGAGACGTGCAAAGAGGCAAAGCAGAGCATGTTATTCAGGTATTAGTTATGTGCATGGGGTCCAGCACAGTGCCTGGTAGAAAGTAAGTGCCTTATCATTGTTTGCTAAATGCAAAGTAACATATATTACTTTCTCATGCCATATTTCACAAATTGTCTTGTTGGCTCACAATCAGAACACACAAAACAGGGCATAAACAAGATCAAAGAAGTAGAACCAGGGAAAAGATCAGTGAGAATAAACAAGATCTTATATTCATTTCCTCTTGTTAGTTTAAAAATGGACTTTATTGAGGTCTTTTTTATGCTGTAATATTTTTCTTACCTTTTTATTTTGAAACGATTACCAGTTCACAGGAAATTTCAAAAACAGTGCAGAGAAGTCTATTTATCCTTCTCAGCTTCCCCCAGTGGTTACAACTTATACAGCTATAGTACAATATCCCAATGTGTGTGTGTGTATATGTGTGTATATACTGTGTATGTAGGTCTATACAATTATATCTCATGTGTAGATTCAGGTAGACACCAAGATGATTAAGATGCAGAACTTCTCCTTCATCGCAAAGGTCTCCCTTGTGTTACCCCTTTTGAGTTACACCTACCCCTCCTCCTCACCATCCCTCTTTCCTGGCAACCACTAAGTTTTCCATCACTGCAATTTTGTCACATCAAGAATGTTATATAAGTGTGATCATACAGCATGTGACTTAAAAAAAAAAAAACCTTTTCAGAGGGGTACCTGGATGGCTCAGTTTTTTAAGTGTCTGCCTTTGGCTCAAGTCATGATCCCAGGGTTCTGGGATGGAGCCCCACATGTGGCTCCCTGCTCAGTGGGGAGCCTACTTCTCCCTCTGCTGCTCCCCCTGCTTATGCTCTCTTTCTGTCAAATAAATAAATAAAATCTTTTTTTTTTTTTAGAAGATTTTATTTATTTGACAGAGAGATCACAAGTAGGCAGAGCAGCAGGCAGAGAGAGAGGGGGGGGGGAAGCAGGCCCCCTGCTGAGCAGAGAACCTGAGGTGGGACTCAGTCTCAGGACCCAGAGATCACGACCTGAGCCGAAGGCAGAGGCTTAGCCCGCTGAGCCACCCAGGCGCCCCAATAAGTAAAATCTTAAAAAAATGGGACACCTGAGTGGTTCAGCGGGTTAAGCCTTTGCCTTTGGCTCAGGTCATGATCTCAGGGTCCTGGGATTGAGCCCCACATTGGGCTCTTTGCTCAGCAGGGAGCCTGCTTCCTGTGCCACCCCTCCACACCCCCAACCTGCCTTTCTGCCTACTTGTGACCTCTCTTTCTGTCAGATAAATAAATAAAAATCTTTAAAAAAAACACAAAAAGATTGTTTAAAAATAAAAAGATTGATGTCTTTCACTTACTTATATGTCTCACGATTTATTCCTATTTATCACCGATTGGTACTCCATGTAGTAGGTGTAGCAGTCTATCGAGCCATTCACTTATTGAGGGACATTTTGGTTGTTTCCAGCCTTTGGCTATTACAAATAAAGCTGTGATGAACATCCATGCACAGGGTTTTTTTTTTTTTTCTTCACAATTTTATTTATTTATTTGACAGAGAGAGACACAGCGAGAGAGGGAACACAAGCAAGGAGAGTGTGAGAGGGAGAAGCAGGGTTTCTGCTAAGGAGAGAGCCTGATGTGGGGCTCCATACCAGGACCCTGGGATCATGACCTGAGCCAAAGGCAGACGCTTATCATCTGAGTCACTGAGGTTCCCTCATGCCCAGGTTTTTGGGTAGAAGTCAATTTTCACTTCTCTGGGATAGGAGTGTGATTGCTGAGTTGTATGGTAATTGCATGTTGAATTATATAAAAAGCTGCCAATTTTACTGTTGTACCAGTGAGATGTGAGAGGTCCAGATGCCCCACGTTCTTAACAACATTTGGTGTGGTCACTACTTTTAAAGTTTTATCTGTTGTAATAGGTGTGTTGTTGTATCATATTTTGGTCTTAATTTGCATTCCTATAGTGGCTAGTGATGTTGAACATCTCTTCTGTCATTGGTTTTTAATCTTTCTTCAAAGACTTCTTCCTCTTAATCATGATACCAGCTGAGACCACACGTTAGTGTTTATGTTTGATCCTAATTAATATCCTTTCTCCCTTTAGTCTCAGTGGGAAGGTGCTGACTTTTTGTAAAAATCTCCATGTTCCCCTGTGCTCTAGCATTGCCTGGGGTGAACACTAATAAAGCTGTTTATGACAAAGTATGTTTTCACTAGAAGCCCTGTGTTTGGAAACATTGCCCACAGGTGACAAAAATGCTGCAGTTAAGTCATTTATTTGTGTTCTGAATATATTCTCTCTAGAACTTTTTTACTCTATAGTTGGATTTTATTTATGTATGTATTTATTTATTTTTAAGGTTTTATTATTATTTTTAAAGATTTTATTTATTTACTTGAGAAAGAGAGAGAGCGCACAAGCGGGGGGAGTGGCAGGCAGAGGAAGAAGCAGGCTGAAGCAGGCTCCCTCCTCAGCAGGAGCCTGATGTAGGACTTGATCCCAGGACCTTGGGGTCATGATCTGAGCTGAACACAGATGCTTAACCAACTGAGCCACCCAGGCACCCCTTAAGATTTTTTTTTTTAAGTTATCTCCACACCCAATGTTGGGCTTGGACTCACAACCCCAAGAGCAAGAATTTCATGCTTTGCCAACTGCCCAGTCAGGCACCCCATCACTGGAGTTTAGAGTTTGTTTTATGTCTTGGGGCACAAATTCGCCTTGTTGAGAAGTTTTGTAATGTATTAATCAGGAGTCAGGGTCTAGATTCAAACCAATTTAGGTTTTAATTCTTGGTTTTGCCATTTCTGAATTTTGTAATCTTGGACAAGTTATTACAACTATTAGTTTTCTCTTATACAAGATGAGGATCATAATGACAATTACCTTATAGGGTTTTTATGAAGACTATCTGTGTGTTTAGTTCTCTATTGTGTTACATGTCATCTCAAAGCATGGTGGCTTCAAATGAGAATTATTTAATATTTCTCGTGATTCTGTAGGTTGACTAGTGCTATAGACTGAATTTTGTGTCCCTCTGAAAATTCATATGTTGAAGCCCTAAACCCCAATGTGATGGTGTTAGGAGTGGGGTCTTTGAGAGGTGATTAGGTCATGAGGGTGGAGCACTCATGAATGGGATCAGGGCCCTTATAAAAGAGATCCTGGGGAGTTCTCTTGCTCCTTCCAGCACCTGAGGACATAGTGAGAAGATGGATGTCTATGATCCACGAAGCAGGTTCTCTCTTTTCAGACACTGAATCTGCCAATGACTTGATCTTGGACTTCCCATCCTCCATAGCTATTATATCTCTTTAGCTTTTCTTTTTAATGACATGTTTTTCCTTCCTAAAAAGTCCAGGCCAACCATCTTGTAAAATCCCCAGACCCTTAATTTGTTTATTTCTTCATGCTGCTGTATCACTTGTTTTTCTCTCCCTTGTGTTTCCTGTAGACAGGACCGGAGGTTTAGAGATTTGATTAGATTCAAGCAAGTTTGTCGAGAACATATCATACTTAATGCTGTGTATTTGCTATTGTATTACCTAAGGAAACAACAATGTCAGGTTGTTCCACCACTAGTGAGGGCTAACGTGGTGAATGCCAGATCACTCCACTGCATGGCACATATTTTTACCTTTAGTGATAAGTAACTAATCTCTTGGTTTTAGATTATTTAGCATACTTAGTATCCCAAAGTAAGCCGAAAAACTGAGTGGCTTAAAATAATGATTTATTTAGTTCAGGATTCTGAGAGTTGGCAATTTAAGTTGAGTTTGTTTATTTATTTACTTTATTTAATTTTTCTTAAGGATTTTATTTATTCATGAGAGAGAGAGAGAGAGAGAGAGAGAGAGAGCGCACAAGTAGGGGGAAGGGCAGAAGGAGAGGGAGAAGCAGACCCCCCGGGGGAGCAGGGAGCCAGAAAGGGGGCTCCATCCCTGGGAGCATGGCGTGAGACAAAGACAGATGCTAACCAACTGAGCCACGCGGGCACCCCTTAAGTTGAATTTAGAGGGCAGTTCTGGTTTCAGCAGGACTTCCTCATGTATCTATGGTCAGCTGTAGATTGGCTAGGTAGCTTTGTTCCTGAATGCTGACTCATTGCCTGTATCACCCTCCGCAGGCTAACCTGGGCTTATTCTCATGACAATAGTAGGGTTCCAAGGGAGAAAGTGGAAGTGAGTGAGATCTAGGTTAGGAACTAATATGGAATTTCTTCCATATTCCATAGGTCAAAACACATCACAAGGCCAGTTGAGATTCATGGAGTAGAGAAGATAGGCTCCATCTCTTGACAGGGGAGCTACAAAGTCACATTGCAAGACACATGGTTAGAGAGGGGAGAAGAAGTGAGACCATTCTTCACAATTAGTCTACAACAGGCATCGTGTTGCCTACCAATCTCTCCTGATGATTCTGGCAACCATTGATGATTCCCACCTGAGTCAATTATCACATCGTAATGACATAAGGGTAATTTCTTTCTCTTTTCCCTCTCTTTTTATTGAGGTGTTATTGAGACACAATACTACAAAAAGGGTGATTTCTTAATTCAACCATTTCCCCATATTTTCTAGGTAGTATTCATCTGTAAAAAGAGCCTTCCCAATATCAGAAAAACAAAAACAAAAACCAAACAACGGGAAAGGGCCTGAATAGACATATTTCCAAAAAAGACATAGGAAGAGGTGTTCAACATCACTAACATAAGGGAAGTGCAAATCAAAACCACGATGAAATATATCATCTTACACTTGTCAGAATGCCTAGTACAAAAAGACAAGAAATAACAAGTGTTGGTGGGGGTGTGGCAAGAAAGGAACACTTGTGCACTGTTGGTGGGAATGTATATTGGTGCAGCCACTATGGAAAACAATATGGAGTTTCCTAAAAACACTAAAAATAGGAATTCCATACAATTCAGTAATTCCACTATTGGGTATTTACCCAAAGAGAAAGAAAATACTAATTGGAAAAGATATACGTACCTCTATGTTTATTGCAGCATTATTTACAAAAGCCAAGATACAGAAACAACCTAAGTGTCCATTGATAGATGAATGAATAAAGAAGATACTATATATATACATGTACACACACACACACACCCCACACTGGAATATAATGCAGCCTTAAAAAAGGATGAGATTGAGGGGCATCTGGGTGGCTCAGTGGGTTAAAGCCTCTGCCTTCAGCTTGGGTCATGATCCCAGGGTCCTGGGATCGAGCCCCACATTGGCTCTCTGCTCTGCAGGGAGCCTGCTTTCTCCTCTCTGTCTGTGCCTGCCTCTCTGCCTACTTGTGATCTCTCTGTCTGTCAAATAAATAAATAAAATCTTAAAAATAAAAAAGGATGAGATTGTGCCATTTGTGACAACATAGATGGATCTAAAGAGCATTATGCCAAGTAAAATAAATCAGACTGAGAAAGACAATACCACATTATTTCACTTATATGTGGAATCTAAAAATAAAACAAAAGACGTGAACAAAGGAACAAAAAAATGAACAATCCCCCCACACTCTTAAATACAGAGAACACATTCATGGATGCTAGAGGGAAAGGGTGTGGGGGGATGGTAAAAATAGGTAAAGGAGATTGGGAGATACAGGTGTCCAGTTATGGAATGAATAGTCATGGGAATAAAAAGCACAGTGTAAGGAGTATAGTCAATGATATTGTGCGTTGTGCGGTGACAGGTGGTTTGTGGTGACCATAGCATAATGTATAAACTTGCCAAATCACTATTATGTATACCTGAAATTAATGTAACACTGTGTCAACTATATTCAAATAAAAAGATTAAAAAGAAGAGGGGAACCTGGGTGGCTCAGTCCTTAAGTGTCTGTCTTCAGCTTGGGTCATGATTCTGGGGTCCTGGGATGGGGCCCACATCAGGCTCCCTGCTCAGTGGGAGGCCTGCTTCTCCCTCTCACACTCCCTTGGCTTGTGTTCCCTCTCTTGTTGTGTCTCTCTCTGTCAAATAAACAAAATCTTTTAAAAAGGAAGAAAAAAGAACTACAACACACACACAATCTTCCTTTATTCTTTTCTCTTTTTTTATTATTATAGGCAACATTTTAATAATTATGTAGAAACACATGCTCACAAAAATTCAAACAATACAGAATCATGCAAAATAGGAATCACAAATCTGTAATTGTACTTTCTAGAGGGACCCATTATTACAATTTTGTACCTGTTGTCTCATATATAAACATACATCTAATACAGATAGAAACAAAAATGAGATATTACCTCACGTAACACTCAGATTTCAGGTGTTTTTGAAACACCAAAATAAACATTGAATACTAGTGAAAACACTAATATTTAGAAACAGAATGAAGTGGCAAAACACTTTCCCAAAACTTGGTTTTCTTCTCACAATCTTAGTCTTCCTTAGGCATTTGTATTATAAATCCAGCATGACCAGTCACCACTTCCACATCCAAGTCCCATTTAAATCCTGTCACTGTCCTTGAATTACAGTATATCATCCTGAACTTGGCTCCTAACTGCTCCTCAATCTGTCCACTCCTGTCATCCCCAAGTTCACCTCTTGCCACTCACTCTTTCTGCCTTGTTATGCCAGATTTCTTTCAGTTCCTTGAATTCATTCTAGTGGTCATGCCTCCTGGTTTTGAACATCTGGTTCCATGTCCTGCAACACTCCCTCCTCACCTCTTCCCCCAGCTAAGCTATGCCTGACTACATCTTCAGCTTCAACTCACATCCTACTTCCTCAGAGAGGCCTTCTCTGACTCCCAAACTGGCTTACATTCTCCTGTTTTGTGTCCTAGTGCTCCAAACTAACTTAGTGTTTCTATTCATAGCCAGCCTCTAAGTGCCAAGAGGACAAAGTAGCTGTGTCTCCATTGTCCATCACTATATCCTTGGGGCTGGCATGGCATCTGGCACATTATGGTACTCAATACATTTTTATTTAATGAAAAAAAAGTAGAACAGTGTTCTTGAATACTGGAGACCTATTGCAATTCTATTTCTAAACATTCCCTCTCCCCCTTCCTAGCCATTTAGTTCCTGAACACATTGTAGTTAACCCTGTCCACTGGGTGCTCTGCCTACATCCTCTTGGACCTCTTAGTAAAATATTTCTTAATGCTTTTTAATGGCCAGAACTTGCAACTCTTAGGATGACTGTCCTTGGGTTGTTACAACTTCTTTTCCCTTCCTCCAGCTTTTTTAGAGTATGACTGACAAAAACCCTCTATATTTAGGGTGTACAATGTGATGATTTGATATATGTATACATTGTGAAATGACTACCTTATTAGCATAATCAAACTAATGCATCCATTATCTCACAAAGTTAGCTTTAAAAAAAAAATTTAACTTTTGAGAAATCTATTCACCCAACATGGGGGTTCAACTCACAATCCCAAGATCAAGAGTCACATGCTCTACTGACTGAGCCAGCCATGTGCCCCTAACTTTGGTGTGTGTGTGTGTAGTAAGAACACTTAAGATCTACTTTCTTAACAAATTTCAAATATAGTACTATTAACAATAGTCACCATGCTCTACATTTTATCCCCAGAACTTATTCATCTTATAAATGAAAGTTTGTACCCTTTGACCAACATTTTCACATCTCTCCCAGCCCCTAAACCCTAGCAACCCCCATTCTATTCTCTGGTTCTATGAATTCAACTTTTTCAGATTCCACTTATAAGTGAGATTATACAGCATTTGCCTTTATGTATCTGGCTTATTTCACTTAGTGTAACTTCTGGGTATACAGCCAAAGGAAATGAAATCAGTATTAGAGTTGCTTTGCTCAGACAAAGGCCAAAGGAAGTGACCAGAAGTTTACATTCCTCCTTGCCAACACTCCCAGGCCTTAGCCACTGCAGAAGCATGAAAGCTCAACCCTTTGACTCCAGTTGGGATAAACTCTAAACTCTCAGTAATTAGATAATTCCAGAAGTCCCCTCCAGGATCCGGCTGGACTTCTCACACGATTGCATCCATTCTTGTCTTTCTCCCCTCCCCATCCAGTCTCCCTAACTCCCTTACTAGTTTCTCTTGGGAGCAATTT
>NC_081569.1:52331533-52365997 GCF_022355385.1 Mustela nigripes | reverse complement strand
CCCCCCCCCCCCCCCCCCCCCAGGAACTCAGGAAATACTGTTCCAGTGAGTCATTTTTTAAAAAACTTTTAAAATTGATGTGTAACACTGGATTAGTTTTAGATGTACTACACAGTTATTTTTTAATTGTATTTTTAAACAGTTGAGGTATAATTGACATATAACATTATATTAGTTTCAAGTGTACAACATAATGATTTAATATTTGTGTATATTGTGAAAAGATCACATTTGTCAACACACAGTTACAAGTTTTTTTTCTTATGATGGGATCTACTCTTTTTTTTTTTTTTAAAGATTTATTTATTCAAGAGAGAGCAAGTGTGCATGTCAATGGAGGGGAGGCCCAGAGAAAGAAAATCCTCAAGCAGATTCCCAGAGTGTAGAGCCCAATGCAGGCCTCTATCGCATGACCCTGAGATCATGACCCTAGCTGAAACCAAGAGTGGGATGCTCAGCCGACTGAACCACCTAGGTGCCCCTAGATCTAATTTTTTTTTAAATTTAAGATTTTTAAATTTATTTAGAGAGCAATAGAGAGAGTCTGAGCAACGGAAGCAGAGGAAAGAAAGAATCAGTCTTAAGCAGACTCCATGCTGTGTCCAAGTCCCCAGTGGGGCTTGAGTCTATGACCCAGAGATCGTGAGCTAAGCAGAAATCAAGAGTCCATGACTAAACAGACTGAGCCACCCAGGTATCCCCCCATCACATTTTTTAAAGTTATCTTTTAAGATCTACTTTCTTAGCAAGATTTGAATATACAATATTGTATAGTAAACTATAAAGTCTACATTTATTTATTACTTATTTGCTTATTTATTTATTTTTGAGTAGGCTCCACACCTAGCATGGAGCCCAACATGAGACTTGAACTCATGATCCTGTGATGAAGACCTGAGTTGAGATCAAGAGTTGGATGCTTAATCGACTGAGCCACCTCTTAAGGCACCCCTTAAGTCTACTTTTAAGATCTACTCTTTTAGCAGCATTCAAATACAAGCTGAGGTAGAGTAAACTGTCATCACCATGCTGTACATTATATCCCCAGGGTATATTTAGCTTGTAACTAGAAGTTGTACCTTTTGATTACCCTTACCCATTTTCCCGTCCTCCCTTACCTCTAGCAAGCAATAATATGGTCTCTGTTCAATGAGTCCTACTTTTTTTTTTAGATTCCATATATAAATAAGATCATACAATATTTATTTTTCTCTTTCTGACTTATTTCACTTGGTGTAATGTCCTTGTTGTAGACATTACATGTTGTCATAGTGGCAAGATTTCCTTTTTGAAAATAGATGAATAATATTCCATTTTGTGTGTGTGTGCATGTGTGTGCATCAATATATATCACATTTTCTTTGTCCATTCATCTATCAGTGGACACAGGTCATTTCTGTGTTTTGGATATTGTAAATAATGCTGCAATGAACGCAAGGTGTGGATATCTTTTTGAGATAGTGGTTTCTTTTCCTTCAGATAAATATCTGGAAGCGGAATTGCTGGATCATACTATAATTCTGTTTTTTTTTTTTAAAGATATATTTATTTATTTGAGAGAGAGAATGTGAGAGCAGAGTGGAAGGGGCAGAAGAGGAGGGAAAGAGAATCTTTAAGCAGACTGTGTTGAGCACAGTGCCTGGTGTGAGGTTTGATCCCATGACCCTGAGATCAGGACCTGAGTCAAAACCAAGAATTGGATGTTCATCCGACCACACCACCCAGATGGCCCAAGATAATTCTATTTTTAATCTCTTGAGGAACTTCCACACTGTATTCCATAATTGTTGCATCAATTTATATTCACATCAATAGTGCACAAGTGTTCCCTTTTCTCCACATCCTCATCAAAACTTGGGGAGCATTTTTTAAATAAGTCACCTAAATATGGATCTGTTTGTCTGCCGCTAAAGCTCGTGATCTAAGGCCTACAGCAAGATTGCTTCTGACTCAGGGAACTTGACTTTGCTTTGGCTTCCTTCCTTCCTTCACAAGGTCTCTATGTAAATGCCATCTCCTCAGAGAAGCCCTCCCAGATATAAAATAGCACCACTCCTTCATTCCTGTCCTGCTCCTATTGACTTCCATCTTGGTAACTTGTTTTATTTTTCTTTCACAGCAGTAATTACTCTTTTTTTTTTTAATCTTATTTATATATTTGACAGAGATCACAAGTAGGCAGAGAGACAGACAGAGAGAGTGGAAGAGAAGCAGGATCCCAGCCAAGCAGAGAACCCGAAGTAGGGCTCGATCCCAGGACCCTGGGATCATGACCTGAGCCAAAGGTAGAGGCTTTAACCCACTGAGCCACCCAGGCACCCTGGAAGCAATTACTCTTTAAATACATACTTACTTTTTGGTTTACCATTTCCGTTTTTCCCTAACATCTGCTCCACGAGGGCAGGGACTTTGTCTTTTTTGTTATGCTGCTCTAGAACTGGGCACCTATTTATTGCTTAATAAAAATAACTTGAATGAATTATTATTCTTTAATACAGCAGGGAAATGTAGTAGTGGAAACTTTGGGTCAAAGGAGTAAAATAAAATTCCACTATTAAAACCTACATTTTGGGGCGCCTGGATAAGCACTGCGCCGGTTGATAAGCATTTGCCTTCAGCTGGGTCATGATCCCAGGGTCCTGGGGTGGAATCCCACACCGTGGAGAGCCTGCGTCTCCCTCTCCCACTCCCCATTTGTGTATTCCCTCTCTCTGTTGAGTAAATAAAACCTAAAAAAAAAAAACCCTACATTTTCTTGAAAAATGTGTATAATCTTTAGAACTACATATTTTTGGGTTACTTTTTTTCATTTTTGCAACTATTTGTCAGATGTTTAATTATGTTTAATTAACTCACTCTAAGTGAGTTAATTGAGAACTTAACTCCAATGTAAATGGTACAAATGAAAACAGTTTGCAATGGAAAGAATATGGAATGGAGTCGTAGTCCTTGTTTTTGCAAACTAGCTAGTTTTGCAAACTAGCTCTGTAACCTTGACCATCATACCCTTTTTCTAAAATGACTGAGCTGGGCTGGATCAGTAATTATCAAACTTTTGTGTGCTTACAGGTAGATGAAAATTTCCTGGCTCAGTTTTCCAGGAAGATTTTAATTTAAGAGGTCTGGGGTGGGCCTCAGAATTCCCCAAATTATGAAAGGTAACTTAAGAACAGATAGTCTGTACACCATACTTAACACTCATCTGGGCAGATATTCATTTATTATGTCAATCAGTCCACAAACTTTTATTGAGCATCTACTATGTACTCTGCTATTTGTCATAGATTCTGGAGATAAAGCCATGAACGAAACAGACTAATCACTCTCCTGGAGGAGAGACAGAGATAGAGAGAAAGAGAGAGAAAGAAAACACTTGACAGGAGACACAGACTAAAAAAAACATAAAACATATACACCTAGTGTTAGATGGTGATAAGTGCTAAAGAGAAAACAAGTAAGGATGGGGCATAGAGTGCTGAACAGATTGGGGTGGTGGTGACTGGAGTTGCAATCAGGCAAGACCTACCTAAGCATTGGCATTTGAGGAGAGAGGGAGTTAATGATGAAGCTACCTGGAGAGCATTCCTTAAAATTAACAAGACAGGAAACAAAAAATGTTGACAAGGATGTGGAGAAAGGGGGACCCTTTTACACTGCTGGTCGGAATGCAAGCTGATACAGCTACTCTGGAAAATAGTTTGGAGTGTCATCAAAAAGTTAAAAATAGGGTCACCTGGTTGGCTCAGTCTGTTAGATATCTGTCTTTAGCTTGGGTCATGATCCCAGGGTCCTGGGATGGAGCCCCATGTTGGGCTCCTTGCTCATCAGGGAGAGCAGAGGAAGATGCTTCTCCCTCTTTCCCTGCCTGCCACTCTTCCTGCTTGTGCTCTTTCTCTCTCTCTGTGAAATAAATAATTAAAATCTTAAAAGAGAAAGAACTTAAAAATAGAGCTACCCTATGACCCAGCAATTGCGCTAGTAGGTATTTACCCCAAAGATACAAATGTAATGATCCAAAGGGGCACCTGCACCCCAGTCTTCATAGCAGCAATGTCCACAATAGCCAAACTGTGGAAGGAACTGAGATGTCCATGGATAGATGAATGGATAAGAAGTTGTGGTTCATATATGCAATGGAATATTCTCAGCCATCAGAAAGGTTGAATACCCACCATTTACATCGATGTTGATGGAACTGGAGGTATTACACTGAGCAAAATAAGTCAATCGGAGAAGGACAGTTATCATATGGATTCACTCATATATGGAGTCTAAGAAACAGCACAGAGGGATGAAATCAGAGAGGGAGACAAACCATGAGAGACTCTTCACTTGATCTTAGCCAAAAGGCCAAGAAGCGATAAACCACGAGAGACTCTTAACTCTAGGAAACAAACTGAGGGTTGCTGGAAGGGAGGTGTGTGGGGAAATGGGATAACTGGGTGATGGGCATTAAGGAGGGCATGTGATGCAATCAGCACTGGGTGTTATACGCAACTGATAAATAATCGAATGCTATACCTGAAACTAATGATGTACTATATAATGGCTAATTGAATTTAAATTAAAAAAAAAAAGAAGACCATTCCAGATGGAGGGTTGAGGAAGTGCAAAAGGCTCTGAGGAGGAAGGCACCTGCATGTTGGAGGATGGGCATGGAGTGCAGTGATGGAAGGAGTAACGAAATGTGGTGGGGAAGACCCTAAGAGGTCAGATCACACCGGGCCTTACAGGTCATTTTATAGTTTTAAGTTTTACTCTGACCAGAATCAGAAACCAAGAGAGGGTTTTAAGCTGAGCAGAGACATTGTTTGTTCCACTCATTAAAAAATTCAGTCCACCAGGGGAGCAAGGGTGGAAACAGGCAGGCGGTAAGTGCTTTTTGTGTTAGCTAATTTAATTCTCACAACAAAGAGCTTTAACATTCTACTACCCATGGTTGTCTGACTTGGTGAAAAATTTTAAAAATTAATTTTACTCAGTTCTTTGTCATTGCTGTTATTACTGTTTATGTACTCTATTCATTTTCAACCATTCATAATTTCCTGGCCTTTTTAAAGCAGGGAGTGTGGTAGGATGGGAGGTGATAGGGTCAATCTTTCTTCCCTCCTGACATTTCCTTCCTTGTGGATGGACATACACTCACCCAACACCGTGGGGTTGGAGAATGTTGTACCATGTCTGGTGGGTGAATTTGGAGGGGGAAAGTGGATATGTCTCTCTCTCTTCTCTGCCATCAGGCAGCATTTGTTCCTCTCTGCTTCTCTAGGTGCTAAAGTTCCATAAGGATAGTCTTCCACTTGGAAAGGGCTGTGCTGGTTCAGCACTGCTTGTTACCTGGTGAGTCTAATTTGGGTCAGTATTGGAAGCTCATGTAGCTCTCTTATTTCTAGACAATATACTCTGCCACCAGCTTTATCACCAACAAAAGTGATGTTTGGCTTCTAAACACCTTATTTATTGTGTCTCTCCATACTGGTGATAGGTAAAAAGGGGTATAATTCTGAGGGCATGTCAAACCCTAGCAATATTTTTTGCTTCCCTTTGTTCTTAGAACACTTCACTTTGTTCTTAGAACGGTGTTAATGCAGTTTTATTCTAAGTTTTTCTTAGGTGCAAGCACCTTGTTGGTTGGTCATTCACAAAAATTACAGTAGGTGGCAGACACACTCTATCAAAATCAACCTTGACCCACAGCAGTTCTATTAAGGAGCTAGCCAATTTTTACCCCATGCCATTAGAAATCACACCGTCTTTGTCTAAGCTTCTGTAACAGACTACCACGGACTGGGTGGCTTTTAAATGACAGAAATTTACTTCCCACAGTTTTGGAGGCTGAAAGTCCAAGATCAGGGCGCTAGCATGGTTAAATTCCGGTGAGGACCCTCTCCTGGATTGCAGACTGCTAAGTGCTCACTGTATGGTAGATAGAGAAAGAGAGTACTCTTTGGCTTTTTCTTTTAAGGACGTTAATCGTATTTATAAGGACTTTACCATCATGACCTAACCACCTCCCAAAGATCCCACCTCCAAGTAACATCGCATTGGGATTAGGGTTTCAATATATGAATTTTGAGGGAAAGGGGGTTCACAAATAGTCAGTCCCAGATTCACTTGGCAAAGCATCTAGGTTAGGCTATTTAAGAATAAATTCTGTTTGTTCTTATCGTGGAGCTGGCAGTCTTTTGAATATTTGCAAAACATGTTGAAGGAATTCATTGTTAGTAGATTTTATTTCTTGAAATAGAAGTTGCTCAGAGCCAAGACTTTCAAATAAGAAAAGCCATTGAATCGAGTTTTTTGATGTGTAGAAGCATAATTTTTGGAAGTATTACTTTGTATTTTGCCATATGTTTATTTCTGCTTCTCCAATCTAAGTGTGTAGGCAGGCCCTTGAGAAATTCCTTGCTTCAGATATTTTTTTAATAAGATAGAAATACAAATTTTTACGTCAATAAGTCTTTTTTGATTTTGATAGAGTATCACCTCTACTGAATATAATTTATGTCCTGGATGGGTAAGAAAAAGAAGAGAATGGACAAACAGAGAGGGATAAAAGGTACTAGAGACTTGGAAGGAGATAAAAATTACTAGAACTCATGTTTGTTAGAAACCAGGGCCCCTGGCACAGGACCCCCAGCCCAAGAGTTCAGTGTTCCGAGTATGCACAGAAGAGGGGGGAGGCTGGACAGGAGGGGATCACAATCCACTGGGACCATGGACTTTTGGCAATCTGGATAGATGACGAAGAAACTCTCTTATGCTTCAGTGCCAAAAGATCCCAGGATCTTGGCACAACTTGGAATTGGGAACCCAAATAATGGATGGAAGTGCGCATCTCCAGCAGCCTGGCAGAATGGGCTCAGAGTCAGGTTTAAGGTGATGAAAAGAAAATAAAAAAACACATTATTTCTTGTGTCTTTGAATTTATGAACCTAGGGTCATACCCACTACAGATATTTTTTGTAAATATGGATATATGTCTCTAAAATAACCATATTCACAGAAACAAAATGAAATAATTAAAAGTTAAAATAATTAAAGTGAGATCATTTTATTTATTAATAATGCATACAGGCTTTATTACGTCAATTATAAAAAAAAATCTATACAGGTAAAAGAAAACTGACCTTCAAATGGCTACCTAAAAAATGTTATACTTATTCCAATGATGGTAGCCTTGTTCAGAAAATGTGGGGCACTCACAGACCTATAAAACATTACAGATGAAAAGTAAATATGGTTATTTACTTTGAAATGGAGAGTACAATGGAAATTGCAAGAGGCATAGTTTTGTGTTAAGTCTCAAGTTCCTAATCAAGATACTTGTTCTTGGGGCACCTGGGTGGCTCAGTGGGTTAAACCTCTGCCTTCAACTCAGGTCATGGTCTCAGGGTCCTGGGATCAAGTTCCACATTGGGCTCTCTGCTCAGTGAGGAGCCTGCTTCCTTCTCTCTTTCTGCCTGCTGCTCTGCTTACTTGTGATCTCTCTCTCTCTGTCAAATAAATAAATAAATAAAATCTTAAAAAAAAAAGCTAAAGAGTAAAGCAAGAAACAAACAGAATTTTGACTAGCTATTCTCAATATGTATATAGCACAGGTGAAACAATAAGCTTGTTACATAAATGGAAAACTAATTATATTTTATAAAAAGATATATTGATATTATTTAAAAAAACACTGTGAATAGCTACTTGCATTTAATGTATTAGGGACTGACTTCTCTGGAAGGGAAAGGCTGGTTATACAACCAATAGGCAACCCTTGAAAGCATGAGAGATCAACTCTTGCTTTGTTAGTAACCATGGCTGAAATATATTTTGAGGGGACAAGAAAAAAAGATCTGTTTATTTTTTAGCTTTTAAAGGCTCCGGTGTGTTTCAGGAAATAGAATCAATCATTTACTTAAAGAAAGTATTAAGCAAAGAAATTCCCCTCCTAGTAATCTAAGAACACCCCAAAAGTCATTATATGTGTGTGTGTGTATTTTTTTTTTTTTTTAACAAAACAATAGTTCTAGGTTGGACTGAATCAGCCAAAGAAGATTTGATTTTTCTTCTGCTTTGGTTATGCTTTGTAAGCATTCTTTAGAGAACATCTCACCAAATCTTATAACAAATGTTAAAAGCAGGATGGAAGATTCTAATGACCTAAATTATAGGACAAAATCCGAAGCTATTTAATGGAATACAATAAAATGCAATTATCAGCAATGTAGAAATCACAACTAGCATTCAAGCAAAAATTCTCAGGCATGATTTGCAACCACGTGGATGGAGCTAGAGAGTATTTGCTTAGGGAAATAAATGAGTCAGAGAAAGACAAATACTGTATGATTTCACTTATATATGGAATTTAAGAGCAAAGGGGAGAAAACAGGCAAATCAAGAAACAGACTCTTGACTATAGAGGTCAAATTGCTGGTTCCCAGAGGGGAGGTGGGTAGGGGGATGGGAGAAATAGGTGATCGGGATAAGGAGGGCACTTGTTATGAACACTGAGTGTTGTATGGAAGTGTTGAATTACTATATTGTACACTTGAAACTAATATTACACTGTATTAATGAACTGGAATTTAAATAAAAACTAAAAACTAATTAAAACACAAAAAGAAAAAAATTATGAAGTAAGTGATTAGCATTAGGCATTTGTCATCAAGGGTTAGGGATTAGGGTTTAAATTAGGGATTAAGGTTACAGTTAGGGCTAGGGTTAGTGTTTGCGATAGGGTCAACATTATGGTACACACCTGGGATTTTACAGTTAGGGGTAGGTTAGGTGTTAGGGTTATGATTAGGGTCAGTTTTAGGGGTAGAATTCAGGGGTAGTGTTTAGGCATAGGGGTTACGGTTATGGGTTTTGATAGGGTATGTGCCTGGTGTTTTCCAGAGCACAGGTATCCCAGGGAATAACCCCCCCCCCCCCAAATCCTGAGGTTACTGTAAGCTCATGTGAGAGTTATGCTTAAAATTTGTTTTAGGTTGAGGGTATGTGCATGGTATTTTGCCGTTCAGAAAGCTTTCCAGAGGGTTAAGGTTTGTGGTTCAGGATTAGAGTTGGTGTTAGTTTTAGGGTTTTGTTTAGGGTTGGTTTTAGGGTTACTATTGGGTCTGGGTAGTTTTTGGGTTAGTGTTAAAGTTAGATTTAGGGTTTAGGGTTTAGTAATTTGAGGTTCGGATATTTGTCTAGAAGATATAAGTGTATCTTTTTTTTTCCTTTTAAGATTTATTTATTTTAAAGAGTGAAAGAGAGGGAGAGTGGGCCCAGGAGCAGGGGGAGATGTGGAGGGAGAGGGAATTGTCAAGCGGAATCCCCACTGAGCAATTGAGCACAGAGCTGGACTTGGGCTGGATCCCAAGTTCTTGGGATCATGACCCAAGCAGGAACCAAAAGTCAGAGGTTTAATGGACTGAGTCACCTAGGTGCCCAAAGGAAGATTCAAGGACTCTAAACATATGTATGAAAGCATGTTGGGATACCCCTATGCTTAAATCATTAAAACTACACTGTGGGGGGGAAAAAAAAAACAACCTTGGGCACACTATGAAGCATATAAATGTGACCTCCAGAAGAAAAATAAATCCATAAGAATAGATTTCAGGAATGACATAAAAATATTAGAAAATGATGTGAAAGCTCACCAAGGCATGTAACAAATTGTTGAAAACCAGTGATGAGAAAAACTTAAAGGCAGCCAGATAAATAAAGATTCATTGCATATAGAATGAGAGCAAATGACTTCTTTCTTTTTTTAAAAAAGATAGATTTATTTATTTATTTATTTATTTGAGAGAGAGAGAGAGAGAGAGAGAGAAGGAACAAGAGTGTGCACAAGCCCAGCAGTTGGGGGCAGAGGGAGAAGGAGGGAGAGTCCTAAGTAGACGCTATGTCATGTATCCTGACACAGGGATGATCTCATGATCCTGAGATCACAACCAGAGCCAAAACCAAGAGTCATACCCTGAGCAGACGGCACTCTCTAGGTGCCCCACAAATGGCTTCTCTTAAGAAACTAAGTAATCTGGGGCACCTAGGTGGCTCAGTTGGTTAAGTGGCTGCCTTCCAATCAGGTCATGTTCCCAGACTCCTGGATTGAGCCCTGCCTTGGGCTCCCTGTTCAGCAGGGAGTTTGCTTCTCTCTGCTCCTCACCCTGTTTACATGCTCTCTCCTACTCTCTCTCTCAAATAAATAAATAAAATCTTAAAAAAAAAAGAAATTAAGTAATCTATCAATGTAACCCCTATCAAAATACCAATAACATTTCTTACAGAAATAGAACAAATATTCCTAAAATTTGCATGGAACCACAAAAGACTCTGAGTAGCTAAAGCAATCTTGAAAAAGAAGAAAACTGAAGGTATCACACAACTCTATATTTCAAGATATACTACAATGCTGTGGTAATCTGAATAGTATGGTACTGACACAAAAATTGACACATAGATCAACAGAACAGATTAGAGGCCCTATAAATAAACCCATACTTATATAATTAATCTATGACAAAGGGGGCAAGAACATGCAATGGGGAAAAGACTGTCTCATCATCAAATTATGCTGGGTGTTAGGGTCCGTAATCAAAGGAGCAGGACTGATACAAAGTGAAGGTCAAGCAAAGCTTTATTTCACGCCAAGCATCGAGAATCAAACAGACTGGTCAGGGCCATCTCTTACAAAGCGGTGACCCCTCCCAGCCTCACAGATGTACTTTTATAGAGGTAGTTTAGCCGGGCTATACACAGGTGGCCAATGAGATTGCAATACACAGAGAAAACTGCACAGTCATGCTAAGTCTGCAACACACAGAGAAAACTGCTAGGTTACACAGGGGTGGCCAATTGAATTTCAATTTACCCTAGTAGATATACTCGTGCCTCACTGATACAAGGGCCTGACCTGCCCTTGTATCTAGGCTTTGCATGTTAAGTTCCTCTGGGAGGGGCAGGGTCAATCTAAGTTCACTGCATAAACACAAAATGACTCCCTCTGGCTAAACAGGCCCTTATACTGGGGAAACTGGACAGTTACAGGAAAAGGAATGAAACTGGATAATTTTTTATACCATTCACAAAAATAAGCTCAAAATGGGTTAAAGACCTAAATGTAAGACCTGAAACCATAAAGCTCCCAGAGGAAAGCATAGGCAGAAATCTCTTTCATGTTGGCTTTAGCAAAAATTTTCCAGATGTCTTCCCAGGCAAGAGAAACTAAAGCAAAATTAAACTATTAGGACTACACCAAAATAAAAAGCTTCTGTATAGCAAAGGAAACAAAACAAAAAGGCAATCTAATGAATGGGAGAGATATTTGTAAATGATATATCTGATAAGGGGTTAATATCCAAAATATATAAAGAAGTTATACAACTCAACACCAAAATCACAAATAATCTGATTAAAATGGGCAGAAAGAGTGTCTGGTTGACTAAGTCAGAAGAGCTTGTGACTCTTGATCTCAGGGTCATGTTTGAGTCCCATGTTGGGTGTAGAGATTACTTAGATAAATAAATAATTTTTAAAAATAGGCAGAAGACCTGAAAAGACATTTTTCCAGAGAAGACATACAGATGGCCAGCAGACATATGAAAAAGATGCTCAACATCACTAATCAACAGGGAAATGCAAATCAAAACCACAGTGAGATATATCACCTCACACTTGTCAAATGGCTAGTACCAAAATGGCAAGAAATAACAAGTGTTGGTGAGGATGTGGAAAAAGAGGAACCCTGGTGCCCTGTTGGTGGTTCTATATATTGGTTCAGCCACTGTGGAAAACAGTATGCAGTTTCCTCAAAAAAATTAAAAACAGAAATACCTTACTATTCAGTAATCCCACTACTGGGTATTTACCCAAAGAAAGTGAAAACAGTAATTCAAAAAGATATATGCACCCTTCTGTTTACTGCAGCATTATTTACAAGAGCTAAGATATGGAAACAATCTAAGTGTCCATCAATAGATGAATGGATAAAGATGTGTTATAAATACACAATGGAATAATATTTAGCCAAGAGAAAGGAGGATATCCTCCCATTTGTGACAACATGGATGTATCTAAAGGGTATTATGTTAAGTGAAATAAGTCAGGCAGAGAAAGACACACACCATATAATTTTACTTACATGTGGAATCTAAAAACAAAACAAAACAAAACAAATGAAGAAATAGGAAACAAACAAAAAAACAGACTCTTAAATACCGAGAACAAACTTCTTATTGCCAGAAGGAGGTACGTGGGGGGGTGGATGAAATAGATAAAGGGGGTTAAGAGGTACAAACTTCCATTTATAAAATAAAGAAGTCATGGAGATGAAAAGTACAGCATAGGGAATAAAGTCAATAACATTGTAACAATATTGTTTGGTGACAGGTGGAAACTACACTTACCTTCGTGAGCACTGAGTAATATACAGAATTGTTGAATCAGTATGTTGTATACCTGAAACTAAAGCCACATTGTATGTTTATTATACTTCGATTAAAAATGTTTATTTTCATTTTTCTTAAAAAAAGGGGGGATCACAATCTCATTTTGTTGTGCATTGTCAAATGGCCAATCTCCCTCCTGTATTCACCTTCTGTGCTCTTTGACAGGAAGTTGATCTGTGATTTTTGGTCATTTCTTCTCTCACCAGCCCAGGGTGCACACAATTATTTCTAAGAATCCTCAGCTTTCTTCACGAACTATGGCCTTCCATGAGCAAACTGCTGGCAAGCTTCTGTACATGCTGTGCTGTTTCAGATTTTCAGATTTTTCGTATCTTTATATGAGCTGCTCCATCTGTCACTGCTCAAAGTCACATTATCACCCACCTATTACCTTTTTGATGAAGCCTTCTTACACTTTCCACTGCTATCTAATTATTTATCTTCTGTGTGGAGCTTTTTTTTTAATTTTTAATTTTTTATAAACATATATTTTTATCCCCAGGGGTACAGGTCTGTGAATCACCAGGTTTACACACTTCACAGCACTCACCAAAGCACATACCCTCCCCAATGTCCATAATCCCACCCCCTTCTCCCAAACCCCCTCCCCCCAGCAACCCTCAGTTTGTTTTGTGAGATTAAGAGTCACTTATGGTTTGTCTCCCTCCCAATCCCATCTTGTTTCATTGATTCTTCTCCTACCCACTTAAGCCCCCATGTTGCATCACCACTTCCTCATATCAGGGAGATCATATGATAGTTGTCTTTCTCTGCTTGACTTATTTCACTAAGCATGATACGCTCTAGTTCCATCCATGTTGTCGCAAATGGCAAGATTTCATTTCTTTTGATGGCTGCATAGTATTCCATTGTGTATATATACCACATCTTTTTGATCCATTCATCTGTTGATGGACATCTAGGTTCTTTCCATAGTTTGGCTATTGTGGACATTGCTGCTATAAACATTCGGGTGCATGTGCCCCTTTGGATCACTACGTTTGTATCTTTAGGGTAAATACCCAATAGTGCAATTGCTGGGTCATAGGGCAGTGTGTGGAGCTTTTAATACTACATTTATCCTCTATTTAAAATATTTCTTTACATTTCTCCTATTCACAGACTGTGAATTCTTTGAGGGAGAATCCATATGTCCTCTTCCTCCCCCTTCTGTATAATTATCATCTATAACAGAACTTGGTATATTAGAATCTCAATTAGTGTTTTTAGAAATGATGTGAATTCCTTGAAATTTTTACCCTCTTCTCTACCATCCTGATAAAGGGTCTTTGAACATGTAAAGAAAAATATTTTGTCATGAGAACTCATTAGACATTGCAAAAGTCACAAGTGAAACAAAGGATATAACCATATTCATAAAAAATCTTATAAATATTTATTTGGCAGAGCAATGGGCATTTAGAGGTAAGAATATTGATGAGACCCTGAGATGGATGAATAGGTAGATTCAGAATAGTGTCAAAAACAAGGAGTTCATGTAAACGTATGGGAGGACAGTAAAGATTATTTTCAGTAAAAAGCAATTAAAAGAGGGTTGCCTCGGTGGCTCAGTCAGCTAAGTGTCTGACTTTTTAGCTGAGCTCCCATCTTGATCATGGGGTTCTGAATTCAAGTCCTGCATTGGGCTCCACACTGGGCATAAAGCCTACTTAAAAACAGTAATCAAAAGATATTTTCATGAATCTTAAGACTTTATCTTCACCTCAAGCCCTGAGGTAAAAATAAGAAACAAAAATCCCATAACCAAAACCACAACCTAATAAAACTTATTTATTCACGAGGGAGCTCTTCCCCTAGGTGACTCATTAACGATCTCCTTTTACATTGCTCTGGGAAAATCAGTCTTATTCTGAGACCATTCCCAGCACAGACTGAAATCATATTGGTGTTCCCGCTGCTATGTGGTACCATTTTTGACTAACCTCTGCATTGCTAATTAGCTATCTCTTTTCCACACTGGGGGAATTTCAAATAGGTCCATATGCCAGATGTGTGTTTTCTGGGATGCTGCTCAGGTCTGCCAGGAAACAGGTGGGTGAGAAGGATAGGCAGAACACATGCAATCATATTGTTGGTTTTGTGTTTCGACTAAGATGTTTACTGGTACTAAATCAGAGTTTGAAATCACCACTGAAGATTTCAAACTGTGATTTAGTTGTGGTCCATGAGAAGAGGGCACCCAGAAGAGAAAGAGCTGAGATGAGTAGTTGAGTCAATGGTCAGGACTTGAAAAATATTTTGCAGGGAACTTGCTTTGACTTTCAAAAGGGATAGAGAGGTATTCAGTGTCATGTTTGCAAGGGTAAGAACCATGATGTGGAAGAGTCAGGCATGATCCAGGAGGTACACAGGAGTGTAAATGACATTAGGATGCACATGGAATACATAGATTTGACTCAGATTTAGTCTGGCAGTAAACATCCACTTCAGAATTGGTAATAGCGTCTGGTTTTGGTGGTGGAACACAAATTCTACACAAGCAGAATTATCCAATTCAGTTACTGTTTGCCAAAGAAGCAGGAATTGTATATTCTCTCCTCTTACACTAACCATTTAGTTAGTTATTATAATAAATGACTGGCGGAAAAAATCTGAAGTAATCACTAGGGTCAAATATTCTAATTCATTTAATTGGCCCTTTGTCTTCCTGAAGGATTCAGAAAACCTTGATATCTGGCTTATTTGTGTATCTGTTGTTACAGTCAACAAAAAATATTTTCTCAGCTTCTGTTATGTTTTCCACATTAATCAGAGTTCCAGGAATACAGAGAAAAATACACAATTTCTCCCCGCCCTGAGCTGGATGAGTGAGAGTAGGAGATAGAAACTGAAAGTTACATTGCATCCCTGCACCTGGAGCAGGAACAGCTGAGGGGTGGAGAGGTAAGGGAGGAAAACCATTTAGGGAAATGGCTCATTACAAAAGAAGTGGAACGAATGGGGAAAGCTTTGTTTTCTGGTTTAGGATCTGCCATTCTCCGTGGCAGATGAGGCTTTCTGTCAGATATTTTCCGAGAAGGAAAACTTGAGTCCTTGTCTTTGTGAGATTAGTTTCTTTCTAAGAGCCTTCTACTGGGTTTTCAATGTGTACGATAGTTTTTAATTCCTTTCCTGTATCTTTCCACTTGGTCATGTGAGTCTCTAGTCTCAGAACTTAAGGGAAGTTTCACTCTGTTTCCTTTCCTCTTTCTCTTCCACATGATTCTTTTTCTTACTCTTTCCCTATTACTTACTCCTTTGTTTAATTTTTGTTTTCTTTATCCTTAAGTTGTTTTTTCTCTCCACTCCTCACCATCATTTTTCTTCTCTATGTATGTTTTCTTAATCTTCTAAAATATCTTATTTTAAACAATTACATTAAAATTGCAAAGGAGTTAATTCAAATTAATTTAGCAAACACTAACTTCCTAGAATTGACAATCCTGCTCTCCAAAACTCTTCTAGGATGAAGACAGAGATGATTCATGCAGAGGTCCTGCCCTTTTATGCTTGGAAACACAGGAACCAAGTCATGCACATGTAACTATACTGCAGGGCAAAAGGTGCTGTGGGAGGTCGGAAGTGCTACAGGAAAGAGAGGGAACAAGATCTTTTTTTCCCCTGCTAGGATAGTGGAGAGGTTTCATGAAATGGGTAGCACTTAAATGGGGCTGTGAAAAACGAATATTTCAAGATAGATGAGGCTTTTTTTTTTTTTAATTTGGAGTGGAAAGTCTGAAGAAAAGGAGGAAAAGATAGTTTCAGAGATAGTGAAGGGTCTGATTTAGCTGAACATAGGGTGAATTAGTGCTGGAGCCCAAACACAGAGGCCCTAGAATACCCGGATTATTTTTTAGTCAATGGGAAATCTCCAATTTGTAGTAGTAGAGAGACACAACTAGTGTTTCTGGAATATTATTTTGCTGTAGAATAGGTGGGGGTGGGCAGAGACTGGAAACCTGGAGCACTCTGGATTTTGCAGGACCCTTGCATTTTCCATTGTTGGCTCATCAGTCCTCACTACTGTATCATCTTGGATCTCTGGTCTACTGGTTCATCCTCTATTTCTTACTGGTTTCTCTTCCCATCTTCTCTGGATCCCACACCATCCCAACCAGATGCTAGACAGATCATGGAAAAGTTTGATTTTTTTCTTTTTCAAGAGGTAAAACTGCAGGATGTCAGATGATCTTTTCCTTGGTTTAGGGGCTTCTCATTATTTATTTAAAGACTTATCTATCTGAGAGAGAGAGTGTGTGGGAGAGGGCAAACAGGAAGAGGGGCAGAGAGATAGGGAGACAAGTAAACTCCCCATTCAGTGGGGAGTCTGATGCAGAGCTTGATCCCAGACCCTGAGATCATGACCTGAGCTGAAATTAACAGTCAGTCACTCAACTAACTGAGCCATCCATGTGCCCCTCTCTTATTTATATGATGGTAATATGATCAAATAAAAAAAGGGATGGTAATAGGCAGAAATCATTTTATACATCTGCTTGAAAATCTGTAGTTCATAGACCTCATTGATAGTATAGCCACTAAAAGACAGACCTTCTGATCTAGTACAGTTCAAACTGACCTGTTACTACTTTAGTGTTCTTGCTATAGTAAGAAGTCTTATTATAACATATTTCTGTCTTCACAAATATTTTTCCCTTTCCCTTCCTGACTTAGAACAATACATGGCTCTTGTATTTTGCAAGGCGAAGCCTGCTTATCTTTGTTTTATATTTCATCCATTTCTACTACTCCAGGGCCTTACAACCAGTTACCTCTGGCTGTTCGGCACTTTCATATTCTCCCCCACTGGTTCCTATGAAACACTCATTTCTCCTCTTTATTTAATCATTAAAAAGTACTTTATTTTGGGCTCTCTCCATGTATCTTTCTCCTATTTTATTTTTAAATTGTATACTCTCAATAGACTTTCTTAACAGCCTTTTACCTTAACCCTGGTCAAACTGAGTTCCTCCATTTATTATTCATTTATTCCATAAATATTTATGGAGCACATCTGATGTATTACATTCTAGGCACTGGGAATACATTAGTGAAAAATTCCTAGAAGTGCCTTGTTTTCAAATACCAATTTTCTTATTATTGATCCTAGAAACGCTGAAATAATTCATTCCACTGCAACACTATCTGCCCTCTGAAATAATCTCATTTCTTGACTTCTAGAGTTCTCAACTCTCTAGTTCTATGGAAACTTATTTCCCTGTTTTTGTTTGTTTGTTTCTTTTCTTTTCTTTTTTTTTTTTTTTTAAAGATTTTATTTATTAATTTGACACAGAGGGAGATACAGCGAGAGGGGGAACACAAGCAGGGAGAGTGGGAGATAGAGAAGCTGGTTTCCCGCAGAGTGGGGAGCCTGATCGGGGGCTGGATCCCAAGACCCAGGGCTCGGTCCTAGGACCTGGAGATCATGACCTGAGCCGAAGGCAGGTGCTTAACAATTGAGTCAACCAGGTGCACCCCCCACCACCCGTTTTTGTTTCTTTTTCCCAGACTTTAAATCTTGGGCTTTCCTCATAGCATATTTGACTTTTCCTCTAGATATATATATTTCTTGTGGCTTCAATGCTCATACCTATGCAGATGATTTCTAAGTCACCTCTCTATGAAGTGATTTATAACTTTATTTATGACTTTATAATATTCAAAGTGATTTTTAAAAAAAAGATTTTATTTATTTATTTGACAGACAGAGATCACAAGTAGGCAGAGAGGCAGGCAGAGAGAGGAGGAAGCAGGCTCCCAGCTGAGCAGAGAGCCCCATGTGGGCTTGATCCCAAGACTCTCCATCCCAAGACTCTGAGATCATGACCTGAGCTGAAGGCAGAGGCTTAACCCTCTGAGCCACCCAGGTGCCCCTATTCAAAGTGATTTTAAAGAAGACTTAACTTCTTTAAAAAACAAACAAAACATTACTTTGCAAGTATCGATTTCCTCAACTTAAATCCCCAAAATGCTTACTTCCCCATCATGGAGTATTTCATCCCCCATAGCCTGGCTTTCTAGGGCCTCTGCAGTCTGTTTTCTATTTATCTTTACCTTTTATCTCCTATGTTCCTCCTACACAACCTTGCATTGAAACCATAAAAATTGTTCTCTGCCCAAAACTGCTTGCTTACTCTCACCTCGGTACCTGGGCACATAATGTCCCCTGTCTGGAATATCCCCATCCATCTTCTTTTTCTGTTATTTTTAAAAAAATTGTGAAATATTCTACATACAGAAGAGTGTATAAACATAGGTATATTAAAAATAATGTGAATTCCTGTGCACTCATCACTCATGTTAAATGATAGAGTTTTTCTAGTACCTCATAATGCTCCTGTGTTTGTTTTTGTTCCTCTCCTTCCTTTACACAGTTCACCTCCATGTGATTTTTGTGTTAACAGTCTCTTGCTTTGGGATGCCTGGGTGGCTCAGTTAAGTGTCTGCCTTTGACTCAGGTCATGATCCCAGGGTCTTGGCATCAAGCCCTGCATCAAGCTCCCCACTCAGCGGGAAGTCTGCATCTCCCTGTGTCTGCTGCTCCCCATCCATGTGCTCTCATCTTCTCTTTCTCTGTCAAATCAATAAATAAAATCTTAAAAAGAAGACTTTATTTATTGATTTGACAGAAAGAGATCACAAGTAGGCAGAGAGGCAGGCAGAGAGAGAAAGGGGGAAGCAGACTCCCCACTGAGCAGAGAGCCCGATGCAGGACTCAATCCCAGAACCCTAAGACCACGACCGGAGCCAAAGGCAGAGACTTAACCCACTGAGCCACCCAGGTACCCTAAATAAACAAAATCTTAAAAAAAAAAAAAAAAAAAGCCCTTGCTTTTTCTTTTCCTATTATTCTGTCACTTATGTATGCAAAGTAGGCAAAAGAAAAAAAATGTGCATTGATTAAAGATGAATTCTACTGGATACTGGTACCTGGAGGTCCATCTTTCAATTCACACTTTACAGGTCTAGACTAGAATCCTTCATCTCCTGCCCTCTCTGTCACCTGAGCTTCCCTTCAAGGAGGGACTTGCTGCGTAGCCATGGGGAGTGCTATCAGCAGACAGCCCTGAGGCCACACCCTGACCAGTGGTGGATGACTGAGTGAAGGGAAGTATAAGTCCCCAGCTATTTTCACCCAACTTGGGGCAATATGATGGAGCAAAACTCCCTCCTGGCCTCAGTGTGGTGGGGATTTGTTGGGTCTGCATCACAGTTAGACTTTGTCTTTGGCCCAAACCTGCCTCCTCTGACTTCTCCTTAAAGGTGTTAATCTCTCATGACCATGTTGTATCTGAACCTCCACCTCAGCGCTTGCTTTTGGGAAACCTGAACTGCTACACTGTCCCACTTTTCCTCCTTTTAGCAGAAGTATTATTGTTATTATTTTTTTTTAATCAATTTTACATCTAAATCCATGGGTGATAGGGGCACCTGGGTGGCTCCTTTGAGCAAGTGTCTGACTCTCCATTTTGGCTCAGATCATGATCTTGGGGTTGTGGGATCGAGCACCACTAAGGCTCCATGCTCAGTGGGGAGTCTGCCTGGGATTCTCTTTCTCTCCCTCTACCTCTGCTCCCCATCCCCTCTCATGCATGTGCTCCCTTTTCTCAAATAAATAAATAAATCTTAAAAAAAAATAAATTCTTGGTTGATATTACCCTGAAAAATTTTGTTTTTCGTTATTGTTCCAGTCAAATTTTAGTATCAACGTTATGTTCTTCTCATAAAATAAGGTAGGGGAGAAGTTTTTCTCTCTTTCTATGCAATTTCAGTAGAATTATAGTTATTGGTTCCTTGAATTTTTGGTAGATTTTGCCATTAAAACTAGAGTTATGTTCACGGGAAGATTTTTAAAATTCTATTTAAATTCTTTAATCTCTTTAATGCAGTTATAGTATTATTTCGTTTTTCTATCTTATCAGTTGTGGTCCCACAGAAGACAGCACACTCAAGTAGAGTAATAGGGGAAGGTGCACAATGAGTAGACTATTTAGAAAGATGAGGATAGGATTAAGGAAAGCAGTAAGGTGTGGTGAAGCATCCCAAGGTGGTTGTTGGGATCTATAAAGGCAGTTAGAGGAGAGGGCTGCCCCATTAAACAGAAATGCAGACATTGCCAGCCTGAAGCCTAGACGGGACTGTCAGGAGATAGATATCCTTATCTTTTACCTTCTCTTCCTGGTCTTCTGTTTCTTGTTAATGCCTCTTACTGACCCAAACCAGCCAACAGTGACCGCAGGGACACCCTGGGGTTTGTGCAGTTCTTAAAGGCCCTCCCCAGAGGTGTGTAGCAGGATGAAGAGGGACAGTGGATCCAGAATGTCCAACACAGTGAGTTTTGGTAAGTTATGTTTTACTAGCTATTTGCTGATATTATCAAAATTTTGGAATATGTTGGCATAAAGTTGTTTATTATAGTCTCTTATGCTTTCGATGTCTGTAACATCTCTGCTCACATTCCTCTTTTGTTCTTGATATTAGTTCTACGTGCCACCTCTCTTTTTACTTGATTCATTTCATCAGAGGTTTCTCAATTTTACTTGTCTCTTCAAAGAACAGCCTTTCTTTCTGTAGATTCTTTGTAGTTTATTTTTATTTTCTCTTTCATTAATAGAAAATGTTTTTGTTTTGTGGTTGTATTTATTACTTTTAAAGATGGATACTTAGCTCATTAAGTTTTAAATAATTTTAAGCCTTTTTTCTTTCTCTAATGTAAGCAGTTAGACTATATATTTCCCTCTAAATACTGCTTTGTTGCATCCTACAGGATTTGGTATAAAATATAACTCAGTTTATGGGGCGCCTGGGTGGCTCAGTCGATTGAGCCGCTGCCTTCGGCTCAGGTCATGATCTCAGGGTGCTGGGATCGAGTCTCGCATCGGGCTTTCTGCTCAGCAGGGAGCCTGCTTCCTCCTCTCTCTCTCTCTGCCTGCCTCTCTGTCTACTGTGATCTGTGTCTGTCAAATAAACAAATAAAATCTTAAAAAAAAAAATAACTCAGTTTAAAATGTTTTCTAATTTCCATTGTGATTTCATCCTTGACCCAAGAGTTATTTAAACTGTGTTATATAAATTCTAAATGTATGAAGATTTTCTAGGTATATTTTGGTTAGTGATTATACCTTAATTGCTTTGGGGCTGGAATACAATTTACATTGTAGTAATCTTTGAAATTTGTTAAGATTTGCTTCATAATACAGCATATGGTAAAGTTTTGTAATGTTCTATAAATGCTTGAGTATTCTGCATGTATTGGGGACAGGGAATCTATAGAATTTATTTTGATTAATCATGTTTTTAAACTTTCATTATGCTGACTGATATTTTTTGGTTTTTCCTACTGTTCACTGAGGGAAATGTGTTTCACTCTCCCACTATTTCCACAAGTATACAGAATTTCTCTTTCTTTTTGTAGTTCTGCCACTTTAAAAAAAAATGTTTTTAGGCATTTTGAAGTCCCTGTGGGCTATCTAGTAGAAACAACAATTTACTGCCATATAATACTTAGAACATTTCTTTTCCTTTCACACCAAAACTCTACTTAAACTTTTCTTTTTCTCTCTTTAAGTGACTTCCTGGCATCAGAAGAGAACCCATGGTGAAATTTTAAACAGAGTCAGTAATAACAAGGGAAGTTGGTGGGAGATGACACGAGATTAGGACCGATAAATTTAGAGCCTTTTTCAAGTCTGCTTAAGTTCCACTGTAATCATGATTTGACCAAATGAATAGAGGTGGTAGTTAATTTTCAAAATCCGTACCTTTTTTTTTGAAAAAAAAGAGAGAGTGTCAGAGAGAGTGAGGGAGAGCAAGCACAAGCAGGGGAGTGTCAGGCAGAGGGAGAAGCAGGCTTTCTGCTGAGGAAGGAGCCTGACATAGGACTTGATCCCAGGACCCTGGGAGCATGACTGAGGCGAAGGCAGATGTTTAACTGACTAAGCCACCCAGGCATCCCTCGAAATCTATTTTTAAAAATATTTATTTTTTAAGAAAGAGAGAGAGAGAGAGAGAGAGAGAGCGTGTAAGCAGGGGGAGGAGAAGAGGGAGAGGGAGAGGAGAACCAGACTCCCCAATGAGTGCTCAGCCAGACACAGGGTTCCAGCTCATGCCCCGGAGATCATGTCCATGATCATGATCATGAAAGCAAGAGTCCAACACTTAACTGACTGAGCCACTCAGGCGCCCCTATATTCCTTTAAATAGACAGTATGGTGACTTGGTACTGTGTCAGCTTCAATAGATTGTTACATACTCTAGAATTCCTTTTTCTTTGTGTTTCCAGCTAGAATACATTGTAAGGGAGAGTCTTTTGTGATATGACTAGGTTAAAGTGAAACAGCAGCCATATTTGTAGCTCATGCACGTTGTCATTTCTCTGCTGGCTTATCTCATTGGTATGAGGCAGTGGCCAGGATTGCAACTGCCACACCTCCTTTGGGATCCTTCTTGAGCTTCTCTGACTTGTGGGCCAGCTGTGTGTCCAGGTCTGTGGTGGAGGGCTCTAACTTTTGCAGTACATCTGCATTATCGAGGTTAGAGACAATGAGCACTGACACTAATTTTCATCTGTCCTTTAGCTTTCGCTTGTGGGTTCCAGCTTCTTTTTGTTTTCCTCCACTTTACATTCATCTTCTCTTCCTGGCTGCCCATCCTGTGGACATCAAGCTACAGCATCAGATGCAAAAACAACAGATTTACAGAGACTGCTGTATTAGCTTCCATGATTGTGTAAGGTCAAATCACTAATGAATCCCTTAGTATGTATTCTCCTAGTGGTTCTGCTTTGCTAATGGAACCTTGACTGATATGGTCAGTAATCCCAATTTCTCATTTTTTCCTGTTCTTTCAGGCAAATTTGGAGCCCAAAGTGACTGAAACCATGGGGGGAGGAAATAATTCGGTGGTGTCTGAGATTGTGTTGGTGGGGCTCACCAATTCTTTGGAGATGCAGCTTGTCCTATTTCTAGTTTTCTCTGTGTTTTATGTAATAGGTATTTTAGGAAACCTCCTCATTGTGCTCACAGTGATCTCTGACTCCCATCTACACTCCCCCATGTACTTCCTGCTGGCCAACCTCTCCTTTATTGACATGTGGGTTTCCTCCATTGCAGCTCCCAAGATGATTTCTGATCTTTTCAAGGAGAGAAAAGTAATCTCTTTCCAAGGCTGTGTTGCTCAGATGTTCTTCATTCATGTTATTGGAGGAACTGAGATGGTTCTGCTCATTGCCATGGCCCTTGACCGTTATGTTGCTATATGCAGGCCTCTCCATTACCTGACCATCATGAACTTCAGAACTTGTGTTTTACTTTTGGTGGTAGCTTGGACCATTGGGATCATTCACTCATTGATCCAACTTGGATTTGTTGTAAACCTGCCATTTTGTGGCCCTAATGAAGTGGACAGCTTTTACTGTGATCTTCCTCGATTTATTAGGCTTGCCTGCATAGACACGTACAAATTGGAGCTCATGGTCACTGCCAATAGTGGTTTCATCTCTCTGGGAACTTTTTTCATTTTGGTTATTTCCTATATCTTCATCTTGGTCATTGTTTGGCAACGTTCTTCAGGTGGCTTGTCCAAGGCCCTCTCTACTCTATCAGCTCACATCACAGTTGTGGTCTTGTTTTTTGGTCCATGTATTTTTGTGTACTCATGGCCATTTCCCACAGTACCAGTGGATAAGTTCCTTGCCATTTTCGATGTAATTATTACCCCATTTCTGAACCCTACCATCTACACTTTCAGGAATAAAGAGATGAAAGTGGCAATGAGGAGGATATTCAGTCAGGTATTGAGCTCCAGGAAGATGTTTTAAGTGATTTTGATATCAAGGAAGACAAGCATCTCTAACATTTCCTGCCCCTGCTGCAGACACGAATCCAACAAAGCATATCACCATGGATGCTCTACTTACTAGTTTAATTATTAATTCCAGGACTTTCTTAATGAGTTTTCTGCCCATAATCAAGGAAGATATGGTGTTCTTTCTTATGTAATGTGATGGAATAAGAAGTATTACTATACAATTGTTTCCACATTTTCTCACCTCTCCTTGATAAGGAGGATTTTGGACAGGCCTTGCTATTTGCTTTCCTACTCTGTGTTCTGAGGAGAATCCTACCTTGTCAGATTGATTTTCAGGGTTTATAATGCAGAATCTGAAGAAAAGTGCTTTGGAAATATTTAAAAAATTACAATTATTAGGGATAGTTTTTTTTTTCTTTTGAGATTCTATAGTGAGATGTGTGGGAGTAGCCATAGTATGTGAAGAATATAGATAGAAGACAAAAAGAAGATTTTAAAAAGACATTGTTGTCTGTTTCTTACCTTTCAATATATATTGCTCTTTGATAAATGAAAGCAAAGAGCTAAAGTTATTTTGTATTATCTTTATGTCTGTATGTGTGTGTGTGTGTGTTTTATTGCAACATCAGCCTGAAATTGGATCACTGGGTTATAGCTTCTAAAGCTTTTCAACTAACGCATGAATTCTTTCAAAATACAGTTCTTTCAAAAGCTGTATTCCTGTACTGTCTGGGTTTTTTTTTAAATAATAATTTAAAAAATTACATTATGTTAGTTACCATACAGTACATCATTAGGTTTTGATGTAATGTTCCATGATTCATTGTTTGCATATAACATCCAGTGCTCCATGCAATATGTACTCACGTATCCCCACACCTCCTCCCCTCTGAAACCCTCAGTTTGAGTCTGGGAGTCCGTAGTCTCTCACGGTTCATCTTCTCCTCTGATTTCTCCCCCTTCATTTTTCCCTTCCTTCTCCTAATGTCAGGAGATTTAAATGGGGGCCAGGCAAAGACAATGACCTGTTTATTAATTCTATCCCAAGTAGTGCTACTTTTCCCCCTAACAGCAACAATACCTCAGAGTTAGGTAAACCCATTCCTTTTAGAGTGCCATGGTTACAAGTACACACTCTTGAGCCAGACTGATTGACTTCAAAACTTAGCTTTGCCTTTTACTAACACACAAATTTCTTAACCTCTTTATGCCTAAATTCTGTCATCTATAAAATAGAGGTAAGTTGAGCCATATGAAATTTCTGGTATTTGTTTTTGACTTAACTGAAATGATAGTTCTTTATGGTCAGGGTACCCTCCCCATAAAATTATAAGGATTGACCAAATTAATATTTGTAAATTACTTAAACAATTCTTGATCTATAGTGTTATTTAAGTGTCTGTTCAATAAAATGAAATAAAATATTAAAACCACTTCTTAGTTTTGATGACCTTCTTCCATGCTGTCTACAAATTATTTCCTTTCTTTTCTAAGTCTATTCATCAGAACTTGAACAAGAATATGCAGTTTTCCTAACGGGTTTGAAGAATTTTATTTATTTATTTATTTATTCATTTATTTATAAGACTTTATATATTTGAGAGAGAGAGAGAGGGAGCATGAGAGGGCGAGAATGCGTTGGTAGGGGGAGAGGCAGAGGGAGAGGAAGAAGCAGGCCCTCTACTTGCTGATCAGGGAGCCTGATGTGGTGCTCAATCCCAGGACTCTGAGCCAAAGGCAGATGCTTAACCACCTGAGCCACTCCAGCATCCCAGGACTGAAGTATTTTAAGTGATAAAATTCCTTGTACATAGAGATTTCAAAATGCCACAATTCAATTTACTTTCTACACTTTCTTTTATATTCAGATTGCCTTCTTATGAGCTGTGCAATATTTCTAAGAAGTTTGTTTTGGTTATCCATGGTACTTTTAAAAAAAATTTATTTTAATTAACATATAATGTATTATTTGCCTCAGGGGTACAGGTCTGTGAATCATCAGGCTTACACATTTCATAGCACTCACCATAGCACATACCCTTCCCAAGGTCCATCACCCAGCCACCCTATCCCCCTACCACTCCAGCAGCCCTCAGTTTGTTTCCTGAGACCAAGGGTTTCTTATGGTTTGTCTCCCTCCCTGGTCCTATTTTTTTTTTTAAGATTTTATTTATTTATTTGACAGACAGAGATCACAAACAGGCAGAGAGGCAGGCAGAGAGAGAGGAGGAAACAGGCTCCCCGCTGAGCAGAGAGCCTGATGTGGGGCTCGATCCCAGGACCCTGGGTTTATGACCTGAGCCGAAGGCAGAGGCCTTAAACCACTGAGCCACCCAGGCGCCCCCTCCCCGGTCCTATTTTGTTTCTTTTTTCCCTCCCTTCTCCCCACGAACAACTTGCCTGCCTCTCAAATTCCTCATATCAGAGAGATGATATGATAATTGGAAAAATTAAAAAAAAAAAAAAAAAGGGACCGGGGAGGGAGACAAACCATAAGAAACTCTTGGTCTCAGGAAACAAACTGAGGGCTGCTCTGACTGACTTATTTTGCTTAACATAATACCCTCTAGTTCCATCCACATCATCGCAAATGGCAAGATTTTTTTGATGGCTGCATAGTATTCCATTGTATATATACAAATGTTAAACTTATTCAGGATAACAAACTTGGGCAATCTAAAGTATATTTGCAGGTTACCTATACATAAGCACAAGGAAGAAAAGAAAAAAAATCACCGAAAATTATTTCACTCAAATATAATTGTCACAATTCTGTTATCTTTCTTTTAGGATTTTCCTTTATGCATTTGAAAAAATTGTACAAAATAGGACCACATTATTCTACAATCCATTTAATGATATGAGGTACAAGTCATTTTATGTTGATAAATCTACTTCTACCATGTTGTTCTGGGTCACCATATAGTAATCTGTTGCATATTGCTTTAGTCAATACTTTACTGTTGACATTTATTTCCAATTTTTAGTTTTCAACAACTCTGCTATGAAAGATATTGATGTACATTTTCATTTACACATGGTTTTGATTAATCCCTTATAATAAAAATAGAAATGAAAGTGTTATGCCAAAATGTATTTGTAAGGCTTGATTAAATATGGCAAAAGTGACTTCTAAAATGATTGGGCTGATTTAAAGTTCCATCATCGGCAGTGAATTAGAGCATGAGTTTCTCCCATCTTTGCATATAGTGGATATATAATTAATTTGAATCTCTGCAAACCTGAAAGATAAAAAATGTTATCTACTGGGGTGCCTGGGTGGCTCAGTCGGTTAAGTGTCTGCCTTTGGCTCAGGTCATGATCCCAGGGTCCTGGAATCAAGCCCCGGATTGGGCTCCCTGCCTGGTGGGGAGCCTGCTTCTTCCTCTCCCTTTGCCTGCTGCTCCCCCTGCTTGTGCTCTGTGTGTGTGTCAAATAAATAAATTTTTAAAAACCCTTAAAAAAAAGTTATCTACTGATCTAAATGGTTTTTCCTTTTGTTTTGAAATATTACATATTTACAAAATATGTAACATATATTTGAGTTATAAACCATAGTAAAATAAATACCTGTTAGCCTATCTATCATTGCATCCACTCTTCCAACCCCTATCCCTTTACGTTTTATTTTTCCATCCAGAAACAATCACTATTCTGGATTTTTTTGTTTATACTTCTTTTGCTTTTTTCAGAAGTAATTTTATTAAAGAAGTATATATCTGGGCACCTGGGTGGCTCAGTTTAAGTGTCTGCCTTTGGCTCAGGTCATGATCTCAGGGTCTTGGGATCCAGTCCTGAGCAGGGAGCCTGCTTCTCCCTCTCCCTCTGCCTGCCACTCTGCCTGCTTGTGTACTCTCTCTCTTTCTCTGTCAAAGAAATAAAGTCTTAAAAAAAAAAAGAAGTTGTGATGCAACATGGGGGCGTAAGTGGGTACGAGAAGAATAAATGAAACAAGATGGGATTGGGAGGGAGACAAACCATAAGTGACTCTTAATCTCACAAAACAAACTGAGGGTTGCTGGGGGGAGGGGGTTTGGGAGAAGGGGGTGGGATTATGGACATTGGGGAGGGTATGTGCTTTGGTGAGTGCTGTGAAGTGTGTAAACCTGGTGATTCACAGACCTGTACCCCTGGGGATAAAAATATATGTTTATAAAAAATAAAAAAATTAAAAAAAAAAAGAAGGTATCTGTACCATGTGGCTATATCCCTACTTGATTTTCCCTCTCTCTCTCTCTCTTTGTTTCTCTCTCTGTGTATAATGCGTATTATTGAGGTATAATTGATATATAAAGAATTACACATATTTAATGTGTACAATTTTATGAGTTTGGATATATGCAAACATCCATGATACCATCACTTATTAAAATAATAGATAATATGAAACACCTCCCAAAGTTTCCTTGTGTCCCTTAGTTTTACTTTACTTCTCTCTCTCTCTTTATTTTTTTTTTGGTGGTAAAACACTTAACACATCTATACTTTTAACAAATTTTGAAGTGTACAATACCATATTGTTAACTATAGGCACTATGCTGTACAGTGGATATCTAGAACTTACTCATCTGTAGGAACTGAAATTTTATACCCAGTGGAAAACAACTCCATTTCTGAGCCCCTGGCAATCACTATTATATTCTTACTATTGTGTGGTATTGGCTATATTAGATACTTCTTATAAGTTGAATCCTGTAGCATTTGTCCTGTGAATGGCTATTTCACTTAGCATAATGTCATCCAGTTTCATTCACTTTGTCACAAGTGGCAGAATTTCCTTCCTTTCGAAAGTGAGATAATGTTCCATTGAATATGAATACCAGATTTTCCTTTCCCACTCATTGTTGGTGGACACTTGGGTAATTTTCATATCTTGGTTATTGTGAATAATGCTGCAATAAATGTGGGAGTGCAGATATCTCTTTGAGATACTGATATGGTAATTCTATTCTTAGTTTTTTGAACTGTTACACTGTTTTGCATAAAGAATGCATCAATTTACATTCTCACAAATAGTGCCAAAGGGTTCCAATTTCTCTGCATCCACATCGATACCTATCTGTTTTTCTTTTTTTGATAATAGCCATCCTAATAGGTGTGAGGTGATAGATATCTCATTATAGTTTTGATTTGCATTTCCCTGATAATTAATGATGTTGAGCATATTTTCATATCCCTGTTGACCATTTATATGATCTTGAGAAAGAAAAAGGAAATTGGAGGCATCACACTTCCTAATTTCAAATTAATGATTTCAAATACTACAAGCCTACAATAATTAAAACAGTATGGTATTGGAATAAGACAGGCATAGAGACCAGTGGAAAAGACTGTAGAGCCAAGACATAAACATATGTGTGTGTATGGTCAGCTGATCTTTGACAAGACTGCCAAGAATACACAATGGGGAAAGGATAGTTTCTAACAAATGATGTTGTGAAAACTGAATGTCTGCATGCAGAATGTGGAAATTAATGCAGGGAAACCTCACTAAAATGGAGTGATAAAGCCAAAAGATGGAGCTTTCCTGTCCTACTTCTTGTTGCCAATTGCAAACCAAACAGAAAGAGAAGGACCTTGGACTGGATAGTACTTTCTTATACCAGCAGAGGGGAGGAAGGTTTCTTCCTGCCCTGTCAACAGCCCAGCCTATAAGGGACTGTTGTAATTTAGCCAATGAGAAAGCACTACGGTTTGAACTCCCAGTTTATTCCAGTGGACATTTTGTTGTTTATTTATTTATTTATTTATTAAAGATTTATTTATTTATTTATTTATTTATTTGACAGAGAGAAATCACAAGTAGATGGAGAGGCAGGCAGAGAGAGAGAGAGAGGGAAGCAGGCTCCCTGCTGAGCAGAGAGCCCGATGCGGGACTCGATCCCAGGACCCTGAGATCATGACCTGAGCCGAAGGCAGCGGCTTAACCCACTGAGCCACCCAGGCGCCCCCTATTTATTTATTTATTTTTTAAATTTTTATTTATTTATTTGACAGAGAGAGATGACAAGCAGGCAGAGAGGCAGGCAGAGAGAGAGGAGGAAGCAGGCTCCCTGCTGAGCAGAGAGCCCGATGTGGGGCTCGATCCCAGGACCCTGAGATCATGACCTGAGCCGAAGGCAGCGGCTTAACCCACTGAGCCACCCAGGCGCCCCTATTTATTTATTTTTTTAAAGATTTTATTTATTTACTCGACAGAGAGGGAGACAGTGAGAGAGGGAACAGAAGCCAGGGGAGAGGGAGAAGCAGGCTTCCCGCTGAGCAGGGAGCCTGCGCTCTGCTGGAGCCAAAGGCAGACACTTAACAATTGAGCCACCCAGGTACCCCAGACTTTTTGTTTATAGCACCCCTTCCCAACTCCCCCTATATCCCTCTGAAAAAAAAGTATTCCTCTCTTTTGTTCTCCAGACTTGCCTAGGCTTTTCTGTAGAGTGCATGTCCCTGATTGTAATTCTCTGCTATTCCCGAATAAACATCTTTTTGCTGGTAAAATAAATGGCAGCTTTATTTTTAAGGTTAACAATAATAAAAATGGATCCCTAACTTACACCATACACAAAAATTAACTCACAATGGTTAAAAGCTTAAATGTCCCCCTGAAACTATAAAACTTCTAGGACAAAACATCTTGACATTGGTTTTGGCAATGGTTTCTTGGACATAACATCAACAGCACGCAGGTAACAAAAACAAAAGTAAACAAGTGGAACTACCTCAAACTAAAAATCTACTCTACAGCAAAGGCAACAATTGACAGAGTCAAAAGACAGCCTGTGGAATAGGAGAAAACACTTGTAAACCATGTATCTCGTAGAGGTTAATTTATATAAATATATAAATTTATATATTTATATAAATATATAAAGGACTTATACAACTCAAGAGTAGAAAACGAAATACCAGATTAAAAAATGGGCAAAGACCTTAGAGAATATATTTCTAGGGAGATTTTGTAGAAGAAACCATTGTTGTAAACAGTGAGATGAAGGAAAAATTTAATTACAAGTAGGTACTATCATAGATATTTTGAGTTTTCACTTCTTCATGAGCATAAAAAAATTAAATTGCTTTGACAATTTAAAAAGTTCCAAATCTCTAAGAAGAAAGGTTAACTCTGCCCAAAGTTTTCTGTTTCACATATTTAAATTTAACTTAGACATACTATTATCAAATTTTGGCACTGTTAAATTACACTTTTAAAACAGTATATTAAGATTTGCATACCATTTACATGACAAATAATACTTGAGGTTTATAACAATTATACAAATGCCTTTTAAGTATATACTCTGTAACATTATGCATATAACATGCTACACGTGGAATTTAATAACTAATGATATGTAATGTAAAATTCTTTTATGATATTTAATAAAGAAGTAACATTTACAGACAATAAAAGTTACATTGGCTTCTGAAAAAAAAATGGGCAAAGAACTTGAACAGACATTTTTCCAAAGAAGATATAGAAGTATATAATTTTCTCTTGTTTGATCAAGTTAAGAAAAGTATTCTGTAATTATAAGTCTCTTGAAAAAACCAACTTCTGGCCTTTTCTTTTTTATTTTATATTTATATTCAGAATCTTTGATTTCTGTTCTTATCTATTCTAATTTCTCTGGATATATTCTATTCATTTTCCAAATTCTCATGTTGGAAAGTTAGATATTTAATTTTTGGTTTTCTTTTTTTTCATTATATGTGCATTTCCATTGAAGTACATGTAGGCTTTCATACTACAAGTTTAGTTCTAAGTATTTTTAAATTTCCACAAGGTTTTCATTGAAATGCAAATTATTTAGAAGTTGTAAAATTTGAGAATGTATGAGAATTAGGAAAAAAACTCTCTAGGGCACCTGGGTGGCTCAGTGTGTTAAGCCTCTGCCTTCAGCTCAGGTCATGGTCTCAGGGTCCTGGGATAGAGGCCCGCATTGGACTCTCTGCTGAGCAGGGAGCCTGCTTCCCCCCTCCCTCTCTCCTGCCTCTCTGTCTACTTGTGATCTCTCTCTGTCCAATAAATAAATAAAATATTTTTTAAAAAAAGAATAAAAAAGAAAAAATTCTCTATAAACTTTTTTAAAAAATAGTTTTTACTTATTTATTTGAGAGAAGGAGAACACAAGCAGGGGAGTAGCAGAGACAGAGGAAGAAGCAGGCTCCCCACTGAGCAGGAAGCCCCACTGGGGGCTTGATTCCAGGACCCTGGGATCATGACCTGAGCTGAAGGCAGATGCTTAACTGACCGAACCACCCAGGTGCTCCTCTCTATAAACTTTTAACTTGATAGTATTATGATCAGAGATTCAGATCTACTTGATATTGATTCTTTGAAGTATGTTAAGAATTACTTATGTCCTCTTACTTGGTCAGGTTTTTATTTTTTTTAATTTATTTTATTTTATTTCTTTTCAGTGGTCCAAAATTGATTGTTTATGCACCACACCCACTGCTCCATGCAATACATGCCCTCCATAATAACCACCACCAGACTCGCCCAACCCACCAACCCCTCCCCTCCAAAACCCTCAGTTTGTTTCTCAGAGTCCACAGTCTCTCATGGTTTGTCTACCCCTATGGTTTCCCCCATCTCACTTCTCCTCTCCATCTTCCAATATCCTCTGTGTAATTCCTTATGCTCCACAAGTACTTGGTCAGTTTTGTAATTGCTCCACGTGTCTTTTTTAATTGTTGGGTACAGAGTTCCATATATTTCATCTAGATCATGCTTATTTATTCAATTGTTAATAGCATTTATAATTGTTCAATATCATAGCATTGTGGGGCAATGATTTATTTTAAAACTTTCTGACATAATTCTTTTTACACTCTAATAATTACCACTTTATAACTTGGATAGCACTCTGGTGAAAAATTTATGTAGTCTAAAGTCCTGGATTTTGGATTTTGTGGGACTGAAAAGCATCTAGAAAGCCCAAATTGCTAGAGTAAGAGGTAGCTTTTTGTCCTGTGGTTTTTCATTTGCAGTTATCTTCTTGTTCGCATTGATGAGTGTTTTTGCCAGGAAATTTCTAGTTACTACAGTAGAATAATACTCTTTCCCTTTCTAGCTGCTTCTCAAACTTTCTAGTGTGCTGGATTTCTTAGATATTTCTACTGATTCATTTTATTTTTTATTTTATTATTTTTTAAAAAGCTTATGTATGTATGTATGTATTTATGTAAGTAATCTCTAGACCCAATGTAGGGGTAGAACTCATGACCCTGAGATTAAGAATTGCACAGTCTTCTGACTGAGCCAGCCAGGTGCCCCTCTACTGACTAATTTTATTTAATTTTTTATTTTTTTAAGAATATTTTATTTATTTATTTGACAGAGAGACAGCGAGAGAGGGAACACAAGCAGGGGGAATGAGAGAGGGAAAAGCAGCTTCCCACCCAGCAGGGAGCCCGATGCAGGGCTCAATCCCAGGACCCCATGATCATGACCTGAGCCGAAGGGAGATGCTTAACAACTGAGCCATCCAGGCCACCCTCTACTGATTCATTTTAAAGCAACAATATTTCTGTACATCCATCTAAAACACCATTAAATCCAATAGCCAGAAGGTACTTTTCTTTTTTTGGTCCTTTTTGGCCTTTTTAATTCCCCAGGAGCAAAATCAGTGTGGAATCCAAGGAATAATTCCAGGAAAATCTAATCAAGGAAAAACTGGCTATTCCCCAGACTCACAACATCATTTGGTCACCAGTATTCAAGGTTGCTAATTAGAATCCTTTTTACTTGAGGAAAACAATAGTAAGCTCTTTGTTTTGGAAAAGGTTACAGTCCCAATCAGAATGTGAAATTATCCTCCCCTGAACCTAGAAAAATGCTCCTATTTCAAGAATTATCATGTAAAATGTATGCAAAACAAATGTTTTACAGTTTAGCAGACTGAACATTAATCCAATCTACTCTTGGGTCTCTCTCCAATGATTGCTCAGTAATTATTTCCTCTTTTAATCTAATACGCAGTTAAATTGCTAGTCCACATATTTGTGATATATATATTCTGGGCAAGGCATGGGGAGGAGTATCAAGATGAATGGACTATGGCTTTTGCCAAGGGTACTAGCGAAGGTATTGCTAAAGGTATTTGGAGTACAATAAGCTGGATCATGAATCAAGGGCGGGATTTTGACTAGAAGAGGATGTTCCAGGAGGAGGAAACAGTATATTTCATCTTTTCTATTTCTTATTCTTTTCTATTCCCCTATTCTGTAT
>NC_081569.1:52272778-52331523 GCF_022355385.1 Mustela nigripes | reverse complement strand
TTTCTTTCTTTCTTTCTTTCTTTCTTTCTTTCTTTCTTTCTTTCTTTCTTTCTTTCTTTCTTTCTTTCTTTCTTTCTTGTGTTTATTAATTTGACAGAGAGAGAGAGATCACAAGTAGGCAGAGAGAGGGGGGGTAAGAAGTCTCCCTGCTGAGCAGAGAACCCGATGTGGGGCTTGATCCCAGGACCCTGAGCTCATGACCTGAGCTGAAGGCAGAGGCTTAACCCACTGAGCCACCCAGGCACCCCTATTCTGTATTTTCTTTTAGGTTTTTTTTTTTTTTTGTGGTAGATTAATTCCTAAGTTGTATTTTCCGTTTCTGTGTTTTAGATACTCTCAATTTCTGTCATTTGGTTCTCAGTATCCATTGAACTAATTCTTATTTTTCTCTTTTAGAAATTATAGTTTTTACATAATGGAAGCTCTCTGTCTTGTCACAAAAATTGGAGGGAATCGATCTACTATTTGAGAAGAATAGATTCTTTGGTCTAACTCAGGTAAGAGAGAGTCTGGTTCCCACTGCCTTTCTTTGCAAATAGGATTAATGACATTTTCAGCATTGAGTGTGAGCCATTTCTAGGGCTCAGAAAAGATTCTTCTGTGTTGTTTTTTTGATGCAACATAGATGAAACAGACAATGGAATGCTGTAAACTACAATACTTGTGTGAAAATTTCACTATAAGGATATAACATTAGGTATAGTCAACATTTTAGAAATTGAGTGCCAAGCTGTTGATGTCTCTTTCTGATATGCAAGGAGTGCAGATTGAGAGTGGAAGAGTTGGAGTAGTGTGGAATAGTTAGGAAGAATGGTACAATTAGGAACATATAGAACTAAAATGAAAATTTTATGAGAATTAAATTTATAGAAATTCAGGTAACTATTGATTTCTTTTTAACACACTTTATGTGGATATGGCTTAGCATGTGAATGGTTTAACTGAAAAGGACCTGGAAAGGATAACACCGGGGGCTGGGAACTTAGAAGAGACTAGATCTGGATAAGAATGACATAGTGAAGGTCTTGGACAGCCGGAGACAACATGAGGGTAGTAGATGATTGAGCAAATGTAGAAAGCAGTATGACAGTACATGGTAGAGGAGCAGGAGATGAGGAGGTAGGCACTAAAGACCTACTTTACCTTCTAGGAACTTCCATCAAGCACCTTGGTAGTAGAAGCTACTTCCCCATGTCCTTGAAGTTATTTTTGACTGTAGGTTGTCAGTGACTTACAGAGCAGTGTGATGATTCTGGACTCTGGAATCAACTTTTTTTTTTTTTTTTCCTAAAATAAAGATTTTACTTATTTATTTGAGAAAAAGAGAGAGTGCACAAATGGGAGAAACAGCAGAGGAAGAGAGAGAAACAGACTCCCTGCCAAGCAGGGAGCTATTCTGGGGCTCAATTCCAGGACCCTGAGACAATGAACTAAGCCGAAGGGAGATTCTTTTTTTTTTTTTTTTTTTTAAGATTTATTTATTTATTCGACAGGCAGAGATTATAAGTAGGCAGAGAGGCAGACAGAGAGAGAGAGGAGGAAGCAGGCTTCTTGCTGAGCAGAGAGCCTGACGTGGGGCTCGATCCCAGGACCCTGAGATCATGACCCGAGCCGAAGGCAGCGGCCTAACCCACTGAGCCACCCAGGCACCCCAAAGGGAGATTCTTAATTGACCTAGCCACCCAGGCACCCTCAACTTATTTTCAAAATTAATATATTTTTTAAAAAGAGAAATAGATGTGTAAGATAGAAAATTTATAGAAGTATAAAGAAGGGAAAAAATCACTGACAGCCCCTTCATGGGAAAATAGCAACTGTTAAAATTTTAGCATTTTCTTCACATCTTTTATTCACTTGCATCTTTACAACAGTTGCAAGAATTGGGCTTGAATTTGTTAGTTGTGCAAAATTAGGTGATCTGTTTAATCTCTTTGAGTTCTTGTTTTCTAATCTCTAAAATGTAGATCATATTCTCTTTTACTCTTCCCTGGGTATTGTACTATAAAAGATGTGAAAGTTTTTAGAGGCTGTAAGCTTTTAGAAAAAAGCAAAATAATGTTGTAAATTTTGGTATTCATATCCTGTAGGAAATGATTAATGAAATAAGGTAAAGATAGCAGTGTTCATGGTAGGGCAGAACTTGAAGAAATTGTCTTAGTTGTAATTATGTGAGAAGATAGAAACATTCTTAATTCAGATGAATTTATAACTCATTGGTTAGTCATGAGGACTAATGATATTCTCACATACAGTATATTTATTTCTAGAGGATATAGTATAGCTATTATATATAATACTAATAGAATATATAACATTAGTGTTTTCTGAAGCCAACATGAGATCAGAATTAAGAGAAGTCTGACTTATAACATTTAGGAAATAATTGTATTATATTTATGATTAGACTCTTGCTAATGTTTTACAACCAAGATTCATTAGAACAATAAGGAAATGGAAATGATGTATAGACAGTGAATAGGATCAGAGAACTACTAATATGTTAAAGGAGTTAAGGGGAAAAAAAAGACACCACTAATAACAAAAAGTATTTGTGAAACTAATGTAACACTGGTGTCAACTATACTCAAAAAAAGATTTTAAGTATTTATTCTGAATATGATAAGATTAAGAAGAGGTATAAGAGTTTAAAAAATGATATAGCTGACTCATTGATCAGCAGATTTAGCTGATAGCTCATTTGACATTTTCCACGTGTATAAAAGATCAATATCTGGTGGTTAATAAGAGTTTCCATCTATACTGAGGATCCAACAAAAGTAATTGCTCCTAAATAATCATCTTAAGAACATTTTATCTGAGGGTTTGGAGAAGAGTAAAGAAAATCATTTAGGAAACACTCAAAAGGATGCTCAAAGTGGGTTTTAGAATTTACACATTTGCATATATTTAAAGTTAAGTTATGCACTGTGTTTAGACACATTCTGCCCTTGGCCTCTAAGCTTTGACATTTAACTCCTTTTATATGTTAATGACTCTAGTTAGAAGTCTTCCCCCCCCCCCCAATTGTGCCCACAAAAGAATGCTCAGAAAGAGGAAAATTAAATAAGATGATCTACTTAGCTATCTGGAAGAGACTCTTTTAAAATAATATTATATTAGTATCATAGATTCTACTACCTATGCTCTTGGATCATTTCCTTTTCCTTTATGAATCTTTCTGTAAGTTCAATGAACAGAAATGTCTCTGGCCCCTGTACCAAGAATAACTTTTGATTTTTCTCATCCACTGTAAACCAGGTAGAAAAAAAAAAAATTAACCCATTTTTTCCCCATGGAGTGACAATTCAAGGCTCCAATAATGTTCACACTGTTCTTTATCTACTACTTTCAGTTCTTCTCTGTTCTTTGTCTAAATATTCCTCTTTTTTCTTTCTTTCTTTCTTTTTTTTTTTTTTAAAGATTTCATTTATTTATTTGACACAGAGAGAGAGAGAGAGAGAGACAGCAGGAGAGAGAACACAAACAGGGGGAGTGGAGAGGAGAAGCAGGCTTCCCACTGAGCAGGGATTCCGATGCAGGGCTAGATACTAGGACACTGGGATCATGACTTGAGCCAAAGGCAGAGGCTTAACGACTGATCCACACAGGCGCCACTTTTTTTGTCTTTTTAAAAATCGAAGTATAATTGACATGTAACAGTATATTAGTTTCAGGTGTACAACATAATGAAAATGCACAACTAGGAAATGGTGAACAGTATGAAGTGATGCAGAGAGATTTTAAGGATGAAGATGTAGCTACTCCAAGGTATTTAGTGATCTTCATGATGATAAGGGGAACAAAAGCAAGAGAATTGTACCTAAAATGAAGTCTCCTTACAACTTGTAGCCCACTGATAAGTCCCTGAGACATACAGGGTATAACACTCCTACAACTCCTTCAAGGATTTTCTTTAATGTTTGACCAATACAGCTTTGCTTTGGTTAGTGTAATTTCAATCTGATAACTGCAAACCTCCAGGATATGATAACAATCATCTTTCAACATGTGGCCCACTAACACATATATAAACAGTCTCATGAATAATGCTTTACTAAAACAATAAAGAATAACCTTAACTGGATAATAGCTGACCTTCCAAGGTCTTGGGGACCTTGCTTTCAGCATACACAAATTCCTTAAAGACTATGTTATTCCTAATCCTCACTACCTAAAAAGTATATAATCAGTTACTCCTCACGATCCCAGTGCAGCACTTTCTGCCCGATGGGTCCTATCCCTGAGCTATAATAAAAGCACATTTTTGTACAGATGATGTCTCAAGAATTATTTCTTGACCATTCCCTCAGTAGCCCCACAACAATGAGACCGGTTTAAAAGTCCAGGGGACAGCTGTCAGAATGCAGGGAGTTAAAGAGGAAGTCCTCTATAGGCAATAGATCACATAGTATTAAGGAGGAATAAATATTTCTTGCAAATAGAAGCATTCTAGAAAGATGGTATGGAGACAAATTATAGCAGTACCTTCTAAATTAGGATTTTGTACTTTCAGAGGCAATGAAAACCACTGAACATATTTTGGTGGTGCTAGGTACATAACCAAAGTGCTTAGAAAGAGTAATCTGTTGGCCATATTCAGGTTAGAAAGGGAGAGATGTGTTGTCCTGTATAGTAGGGTTTTGGTAAGGATTAGTGAAAACAAATAGAGGATTTGAGAAGAGCTGAGTGGATAAGATGCTTGTAATGTTATACTAGATCTGAAAGAAAAGCTGCATGGGGAGGAGAGAGATGATTATTAGCTTTATGGCAGTCATGTGAAATTCCACAAGCACAAGACTGATATATAAACATTTAGGTGACAGTGTTTAGTAGACAATGGGAAATATGACTATACTGTTTAGGATAGAATCAGGGAATGAGTGATACACCTATTTGGATTCAGCTAGCATTTGTACTGAAAGTATTAAGACCTTTCATATATGCTGCCTTTCCCACAGTGGTCAAGCTTTTGGGGAGGGTATAATTAGAATATAGAAGAAGCTGGTTAGGAGGAGACTAAGGCAAGATCTTAAACAATGTATCTAATGAACAGAGGACAAAAAAAATGAGGGAGACAAGTGAGAATTAAGACTACCAGGAGAGGGGTGCCTAGGTGGCTCAGTGGGTTAAAGCCTCTGCTTTCAGCTCAGGTCATGATCCCAGAGTCCTGGAATCAAACCCCGCATCGGGCTCTCTGCTCAGTCAGGAGCCTGCTTCCTCCTCTCTCTCTACCTCTCTGCCTACTTGTGATCTCTCTCTCTGTGTCAAATAAATATATAGAATCTTAAAAAAAAAAAAAAAAGACTACCAGGAGAATTTAGTGAACCAAGGATGTTATAATAAATCATTATAGCTATCAGTTATTGAATTCTTGCTATGTGTTCTAAGATCTTTACTAAGCTCTTTTATTCATGACAATTTTTGAGGCCAGACTATTATTACTTCAATTTAACAGACGAGTAAACTTAGACACAATAAGATTAAGTAAGTTATCTGAGGTCAGGGTGTAAGTGGGGCATAGGGGTGCAAGAGGACTTGACTCTGGGGGTCCTATTCAGACTATGTTTGGCCACTCACCACTGACAAAATCCAAAGGCAGAGGGATGAGAGCTTGCTGAAACAAGAAAGAAATTTGTTCAGTAAGGCCCGCACTGGGGAGACAGCAGACTAGCGTCCCAAAGCCTGTCTCAAAAGTGCTGAAAAAGCTTCTAGGTTTATGTAAGGAAAATGTGGGACAAAGGTCAGCGGGTACCCGCAGGTGGTCAGTAAAGATCCAGTGGATCATCCTCCTAAGGTCATTCATGCAAGGTCATGCTGGTATCAGGGTAGTCCCTGTTGCTTGAAGGGGGTGAATTTGGTTCCCATCAGGGGTTGCTTTGCCTGCAGGGTCTGTTGTCTAAATTCAGAGATAAGCTAGAAAGAATAATTTAATCAATTAGAAAGCACAGCTGTGTGGGGAGTGGGGGGTTGGGGGGTGAAAAAAGTACAGACTGAGGTCAACATGGAGGGAGTTGAAATCCTCTCTCAAGGGTTACTGGTAAGGCAAGTGGTGAAGGCAAGTTTAAACCCAGTAGTATGGTCTGTGATTGTTCACTTTATTTATTTTATTTTATTATATTTTATTTTGTGATTGTTCACTTTTAACCAATATTTTAGATCTGTCTCTCCAGAACAAGAAATATAGGAAGAAAAAAAAAAAAAAAAAAAAAAAAGAAATATAGGAAGAAAATGAATGAACCAATTTAAATAAACTACCTAGTACCTAAATCTGTATATATAGAAAGATTAACAGGATTGGATATTTATTTTAAATTCCAGTTCTTTGTTATCTTGTAGAGAAAATTTCACTTGTCTTTAAGATCAACATTCACTGTGACAGAAAATATTTGGGATGAGATTAATTCATAGTTTGGAGCCTTAAAAAAATCAAATTAAAAAAATAAAACTCTCAAGTTGGCTTTTCTTTAATCACTTTATCGTAAAGCAATACATAAGAATATTGTAACTGAGAGTTACAATTTACTTCAAATGACCAATGGCATGATGTTTACTTACTTCAGATTTTTAGGCACTTTCTATTGTCAAGTTATTATTCCAACAACAATTAACAAGGAGTCTAACACTATGTATTAGGTGGCATTTACAACCCTGAGAGTTTAGAAGAGTAATAACAGTGCAAGATTAGACTGGATATATTGAGTAAATCTTGAAATCAGAGAGATTGGTATAGATGATTTCTGAAATTTCATCTCAGATATTAGAATTTATATGTATAAAGCATATATTAAGTATATGTGATATTAGACTGATGTTGGACACAAGAATGTTGTAAGAAGCAGATGCTAATTTCTTTTTTTGTTGTTTTTTTATTTTTTATTTTTTTTATTTTTATTTTTTTAAGATTTTTATTTATTCATTTGTCAGAGAGAGAGAGGAGTGAAGAGAGAGGAGAGCGAGCACAGGCAGACAGAGCGGGACGCAGAGGAAGAGGGAGAAGCAGGCTCCCTGCCAAGCAAGGAGCCCGATGCGGGACTCGATCCCAGGACGCTGGGATCATGACCTGAGCTGAAGGCAGCTGCTTAACCAACTGAGCCACCCAGGCGTCCCATCTTTTTTTGTTGTTTTTAAAGATTGTATTTATTTATTTGACAGAGAGAGATCACAAGTAGGCAGAGAGGCAGGAGGGGGTGGGGGGGGAAGCAGGCTCCCTGCTCAGCAGAGAGCCCGATGTGGGGCTCGATCCCAGGACCCTGGGATCATGACCTGAGCAGAAGGCAGAGGCTTTAACCCACTGAGTCACCCAGGCGCCCCGTAGATGCTAATTTCAATAAAAAGTAATATTAATATGTAAAGGAATTCACTGGCAATAGTTTTGAGACTAGAAGGTTAGGGGCAATGGATACTTTAAAGAATATACAATAAAGATAATGAGATAGAAATCATGAAGGGAAACCAAACAGGGGGGATTGACTCAGGAGGCATAATATGTAAAATAATTAGAAGTTCAAGAAACACAAAAAGAAACTAATTTTATTTAAATGGGAGGGAGGAGGTAAGAAGTTGGGGAGAAAGGTATTTTAAAGTTCTTATCTTAATTGGTGTGGGGAAAGGCAGGAAGGAAATAGAACATATTGGTAGGGAAAATAGTTGGCATCATATTTTATTTATTTTTTATTTTTAAATTATTATTATTATTTTTGGTTGGGGGGGAAGGAGGGGCAGAGGGACAGGGGGAGAGAGAGAGTCTCAAGCGGGCTTCATGCCCCCTATGGAATCTGACATGGGGCTCCATCTCACAATCCTGAGATCATTAGCCAAGCTGAAATCAAGTTGGTAGCCTAACTGTCTGAGCCACCCAGATGCCCCATTGGCATCTTATTTTAAAATAGGAATAGAAAAATGGGGCACCTGCGTGGCTCAGTCAATTGGGAGTCTGCCTTCAGCTCAGGTCTTGATCCCAGGGTCCTTGGATCACGTCTCATATCGGGCTCCTTGCTCAATGGGAAGCCTGCTTCTCCCTCTCCCACTCCCCCTGCCTGTGTTCCCTCTGTCACTCTCTCTGTCAACTAAGTACATAAATAAGTCTTTAAGAAAAAATAAAATAAGAATAGAGAAATGTATCACTAGAAAAGGGACAATAGACATGAAAAAGAAAAAGGAAAGTATAGTAGGATTTTCATGTTAATAAGGGGATGATGAAATGGATATGATTTTAACCAAACCAGCAAAAATTAAGTATGAAAAAGTTGTATCTTTCTGCTGGTGACATTATGATAAATCTAGAGAACCCAAGCTATTTCAGTAAAAAACTATTCACCCAATAACAGAAGGTAGTTAGGTGACTACACATATCAAAAGAAATAACTTTTTCCCATTCTAGCAAAAAGAACCTAGAAATGGAAGTGAGAAAAGATATTTCATTTATAATGCCAAGGAAAAAAGCTATAAAATACATAAGAATAATTTTAATAAAGAGAGCATAGAACATATGTAAAGAAAATGGCAAAATCATATTGAAGGAGATGAAACAAGGTTTGAACAAATGGATGGGGATTCCTCAGTGGTTCAGTCAGTTAAGCGTCTACCTTCAGCTCAGGTCATGATCCCAGAGTCCTGGGGTCAAGTTCTGTGTTGGGCTTCCTGCTCAGAGGGAGTCTGCTTCTCCTTTTCCCTCTGTTCCTCCCCTCCTGCTCATGCTTTCTCTCTCTCTCTCAAATAAATAAAATCTTAAAAAAAATGAACAAATGGGTGGCTATGTTCTTGAATGGAAAGACACTATCATAACCGTGCTACTTCATTCAAAGTTAATATACAAACTTATTGCAACTCAAATCAGAAGTTCAATGGAATTTCGAAGGCATTGGAGAAAATGAATTTAAAATTTATATGCTACAATATATGTTTATGAATAGCCAAGGAAGTATGAAAAATAAGGACAATGAAGGAGGCATGTGCCGTGTCAGACATAGTGATGTAGTATTACCCTGAATTTCTTTTTTTTTCCTTTTTAAAGATTTTATTTATTAATTTGTCAGAGAAAGAGCACAAGCAGGGGGAGCAGCAGGCTGAGAGAGAAGCAGGTTCCTCGTTGAGCAAGGAGCCTGATGTGGGACTCCATCCCAGAACCCTGGGATCAGGAGCTGAATCAAAGGCAAATGCTTAACCAACTGAACCACCCAGGCATCCAGTTACCCTGATATTTCTACAGAACGAGACAAATGTATCAGTAAAATCAAAATAAAGAATTCAGAAACAGATCCCCAAATATCTGATGATTAAGTGTAATGCAAAAAATAGTAGTTAAATTGAAAGAGGGAAGAATGGGTCATTTAAAGCACAGTGTCATTACTATTTTATTCACTGGAAGAAATTAAAAGTGAACTTATATTTTAAAATATGTATAAAAATAATAGAGCACTCTCTTAAATAGAAAACAAAACAAAGCATTGAAAGAAAATCCAAGGGTGTACATGTATGATTCAGGAGCAAAGGAGATCTTAAAAGCAGTACGTTAAAAAAGTAATAGCTGTATTTAATCATTTAATAAAAACTTGGGGATAATGAAACAAAATTAATAGAGAATTGATAAAGAGAAAAGAGAAAACAAATGACAGAAAATGACAGAAAAGATAAAACAAATGGCAAATGTTTAATATCTGTAATATAAAAAGAGCATTTACAAATCTGTAAAAAAAAAAAGCACAGTAGGAAATAAGAAAAGGCATAAATAGGTACTTGACAGAAGTGCAGATTCAAACTGCAATAATGTTCAAATTTATTGGTTGTGAGGGAAATGAAAACCAGAATAACAGCGAGCTATCACTTTACACCCACTATTCTGGCAACAATTAAAGAAAGTATTGACATTTATTCTTATAGAAATATGTGTTATTCCAGATTTTTTGGAAAGCTGTTGGACAACACTACTATTAAAAAATAACTTCTGGGAATCTGTGACACAGAAAGGAAAGCATTAATACACAAAGATGTATATATATGGATAGTTATTTATAGCATTACCTGTAGGGGCCAATAAATTAGAAATAAGTTAAATGCTTATTGATAGAGAAATTGGTAAATAAATTATGGTCCATCCACACTGAATATTGGGTAGCCATTTAAAAGAATAAATTAGGGCGCCTGGGTGCCTCAGTGGGTTAAGCTGCTGCCTTCGGCTCAGGTCATGATCTCAGGGTCCTGGGATCGAGTCCCGCATGGGGCTCTCTGCTCGGTGGGGAGCCTACTTCCTCCTCTCTCTCTGCCTGCCTCTCTGCCTACTTGTGATCTCTCTCTGTCAAATAAATAAATAAAATCTTTAAAAAAAAAAAGAATAAATTAGACACCTCTCTAGAGAGTTCTATGTGCTTTTCTGCACATTTCCATTCTGTGGCATATTTCAGTGTACAAATTAGGAAGTATGTCTATCTCCTGATTTAGTTCCTTAAATTCATAGGTGAATTTGTCTACATTTTCCCTATTTTATTATACACTAAAGACCAAACTAAATTTGAGGCATATGATTAAATGATAACAAAGATCTAGGCATGGAAAAAGTTTTGGTGCTGGCTCTCTGTGATTTTTATACTATGTAAACTCTATGTAACTGTGTACAATGGCTAAGCGATCTTTTGTTTTTGACATTTGTGTAACCCTTATTGCCAGGCTTCCCTTTTAATGTAAAAATCATGTATTTCTCCCTCTTATGCTCTGCAGGTATCTTCAGGATTGGCCTAGCACAAGAAGTTGATGGACGGAGGAAATCACTCTGTGGTGTCTGAATTTTTGTTGCTGGGACTCAGCAGTTCTTGGGAGATTCAGATTCTTCTTTTTTTGTTTTTTACTCTATTTTACATAGCAAGTATGCTAGGAAACCTTCTCATTGTGCTCACGATCATCTCAGACCATCACTTACATTCCCCCATGTACTTTTTGCTGGCTAATCTTTCCATCATTGATACAGGAGTTTCCAGCATTGCAAGCCCAAAGATGATTTATGATCTTTTCAGAAAACATAAAGTCATCTCCTTGACAGGGTGCATTACTCAGATGTTCTTTATTCACACAGTTGGGGGTACGGAGATGGTGTTGCTTATAGTAATGGCCTATGACCGATACATTGCTATCTGTAAGCCCCTCCACTACCTGACCATTATGAGCCTAAAAATGTGCATTTCTCTTTTGGCTGTTGCTTGGACCATTGGACTCATCCATTCTGTGGCCCAACTGGCTTTTGTTGTAAACTTGCCCTTTTGTGGTCCCAACAAAATGGACAGTTTTTATTGTGATTTTCCTCGGTTTATCAAACTTGCATGTATAGACACATATAGACTGGAATTTCTGGTCACGGCCAACAGTGGTTTCATCTCCATGGGCACTTTCTTCATCTTGATTGTGTCTTACATTTTCATCCTGGTCACAGTTCGCAAACACTCTTCAGGTGGTTCATCTAAGGCCCTCTCCACTCTCTCTGCTCACATCACTGTGGTGGTCTTTTTCTTTGGTCCTTGTATTATTGTCTACGTGTGGCCATTCCCTACATTACCCATAGATAAATTTTTAGCCATCTTTGATGCCCTTATCACTCCTTTTATGAATCCTATTATCTATACATTCAGAAATAAGGAGATGAAAATGGCAATGAGGAGACTATTTGGTAAGGTTCTAAGTTTCAGGAAGAGTTTTTTCATGACCAATCAAAGACATTCAGATTCGTCTTGACTATTCTTGGAAATTAATCTCTTTAATTAAACTTTTCATAATTTTTTTCATTTTATTTAATAGTTTTAATATCCACTGCATTTTTGCAGAACAGAGTTAGAACAAGGACTCTGTTCTGATCTGGTCAGTTTTTCATAAGGACCCTTACCCTGTGGATCCTGGAAGTATTGAAAAAGAATGAATTCAGCCTTTAAATTAATGAAGTATCTTTCTTATTTATTATAGAAGAATATGAAATCTCACATACTGGGTACATTTTCAATTAAATTATCCAACAAAAATGTTGGGTACTCTTCTCTTTGGTAGTGATTCTCAAAGACGTATCTCTTCCAATCTATTTGTGTACTGATATTCATGCCCTCTGAGTTTCTCATGTTTATTATGCTTGGAGGAATACACAAATTGAAGACAGTTGCTTAGATAGCTTTCAGAATTTGAGGCTTCTAACTAGATTTGACTAGCCACACTCAAATTTAGATAATACTAGGTTTTTTTTTGATTAAAACCCCCCCATTTTTTTTTTAAAGTGGGCCCCATGCCCAGCATGGAGTCCAATGTGGGGCTTGAACTCACAACCCTGAGATTAAGACCTGAGCTGAGATCAAAAGTTGGATGCTTAACCAACTGAGCCTCCCAGGTGCCCTAATACTGAGCTTTTAAAATTTAGTTGGGATTGGAAGGTGAAATTTGGGATTAATCACAGAGTGACAACTCAGGCAATTTTAATATTATTGCTTAATCCAATGTTTTGAAACAGAAGATGTAAATTCCTACACCACTCAGTATGTATCATAATTATATTTTACCCCAACTATTTCTTAAATCATTTTTATATGGTAAACAAAAATATGTGAAAATTAAAAGATTACAAATGGAGTGAATATTTTGGATCTAAGGATAGGCGGCACTGGTTTATAAATAAATAACTAAAATGCAAAACATTTCTGTATTATATGAATCAGGTTTATAACTATATAAATAGCAAATACAAAATATAGACATTACAAAAGAAAATTTATTACAAAGCTGTCTACAAATGAAGAGGTATATTAATGAACTGTCTATAATGAAGACATGTATTAAACTTTCCATGTGATAAAATGTATTATATATAATTACTTAAAAAATAAATATATTGTTCAGAAGTGGTATAAATAACTATCCAAAGACTATCTCCCTATTTTTTCTGTGTTGCCAAATAAATAGGAATGGGTATTGAATGAAGCCATTATTATTCATGTGTGTGCTAGGTGACTTGTTATGAATAAACAGTGGGAAGAGGCAGAGAGAAAGAGAAAGAAACAGACTCCCTACTGAAAAGGAATTCAGGGCTCATCCTACTGCAGTCTTTAATCCCATTCTCCTATTTTATCCATTTCACCCCCACCACCTCTCTGATCACCATCAGTTTGTTCTGTATAGTTAAGAGTCTGTTTCCTGGTTTGTCTGTCTCTCTTTTAAACATTTTTGTTTATTTCATCTAAGCTGTTGTGTTTACTGGCATAAATTTGTCCATAATATTCCTTATTCTTCTAAAATTTGTAGGGTCTGCAGTGATGTATCCCTTTTCATTCTTAATGTTAATAATTTTCTCTTTATTTTTTTTTTTCCCTGATCAGTTTGGTGAGAAGTTTATCAGTTCTGTTGAACTTTTTGAACACAAGCTTTTGATTTTATTGATTTTCTCCTTGTGTTTCTCTGTTCTATTTTATTAATAATACTTTTCTTTATTATTTCTTTTTTTAAAAGATTTTATTTATTTGACAAAGAGACACAGCAAAAGAGGGAACATAAGCAGTGGGAGAGGGAGAAGCAGGCTTCCCGCTGAGTAGGGAGCCTGATGTGGGGCTCGATTCTGGGATCCCACCATCATGACCTGAGCTGAAGGCAGACACATAAGGACTGAGCCATCTAGGCACCCCTTCTTTATTATTTTTGTTTACTGCTTACTCTGGGTTTATTATTATTTTTTAAAGATTTTATTTATCTATTAGAGAGAGAGAGCATGAACACGGGGAGGGGCAGAGGGAGAGGGAGAAACGGAATCCGCAATGAGCAGGGAGCCCAATGTGAGGTTTGATCGCAGGACCCACGATCATGACCTGAAATGAAGGCAGATGCTTAATCGACAGAGTCATCCAGGCACCCTGGTCATGGTTTTCTTATCTCACTAGTGATTGTTAGGATTGTTATGTCATTCTACTTACTGAAATGTTCACTTCAGGTATTTTTGTTTTTTATTTTTTCAGAATCTATATACAGAATTCTGTTGCAGTTCTATGCACTACTAATGAAATAGTAGAGAGGGAAATTAAGGAAAAATCCTATTTACAACCGCATCAAAAAATAAAATGCCTAGGAATAAATTTAGCTAAAGAGGTGAAAAACCTGTATTCTGGAAACTACAAGACATTGATGAAAGAAATCAAAGATGACACAAAGAAATGGAAAGATTCTCCTTGCTCATGGATTTGAAGAATTAATGTTGTTGAAATGGTCATACTACCTAAAACACTCTACAGAGTTGGTGAAATCTCTTTGAAAATATCAATGGTACTTTTCACAGAAATAGAGCAAAAAAACCTCAAGATTTTTATGAAATCACAAAATACCCAAATAACCAAAACAATATTGAGAAAAAGGAACAAAGCTGGAGGTGTCACAATCTCCAGATTTCAAGATATACTACAAAAGCTGTAGTAATCAGAACTGTATGTTCCTGGCACAAAAATAGACAACAGACTTAAGAGCCCAGAAATAAGCCCACACATATATGGTCAAATAATCTATGACAAAGGAGGTAAAAATATGCAATGGGGAAAAGGCAGTCTCTTTAATAAATGGTGCTGGAAAAACAGGAAAACTACATGCAAATTTGTGCAGCCATTGTGGAAAATAGTATGGAGGTTCCTCATGAAGTCATTCTTGTTGCAACATTTACATTTCTTTATCTCTGAACTATTTATCATCTTTCTATTGAATTCTTGGTATTTGTCACTATTTTGGACAACTTTCATATATATTAGATAAATATAAACTTTGTCATTTAAGTAGCAAATATTTTCCCATTGCTTATGGTGGTTTTAGCAATTCAAAGGTTCTTATTTTTATATTGTAAAATTTGGCTATCTTTTCTTTCTGCATTTGGATTTTGAGTTATAATTAGAAGTGTTTTCTCAGGTCATAGAGAAATTCACTCATGTTCCTTCTAATACCTGTGTGTCTTCATTTAAAAACATTTAAACCTCTGCATCATTTGGAAGTTAACTTAGCATAGTGTAAGAAATGGGACTAACATAACCACTTCTACATGTAGTTCTCTAGTTTCCTCAAGTCTTTTGTTAAAATGTCCATGTATTTTCCACTGATTTGAAAGGTCATCTTTAGTGGATACTAAATTTCCAATTGCAGTTGGGAATGTATCCATATTTTCTATTTGGTCCCATTAATCTGTCTATTCCTTTAGTTTTTATTTACAGAGGCTTTTAATATATTTTAATATCTCTTAGAGAGTCTTTCCTTCTCCTCCTCCCCATAAATTTCCCTTTCAAGATTACCTAACAATTCTTGTTTATTTTTGTCTTTCAGATGAAACTTATGATCAATTTATCTAGCTCGTGAAAAAAGCTTGATGATATCTGTATTGAGATCACATTACATTTAAGGATTTACTGAGGGAAAGTTGACAATCTTGTGTTTTTCTTTTAATTCTTTTTTAAAATCATGATTTTCTGTAGAAGCGTTTCCCACTTTAAAATTAAACTCTTAAATCTCACGGTCGTTTTTGTCTCCTCCTATCCCCAACTATCTATTAAACATTTAGAGGAAATGTAAAATTAAAATATGAGTGCTTCTAGAGCTGGTTGGAGGGAAAGATTTAATAAAAGAAATCCTTTCAAGTAAGTAGGCTCTCTTCTTCTTCTTCTTCTTCTTTTTTTTTTTTTTGTATTTTATTTATTTTTTTGATGGAGAGAGAGAGCACAAGTAGAGGGAGAAGCAGACAGAGGGAGAAGCAGGCTCCCTGCTGAGCAAGGGAGCCCAGCATGGGGCTCGATCCCAGGACCCTGGGACCATAACCTGAGCCCAAGGCAGATGTTTAATGACTGAGCCACCCAGCCACCCCTTCTTATTTTTTAAATAAACATTCCCAGTGCTCATTATATCACATGCCCTCCTTAATGCCTGTCACCCGGTTACTCCATCTCCTCACCCCCTCCCCTAGCTACTCCTTTACTGATGAACATTTTCCCCAATCTTGTGTAATAACAAATATCTAAAAAAATAATTTTGTTTAATAAAACACATATTATGTCTCTAATGTCATAAGATACATAGCCCATTTTTTTTTTTTAGATTTATTCATTTATTTTAGAGTGAGAAAGAGAGAGAGTGGGAGGAGGGACAGAGAGAGAGAGAGAGAATCTCCTGCAGACTCTGCTGAGCATGGATCCCCACCTAAGGCTCAACCTCATGACCCTGCAATCATGACCTGAGCTGAAATCGAGAGTTGGATCCTTCACTAATTAAGCTACCCAGGCACCCATACATGGCTCATTTTTGAGTTTCTCAATTTTCACAAAGGCATCTCTGTATTTTTTCCCATTTTGTTTGTTATGTTATGAAGGATTAATTTTTTCAGGTTTTAGTTAATTTTTTGGCACTATTATTATTATTTGAAAGACTATATATTTTATAGTTGAATTTTATGAAATTTCCAAAATAGGCAAATCTATAAATATGGAAAATTTGTTAATGGTCATTAGGGGTTGGGGTGAAGGGAATAAGGATTGACTGATACTGGTTATAAGGTTTCTTTTGGGGATAATAAAAAATTAAAAAATTAGATTATGGTGACGGTTGCACAGCTCTATAAATATACTACAATAACATTGACTTATATACATTAAATGAGAAGAGTTTGTTGTATCTTAATTATATCTCAGTAAAGCTGAAAATAAAGAATTAAGTAAAAATAATGTTATTCTCAGAAGGAAATCTAAGATAATTTGTTACAACAGCCACTTTAAAAGGATAGTTAAACAGTTGTTCAAGAGGCAAAAATAAAATGAGGATATCAGAACATCAAGACAGAAGAAAGAACAATAAAATGAATAAATATAAAGATCTATTTTTCTCCTTTTGACTTTTATGCTGAACATGTAAAATCAGTTTGCAAGTGTTCCCTCCTCTTCAATTTTTTCGGGGGAGAGTTTAAGGATTGACATTGATTTTGCAAATGCTTGATAGAATTCACAAGTAAAGCCATCAGGTCCTGGACTTTTCTTTGCAGGAGGTTTTTTTTTTGTTTGTTTGTTTTTGTTATTTTTAAGATTTTATTTATTTATTTGACAGACAGAGATTATAAGTAGGCAGGTAGGCAGAAAGACAGGCAGAGAGAGTAGGGGAAGCAGGCTCCCCGCCAAGCAGAGAGCCCCATGTGGGGCTCAATCCAAGGACTCTGGGATCGTGATCCAAGCCGAAGGCAGAGGTTTCAACACACAGCCTCCCAGGCACCCCGTGGGAGGGTTTTGATGGCTAATGCAATCTCCTTACTCAAAATTAATCTGTTAAGATTTTTTTGTTTGTTTGTTTGTTTCTACATGGTTCAGTCTTGGTAAGCTATACATTTGTAGGGTTTTATCCATTTCTCCTAGGTTATCCAGTTTGTTTACATATAATCAATTGTTCACAGTAGTATTAAGATCATTTGAATTTTTGTGGAATCAGTTGTAATGTTTCCTCTTTCATTTATGATTTTATTTATCTGAATGGTCTTTCTTTCTTTCTTTTTTTTTTTCCCTTTCTTTCTTAGCCATGAGAAAGTTTTGTTAATTTTATTTGCTCAAAAAAAAAAAAAGAAAAAAAAAAGCTCATAATTTCCTTCAGCTTTCCTACTTTTTTCCTGGTCTTTATTTCATTTTATTTCTGCTCCTGTCTTTTCTATTTCCTTCTTTCTGCATACTTTGGGCTTTGCTTGTTCCTTTTCTAGCTCCTTGAGGTGCAGAGTTAGGTTACTTTTTTGAGACTTTTTTCCCCTTAATGTAGTAATGTAAATTTCTGTCATAGAACTGCTTTTGTTGCATCCCATAAGTTCTGGGATGTTGTGTTTCTATTTTCATTTGTGTCAAGCTATGTTTTCATTTTCCTTTTGATTTTCTCTTTGATCCACTGGTTGTTCATGAGTCTGGCTTTATTCTTAAATTCAAATTTTCTTAGATTGTTATTAGAGTATGAAATTTATTGGGATATAATATATCATCACATACATGGTTTCCATGGGTACTTGAAATGAAGGAACAAGTTAAGTTTTTTTTAAAGATTTTTATTTATTTGAGATAGAGAGCATGATATATGCATATCATGCTATCTCAAAAAAATAAAAAAAAATATGAGTAAAAGGGAGGGGAGGGGTAGAGGGAGAAGCAGACTCCTCATGGAGCAGGGAGCATGATGTGGAACTCAATCCAAGGACTGTGGGATTACCTCCCCACCTGAAGGCAGATGCTTAACCAACTGGACCACCCAGGTTCCTGGAATAAGATTTTTAAGTTTCAGGATATGATGTTATTTAGATTTGCCTTATTATTTATATACTTTAAATCTTTTATATCCTTACATATTTTTTGTTCATTTGATCCGTAAAACAAGAGAAACCCAGAGTTATTTGGCCCACAGATATTCATTTATTCTTTTTAAAAAAATATTTATTTATTTATTTATTTATTTGACAGACAGAGATCACAAGTAGGCAGAGAGGCAGGCAGAGGAAGAGAGAAAGGGAAGCAGGCTCCCCGCTGAGCAGAGAGCCCGATGCGGGACTCGATCCCAGGACGCTGAGATCATGACCTGAGCCGAAGGCAGCGGCTTAACCCACTGAGCCACCCAGGCGCCCCTTCATTTATTCTTAATGTGTGCATGCATGCATGTGTGTGTGTGTGTATACTTTTTAATAAGTTTACTGACACATATCTAAATGACAGAAGATGTTAGTTAAGGGTGCCTGGGTGGCCCAGTTGGTTAAACAACTGACTTTGGCTCAGGTCATGATCCTGGAGTACCCTGATAGATTCCTATATTGGGTTCCCTGCTTGGTGGGTAGTCTGCTTCTTCCTCTGCCTCCTGCTCCTGCCTTCTGTCACAATTTGTCTCTCTCTCTCCAATAAGTAAGTAAATAAATAAATCTTTAAAAAATAAAGACATTAGTTGAAAGAAGTTTTGTATGTAGTGTAGTTGCAATGAGTTAAGCATATGGCTCTTTAAATATGCTTCTACACATAAGTTTACCAACACATATCTTTTTTAAAAAACTTTATTTAAATTTTAGTTAGTTGACATACAGTTTAATAATAGTTTCAGGAGTACAACTTAGTGATTCAACACTTCCATACAATACCCAATGCTCATCACAAGAGTCCTCCTTAATCTCTATCACCTATTTAACCCATCCCTGCCCACTCCTCCTTTGGTAACTGTCAGTTTATTCTCCGTAATTACCAGTCTGTTTCTTCATTTGCCCCCCTCTCTCTTTTTTCCCTTTTGATTATTTGCTTTGTTTCTTGACTTCCATATATAAATGAAATCAAGTTGTATATTCATTTTGAATTTTACATTATAATGATAACAGGTATAATCCAAAGTGAGTATAAAATAGGAATAGATATCTATGGACAAATAAGGTAGCTATTACTTTTGTTTTGCTTTTGGTAAGTGAAGCTTGATGATTTTATTCTAGTGTCTGATGAAATTAATATATTTGATCATTTTTACTCCTCCCTCATTTTCACATCTAACTTATGTTATTTTAATTTTTTTTGTATTTATTTTGCATTATTAAATATACCTAATACCCATTACTAGAGTAATAATTAAAAATAATGTAATTTGATCCTCAATTCTGAAAGATAAGGGAGTTATGCTAATGATAGTACTTTTTTAAAAAATATTTTATTTATTTATTTGACAAAGAGGGATCACAAGTAGGCAGAGAGGCAGGCAGAGAGAGAGAGGGGAGGAACAGGCTCCCTGCTGAGCAGAGAGCCCGATGCGGGACTTGATCCCAGCACCCTGAGATCATGACCTGAGCTGAAGGCAGAGGCTTAACCCACTGAGCCACCCAGGCGCCTGATAGTACTTTTTCTTTCCTTTACTTTTCCACCTTTTATTTGTACCATTTCTAGATGTCAAGTTAGTAATATTCACATCCTGCTGGTAATAATTGTCCCTACTTCTAATTTTAGCTTTCGTTCTATGATGAAATAAATTCAGTGTTTATTCTGGTTCACTGAAAGTTTGCCTTCTAATATTTTTACAATAATTTTTGTTTTACATTTTTCCTATTCAAAAATACTTTCCTGTTACCTTTATAATAGAAATCCAGGGTGACTGTATATGAAATTCTTCTTTACGTGAGGTCTTTGTAAAGATTCTTTCAGTGTTTCCTTCCTTCCCTTCCTCTTTCTTTTTCCTTCCTTCCTGTCTCTCTCTCTCGATCTTTCTCTCTCCCTCCCTTCCTTCCTTCTCTCCGCCCCCACCTCCTTTCACCCTTCCTCCCTCTCCCTGCCTTTCTTCCTTTCCTTCCTTGCTTCCTTCCTGATGTGTTTCTGATGTTGAATGATGCTATGGCTGGTTTAATTAGTAAATAATTCAAATTATTTTTGGCTAGATGTCCAAATAATTTTTTTTCAGTGATATCTTGTGTTGAACATTTTGTGTCAGGCTGTTTGTTTATTTCCTTGTTTTTTATTTTGGATGGGATGCACTATCAATCTGGAAAGTCAAGTCTTCTTTTATTTCTGCAAAGTTAAAAAAAAAAGATTTTATTTACTTATTTATTTAAAAGAGAAAGAGAAAAGGAGAAGGAAAGGAGGGGCAGAGGGAAAGGAAGAGAGAGTCTCAAGCAGACTCTCTGCTCAACAGACCTCTGAGAGTAGGATGCTTAACTGACTGAGCCACCCAGGCAGTACTCTGCCAAGCTTTTAAAATGATAGCTTTAAAGATGTGTTCTGTTTCATTTGTATTTTCTTTGGAACCCCAATTACGTGCATATTGAATCTTTCATATCTGTATCTTCCTTGCTTTTTAATCTCTTAGTGCATTTCCATTTCTTTGGGTTCATGTCCTTATCTTTCTCTCTCCTTACTGTGTTTTCAGCAGCATTTGCTTTCCCTTGGTGTCTTTACAATTTTACCTATCTGTAAAAAATAATCTTTTCTACTATTTCTTTCTTGAGATAGGCCTTTTAAATTTAATGTCTTTCTGTTATTTTGTCATATCTTTTTGAGATTTTAAATTACTAATTATGTATCCTTTAAAAAAATAAAGTCAATCAATCCTGTAAGTTAAAAAATTCATGGTAAAATATTTGGTCCTAATTTTCATCTGCTCTGTGGCAATATTTTTCCGGGGTCTGTTCTTTGCCGTTTGTTTTCAAGGTTATTTTATCTTTTTTAACTTTGTAGATCTTGCACTGGCTCTTTTTATTTCTAATTTCTTTAATTTTAATTTTTTTCTTTTAAAAGTTACCTCACACTTATTTAGTATTTTATAGCTTAGAAAGCATAAAGTTTGTCTATGGTAATCTTATACTCTTTTTTATTAAAAATTTTTAATTTGCTTTGTAGGAGTTTCACGTCGGTGAGCATATGGAATGGTGTTTCATTTGGTAGGATTTTTTTTTTTTTCTCATCAGATAATTCTTTTTTCTTCATTTGTGGGAAGCTTTTATTCCTCTTCACCTCTATAAGCCATTGGAGTTAGTCAGGTTATTATAGGGCTGTATAACACAAGAAGATCTTTTTTCCTCTCTCTCCTTAATACTGAACAGATATACTATTTCTTATAATTTGCATTTCTACTTCTATCATAAGTAGTAAAAAATTGCAGGATTGATTTTTACTTATTTTCTGAATTTTCTCTCTCAAGTTTTTAAGTCAGATGCAAAAAACCCTTGTATCTGATACTTTTCCTTTGATACTTATCTCCTTTTTTTGTACTCTCTTTCTCTTTCCCCTTAATCAATGAAAATACTACAGTTGCATATGACATAAGTTTTGGAACTGGAGGGGATTGTAGAAATCTTTTTCTAGAGCTTGCTCATTTTACAGTTGAGGAAATGACACTATAGAGATATGAAGTGAGTTATCTGAAGATATAAGGTGAGTTACTGGCCAGATTTGAATAGAATTGATTTCTCTTCTGATTCCTAATTCATAACCATAATATGGTTGTTTCTGACTTAAAAGTAGTATTTTTAATGTGAAGTTGTAGATCATATAGTAGAATATGTAGCTGAACATTCCCATACTATGGATTGTATGAGCAGAATAGAGCAAAGCATTGTAGAGCAGAGCAGATTTAAGAATAATTCACACACACACACACTAACCTGGGAATTTCTCTGAAGGTTTCCTTTTTAACTGCCATGGCTCTTTGGCAGAGTTGAGGTTTTTTTTTTTTTTTTTTTTTTTTTAAAGATTTTATTTATTTATTTGACAGAGAGAGAGAGAGAGAGAGATCACAAGTAGGCAGAGAGGCAGGCAGAGAGAGAGAGGAGGAAGCAGGCTCCCTGCTGAGCAGAGAGCCCGATGCGGGACTCGATCCCAGGACCCCGAGATCATGACCTGAGCCGAAGGCAGCGGCTTAACCCACTGAGCCACCCAGGTGCCCCGAGTTGAGTTTAACATAAATACAAGACAGTGTATCTTCCCATGTTCCTCGGGAATCCTTCTTTAGCCTTACTTACAAAGTAAATATTTCAAATTAAGTAAAAAAAATTGTGTTTTCTTAAATTTGGGGGGTCACTTTGTCCTCTCTTTGGTGACTCATTAATAGTTTCCTCTGTTGGTTTGCCAGGATTCTGAATGAAAATTCCCTTGAATAAATGAACTCATGCTGGTGATCCCAAATCTCTGCAGTGTCATATGGTCAGTATTCTCCTGTGTACCAATTAGCCATATCTCTTAAAATAATAACATTTTTATAGTTATCTGTGGATGAAGTAATGTTAGTTTTAACCAGGGAATGTTAAATATGTTTAACTCTTTGGAAACAGTCACATGTTAGGTTTTTAAATGAGCGGGTGGGTGACAAATATAGAAATATCCAAGGGATACTGGTGTACAATGTTTAAGTCCCCAAAGATTAGCATTGAATAGATTTTTCTGGTGACAAGATTGTTTTGTATAGAGATCAATAATATGTTATTTTGTACAATAGAAGCAGCTTCAGTTGAGCTTAATGAGCAAGAACGAATACAAATGAGAAGAAAAAGGACATGTAGTTAGAAACAGAAATTACCTTTTTTTCCTCCATTGGTATCTAAGTCTGAGAACAAAAAAAAAAAAAAAGATTTCAAATGGTTAAAGGTCATATTTTAAGAGGGAATAAAATATGACTTGGTTTAATCCTGGGCTTTATTTAATTTCTTGATATGGAGACAGGGCATCTTTGTTTTCTCTATTAATCAGACTGGCGAGATCTGGGTTTCTTCTATGGGAAGCTAAAAGGAGTCCATATAGATCAAGACAGAATGGGCCTGGAACTCAACCAGACTGCTCCGAGATGCAGGTATTATATAGATTTGCCTTCTCCCACCACGGTTATTTAAATAGAATGGAAAAATTATAGATGTGTTTGAAGTAGCTAAGAAGCCCAAATGCTTTTGAACAGATGAGGACAACGCTTCATTTAGATCTGGCTAAGATGCTGACTGAAGAACATGGGACATCGAGAAAGGGACTAAGGTGTGTCACACATCAGAAAATCATGAGAAAAGAGAAGTATTCTCTATATACTGGTTGAGAGGCAGATGAGGGAATCAATTTCAGTTCTATCACTTAATTGTTCTAATTTGTTGGTTTTATCTTGGTTTAGATTTCTTTCATTGCAAAGAAAGCTGATAATACCAACTTTATGGTTTTTATAAATATCAAACAACATTATGCATTTAAAGAAGTTATTATGGTGTATAACATATGGTAGTCTGTGTTTTTGCTTTGATTTTGACTGTTATCATTACATTCATAAATAGTTCATCAAACATTGCTCCAGTTTGGGAGGTATTTCTTGATTATATATATATAATCCTGATTATATTTCCTTTTTTAAAAAAAAGTTTTATTTATTTGTTTGAGAGAGAGAGAGAGAGAGCAGGTGGAGGAGCAGAGGAAGAGGGAGACTCTCAAGCAGCCTCCCCACCAAGCATGGAACCTGATGCAGGGCTCAATCCCATGACCCTGAGATCATGTCCCCGGCTGAAACCAAGAGTTGGACGCTTAACAGACTAAGCCACCTAGGTGTCTCCCTGCTTATATTTCTTAATTATATTATATATTATATAAATTCTTTAAGCGTACATATTAAGCTATCTAAATAAATTATATTCATATCTTAAAGCGTGGTGTAGGTTTCGATTTTTTTTTTTAAGATTTTATTATTGATTTGATGGGCATCTGGGTGGCCCAGTTGTTAAGTGTCTGCCTTCCACTCAGGTCATGATCCCTGGAGCCTTCTCCCTCTCCAGCTCCCTCGATGCCTGTGTTCCCTTTCTTGCTATCTCTCTGTCAAATAAATAAATAAATAAATAGATAAAATTTTTTTAAAAAAGAAAGCTTATCACCTTTACAATACTTACTTAAAAAAAGATTTTATTTATTAGAGACAGAGGGAGAGAGAGAGAGAGAGAAAGGATGAGCAGGGGAAAGGGCAGAGGGAAAGGGAGAAGCAGACTCCCCACTGAGCCAGGAGCCAATGCCAGCTGGATCCCAGGACCCTGGGATCATGACCTGAGCTGAAATCAGATGCTTAACCGACCGAGCCACCCAGGTGCCCCTAGGACTTGATTTCTCTCTAAGAAAGCTCCGATCACTCTAACTCTCAGTATCTTTATTGCTTCACAAATTCTATGATCATACTACTTATTTGACATTTATTATATAGTACTTTTTTATTATTTATATTTTTGTGTATGAGCTAAAATGTAAAAGCCTTAAGGATAGTGGATATTTTATTAATTAAAAAATTTAAATTAACATATAATGTATTATTTGTTTCAGGGTTACAGGTCTGTAATTCGTCGGTCTTACACAATTCACAGTGCTCACCATAGCACATACCCTCCCCAGTGTTCATCACCTAGCCACCCTATCTCTCCCCTCCTTCACTCCAGCAACCCTCAATTTGCTTCCCGAGATTAAGAGTCTCTTATGGATTGTCTCCCTCTCTGGATTTGTCTTGTTTCATTTATTCCTCTCCTAAAGGGTTGTGGATATTTTAACAGCTCAGTAAGTCTGCAATGTACTGTAACAATGCATTGTGTTTAGTAGGCATCTAGCAAATGTTTGTTGATTGATTACCAGTGATTATGATAAAGGGCAAAATGAATGATATAGCAAATTTATAATAATATGCTAATTGAGTCATGTAAGTAATGCAAAAGGAATTAGAGAGGAGGGAGATACGAAGAGAGGGATTTCTCTGGGATGTGGGACTTATAACTAACTGCAGATAGGGAAAAGATAGTGAATATGGTAGCAGTCCGATGCAGAAAATACCATCATTATGATGGGCTTCATTACATTCTGAAGTGGCATTCTGTTATAAAATCATTGAAATGTTAGATTACTTAGCATCACTCACCTCAGCCCCTTTATTTTACAAATGATGAAACTGAGTTTAACAATGAGTCATGGAACACTACATCAAAAACTAATGATGTACTATATTGTGAATGACGTCACATAAAATAAAAGTGAGTCAAGCTGTAGAAGGGATGGGAAAAAGAACTTAAGTGCTCATAGAGTTAAGGCTAGGATCTTATCACAGCTTTTCTAATTTCAAGTGCTGTGTTCTTTTTGCCATTCCATGAACCATGAAAAGTAAACATGGTATGGGCAAAGTTCTACAAATACAAATCACATAATTTTTTTTTTCTATATCAAATTAGCTCAACATGTTTAGATTCTTCAGGGAAGATCTCTCTTCTGGCTTGTTAGAATTTCATTGTATGTTCTCATAGCTCAAGCTCTGTGATCACTTCCACTCCCTGAGCTGTGCTACAATAGCTCAATAACTTCAGAATTTCTACATTATCTTTTTTCTTGAGGAGGAAAAGGTGAATATGATTTGATAAAATGCAAAAACATGGGGCTAAACACAAGAGAACATTAATGAGACTGATAGCATTGCATGTAGAAGGCAATGAAAGGGGTAAGGAAAACAAAGATCATCATAAATTGCCTTAGTTTTCAGGAACTTTATGAGTAGGAGTAACAAACTCTGAGGGAAAAATCAATGAACTCATTTCCATTTATTCTTTGTTCTCTCATGTTATTCCAGGGCATTCCTGATCTGCCTCTTACAACTCTTTTGACTTAGCAGATTTTGCTTAATCTTCTTTTATCAAAACTGAGGGAATTTTAAGGAGATTAGGGAGTTAGAAATAGCACTTTTTAGCAATGAGTTACTGCCCATTTTCTGCAATTACAGTGTAGGGGTTATATTAGATGTGTTTGGACTTTGTGAAGTAAGGTAATGTTTTTTCTTTATGATCTGAAACTCTTGCAATCAGTGACTCCCATGAAGTTGATTTTCTCTTTACTCTTTCTTACAGGTAAAATTTGTGTCACCTCTGCTTGCAGAGCTAATGGATGGAGCCAACGAGTCTGTGGTATCTGAGTTTGTGTTCCTGGGACTCTCCAATTCATGGGAGGTCCAGCTTCTCCTATTTCTCTTTTCCTCTGTGTTCTACATGGCAAGCCTACTGGGAAATCTCCTCATTGTGTTCTCTGTGAGCACTGACCATACCTTGCACTCTCCTATGTACTTCCTGCTGGCCAACCTCTCCTTTCTTGATGTGGGAGTTTGCTCTATTGCAGCTCCCAAAATGATTTATGACCTTTTTAGAAAACGCAAAGCCATCTCTTTTGGAGGTTGTATATCTCAGATCTTCTTTATTCATGCTATTGGGGGCACAGAAATGGTGCTGCTCATTGCCATGGCCTTTGACAGATATGTTGCCATTTGTAAGCCTCTCCACTACCTGACCATCATGAGCCCACGAATGTGCATTTTGATTCTGGCTGCAGCCTGGGTCCTTGGCCTTATCCACTCAGTGGCCCAATTGGCATTTGTTGTAGACTTGCCCTTCTGTGGTCCTAATGTACTGGACAGCTTTTATTGTGACCTTCCTCAACTCATTAAACTTGCTTGCACGGAGACCAATAGACTGGAGTTCATGGTCACAGCCAATAGTGGACTCATCTCTGTGGGTTCCTTCTTTATACTGATTATTTCTTACATCATCATTCTGGCCACAGTTTGGAAACACTCTTCAGGTGGGTTATCCAAGGCCCTCTCTACTTTGTCAGCTCATGTCACTGTGGTGGTTTTATTCTTTGGACCGTTAATCTTCTTCTACACCTGGCCCTTCCCCTCATCACACTTGGATAAATTTCTTGCTATCTTTGATGCAGTTCTCACCCCTTTTCTGAATCCAGTCATCTACACATTCAGGAACAAGGAGATGAAGGCAGCAATGAAGAAACTTTGTTATCAGCTTGTAAGTTACAGGAAGATGTAGTAAATACTTAAAAAAAATTAGCTCTACACTCAATAACAACAGAAAAAATAAAGTGATTGAAGTTTTAGGTCTCTATTAATTTCATGTACTAGGTTACATTTAGGCATTTACCATGTTACCCTTGTATTTCTAGTACCCTAACAAATGATAAAGGGAGCTAATTTTGGGACTTCTGTGTTTCAGACCCTGCGGTGGATGTTTTATGTACATTATTTTATTTAATATTTATGAAAACTCAGTGTAGTGAGTATTTTTTATCTTGATTTGGGGGGGGGTAATTAAGAAATGCTTCCTGTTCATCCCTCTGTAATTACTAAGGAAAATATGTCAAACCAAAGTTATCACCACCTTAATCCACTATTTCCAATTGTCTTTCCCCTCAAAAGGTGCCAAACAGAGAACGTGTTCAATAATTTCATGCTGGAAATTTAGCACATTATTCTTTTTCACTGTTATACTTTCCCTGCTTTGAACTGGCTAACATCCTTTACTTAAACTATCAAACTGCCATAATGCCAATTGGTTTTACTTTTCTTTTTCCTCTAAGGTATCAGTTTGTTTCCTACTAACCCATTTCTTTGGTTACCTAGAAATCTGTTCATTACATAGTGGAATTGTGGAATTTTAGAACTGGAATTTGAGATCATTTGTTCCAACTTATTTATTTTATGGATATAATAGACACAGAGATGTTAAATGATAGATTCAAGGTGAAAATCAGATCTCCACACTTTCTCCCCCAAATTTATTGAGGAATAATTGTCAAATATAATTGTATACATTTAAAGTGTACAATGTGGTAATTTGATATATACATACACTGTGAAGTTATTACCAAGATCAAGATAATTAACACATCTAACACCTCAATAGTGAACTCTTTTCTCTTCAATTTAGATTTAAAAAAAATATCTAGGCTCACTTATTAATTTGGATTCTTGAGCTTTTCATTAATAAACAATTCCTCTGGCCTGATATTTTTGACCTTGATGATAGCAGAAGTAGTACAACTGACATCATGACTCTCTTCATTGGTATCAGTTTTGTATGATTATTTGTTGTTTCCAAGTTCTTTATTTGCAGGCTAACAAGAAGTTTCTCATTATTTTACAACTGTATGATTACCTCATCACTCACCCATGGTCTCATTCATGGCTTTTATTTATATCAATTACTAAAAATTAACAATTACACAGTATTCCCCCCTCTGTATTGCTTTTTTACTCTAATGAACACTCTAAAGGGTGTTTACCATAACTTTTCTTATTGGTACCAAGGATTGGAAGTAATCTTATGTAAGCTTCAAGAATCTCATGAGTGACTATTACTGCATTCCTTTATCTGTTTCTGTTAGGGGGTCATGGTTTCTAAGACTGAACAGCTCAGGCACTTTAGAACTTTTGGGACCCAAAGATAATAATAGGCTATAGACAAATCTTTCTGATCTTTAAATGAACTAAAGTGTTGATTTAGAAATTAATAACTATGATAAATTATATTAATGCCTACTTATTTTATTTTTATTTATTTTTTATTTTTAAATTTTTTTTTAAAGATTGTGTTTATTTATTTGACAGACAGAGATCACAGGTAGGCAGAGAGGCAGGCACAGAGAGAGGAGGAAGCATGCCCCCTGCCGAGCAGAGAGCCCAATGCGGGCTCCATCCCAGGACCCTGAGATCATGACCTGAGCCCAAGGCAGAGAGGCTTAACCCACTGAGCCACCCAGGCACCCCTAATGCCTACTTATTTTAAATATTCTTTTAAAATACCACATATATACTCGTATTCCTGTTAGTTAGCAGTTTTTGGTAGATCTTTATAATGAATCTATCTTTGTTTTTAAAGACGTTACTTGTTTAACCAAGAAAGAGAAAGAGAGTGAGCATGAGCAGTGGGGAGGGGCAGAGAAGCAGGCTCCCCACTGAGCAGGGAGTCTGCCATGGGGCTAGATTCCAGGACCCTGGGATCATGTCCTGAGCCAATGGCAGATGCTTAATCACTGAGCCACCCAGGTGCCCCTGAATCTATCTTCTTAAACCACCGACAGGTTTCAGACTTCTTTTATTTTCAGTTTACCAATTTTTTTTTTAAATAGTTTTTATTTTAATTCCAGTTAGTTAACATACAGTGTTACATTAGTTTCAGACTTTATTCAGGAAGTTATTTCATTCTTCTATCTTCATTCTTTTTCTGACGTTATTTTGGACTTATTTGTAAAAAATATATTTATTAGGATAATTACATGTTAAGACCTTAGCTTAACCAAGTAAGAGATATTTCTTTTTGGCACAATTAGCCTTTGGTTGATAATTGTTATATGTATGAAATTGTTCCTTTTCCCCTCTTGATAAGTTTTGTTTATACTTCTTTTTCTCCTCATGACCTCAAAGAGTACTTAAAAATATTATGTATTTCTTTGACTTTCTATTTGATAAATGGAAACTTAGATGTGCAATCACTCCAAATAAAATTCAGTACAGATTTATCATCATTTTGGTTGCTCTTAACTGTGTCATTTACAAACTTAGTTGAAATTGTCATAGCTCCTCTGTCCTCCAAAAGGATTCTTACCAGCTTTTTAAAGCCCATTCATCATTTTGTCCAACTATCACCACCTCCACTGTCACCAACATATATTGAGCATTTATGTGGCAGGTACTCTTTTAAAGTTGTTAACATACATTAATTCATTTAATGCTCACAGCAACGAGGTAGGTAATATTATCATTCTTATTTTATAGATGATTTAACTGAGGCACAGAAAGATACACTAACTTGCCCAGGGACAAAGGGGTGGTAAGTGGTAGAGTTTGGTTGCAAAACCATACAACTTCTACTCCAGTATCCCTGCTCTTAATCACCACCCAACCAAGTTAGTGGGTGTCTCTTACCTGTCCTTCTAAAATCTGAACATATTTTTCTCTCTCTACTTAATAACACAAAATAAATATAAAACATGCATTGATTCAATAAAATATGTTATTGTTTCCTGTCTTTTAAATCTATCATTCAAAAATATCGATCTATTTACTATTCAAAGGGACTGAGATTCAGAGGTAATTTATATAAAAAATAACTTTATAAGTCCCTTTTACTCATACAAAATTATGCATGAGGGGAGGGCACTGCATCCTCTACTCCTTGGAGATAGTCCACAACAGAGTCATATTATCTGAGGAAAAAACTGAAGCCTGAGTACACACCTCCTGGGGTTACTTTATTCTTCTAGAACCAGGCATTTTGCAGTAGTCCAGGCAGAGGATGAGGCAATTTTAATAAGACTGTTCTATTAAAGGCTGGAAATGACTTAACAAATGATAAATTGCTTACTAATTCAATACCATTAGGCTCCTCCAAAGTACTTGAACAAGAACATAAAGAAAAAAAAATGAACACTAAACTTCAAGCACAGCTCTTTCTGGTATACACAAAGCTTCTTTTCTTAGTTAACTAGTATGAGGTTATTTTGAGGTGGTTTCTGCATCACATTAGTAAGTACCAAATAAAACGTGTCTATATTTTAACAGTTAGTGGACAGGGATTTATTTTTATTTATTTTTTCCCATCTTTATTAAGGTATGATGACAAATAAAAATCGTACACATTAAGTTGTACAATGTGATGGTTTGATCTATGTATACATTGTGAAATGATTACCTCCCAATCAGTAATTAACATATCCATCACCTCACATAGTTAATGCCTCCTCCACTCCTTTTTATGTGAGAACATCTGAAATCTACTCTTAGGAAATTTCAAATATACATTATTATTAATAATAGTTACCATGTACATGTGTACATTATGTCTAAGGAACTTATTCATTTAACAACTGAAAGCTTATACTCTAACAAATATCTCCCTTTCACCACACCTCCCAGCCCCTAGTAACAACCATTCTATTCTCTGGTACTCTTACTTATTTTTTTAGATTCTGTATATAAGGGAGATCATGGAATACTTGTCTTTCTGTGTTATAGTGGACATGGGATTGTGGATATCTTTTTGAGATAGTGATTTTTATTTCATTTGGATATATATCCAGGAGTGGGATTTGCTAGATCATATGGTAGTTCTATTTTTAATTTTTTGAGGGATCTCCATACTATTTTCCTGGGGATTATACTGTATATCTTCCTACCACCAGTGTCCAAGGGCTCCCTCTCTTTCCACATTCTTGCCAACACTTGTTATCTTTTGACTTTTTGGTAATAGTTGTCCTAGTAGGTGTGCGATAATATCTTGTTGTGGTTTTAATTTGCATTTCCTGGATGGTTAGTGATTTTGAGCATCTTTTCATATACCTGTTGGCCATTTTAATGTTTTTGGAGAAATATCTGTTAAGGCCCTTTGCTCATTTTAATCAGATTATTATTATTTTGCCATGCAGTTGTATGAGTTATTTGCATATTCTGGATATTAACCCTTTATCAGATATATCATTTGTAAATATTTCTGTCATTCTGTAGGGTACCTTTTTACTGTATTGATTGTTTCCCTTGCTGTGGAGAGTTCCTGAGTTTGATTCATTCCTACTTTTTTACTTTTGATTTTGTGACTGTGCCTTTGGTGTCAAATAAAAAAAATCATCTCTCAGAACAGTGTCAAGGAGATTTTCCCTGTTTTTTCCAGGAGTTTAACAATTTCAGGTCTTATGTTTAAATGTTTAAAGCCCTTAATTCACTTTGAGTTGATTTTGTAAATGGTGTAAGCTAAGGGTCCAATTTCATTCTCTTGCGCATGGGTATCCACTTTTCCCAACACCATTTATTGCAGAGACTATCTCTAGGTGAAAGGAAAGAGATTCATTAATTTCATAAACCTACGCTTGAATATCTTTCGCTTGGTAAAAAGACAATGTTTGGTTTAAGTAAAATATTTATCTAGGCATCCAACATTTTATGTCTACACATGCTCTTCAATAAGCAGGCACACAATCAAGTTAAAAAAGTAAAAATGAGAGAGTTGAAACACCAGGTGCAGGCCTTGCTGAGTATGAATGTGTCATATTTACCACAACATTCCAAGTCTCATTTCTTTGACCTGCTTCTGAAGCAGAAATTAAATCTCTTCCTGGGTTCTCCCCGCTAACTGTTTTCTCAAGAGTACTTGGTGGGAAGATTCTCCTACAAGCACAGACTGCATTCTGTTGGCCAGGCCGTAACCATTCTCTGCTTCAGGGACAGAGGCCAATGTGGCATACAGTCCTTTGCTTAGGTCATTGCCCACCCCTCCCAAAAGGCTGATGGCCAGTTGCCCACAAGCTGTTGTCTGAACCTCTGGAGGACTGCCCTGGACTGTTGGTCTTGCCTTACTTTATGCTGTTCCTCAGAGCCTCTTCTGTGAAGGAATTCCCACAGAAGAGATCTGGGCTCTAGTATCACAGGTCTTTTCTTTGTTTCACAGACCTATCATACCCAGAGAGCACAGGGACATGGTGGAGAGGCTGTGTTGGAAGGCTGGTCATGTATACGCTAGCTCTGTGCCTGGGATTACTGCCTGCTCTAACAACAGGACTTGCTTGCTTAGTTTTGCCTACTTTACCAGATATTTTTTGCTTTCATAATGACTTTCTCTCAGATGCATTCAATTGCCCTCTTTAGGACAACTCAAACTCATCATCCAGTTCTTACATGTTGATGGCGAGAAATTTCTATGCCACAGACACTCTAGGCTCCTTTCCAATCAAGTAAAATGGCTGTGTCTCTGCCTCAGTGTTCTTGAATATTCTTCGACCATTAGGAGGCTGGTCTGTTCTGTACACAGGAAACTCTAGAAAGTCATGTGGCTTAACCTAGTCTCATATATAGTATCAGGATATAAACTCATTAAGACATTGTAATTAATTATTCTAAACCAGTTAAATTGAAAACAAATACAGGAATGGGAGAGAGCTGCTGAGTTAATTACTTTGAGTTAGTATTATTTGAAGCAAAAGCACCATGAAACTCTATAGGACACATACCAGTTCCTTCTATTAAGATTAACTGAGACTTAGCCAATCAACACAACTCACAATGAGTAGATAGGGAGCCTCTAGTTAATTGAAGAACATGGTTACAATATTTTACACCTTCTCTTGTCAAGCAGTAGAGTCTATTTCCCAAACTGAAATCTGGCCTGGTCTCCTGCCTTGCTTTGACCAGTGGGATGTGGCAAAGACGATATTGCATGAATTCCGGAACTGAGGCATAGTTTGCTTTGCACCTTTTACCTTTGTTGTCTTGCAATGTTCCTACCACCCTGGAAGGAAATTGTGCAAGACTACTGAATAATAAAAGACCCCTTGGAGAGAGAGGCCCAGCGCCTTGACATGTGAATGAGGCCACCTTAAACCCCCAGTCCCAAGCCGCCAGATAACTGATACCTTATGAGAGAAGCCAGGTGAGATCAGCGTGAGACCTGACCAGCTGAGGTCAGTGGTAACAGCAGAGTCAGGAGCAGGTGAATGTCCTTGCCTTAAGCTACTTTGTCGTACAGAAATAGGTAAGTGACAGAGTGCTCTATGTAATTATAGTTTATCAGCGGCCCACATCACTGACCCTCTGCATACTTTTGATGTAAAGACAGACAATATAACTGGAGGAGATTTTCTGTTTTGTTGATGTTTCTTTTTAAGAAGCTGACCTATGAGAGATTAAACCGCTAGTGATTTGCCTCACCCCAACTCCATTATCATTTGGGTTCATCCCCTTGTGTTGCTGTGAGAACACCCTCTTCATCTCTCCGTATCACACACATAATAAAGGACTAGCTAACTTTTTATGGAACATCTGCATATCTTATTACCTCTATGTTAGTTATTTTTTCTAATGGGACATAGGTGATGGTCAGTGCCACATTGGAGCCCTGCATTACCTCCTCTTTCTCTCTCTCTTCCTGCCTATGGAGATGATTAAGATTATTTTCACTTGTTTGAAGGTGTATATTTTTCATTTAGGCTCCTTTCCTTCTCCTCTCAAGTGACCTATTACAAACTTTTCCCTTTGGTTGCTGTGGCCAAATTTCTGTGGTTCTAGGACACAACTCCCTTGGCTAAGCGTACTACAGTGGCAATCCCAGGTCTCTACAGTAATGCTCAAGTAACGTTCCAGTGTTGCTAATTAGCTGTGTTTTCTGCTTGGAGGCATTACACAGGGCTTTTTATGCCAGCTGATAATAACGTTCCAAAGGCAAGAGCTCTGCATTCTGGGGTCATCTGAGTCCATGGTCATTTTGACATGGGTCCAGGTGAGTTAGAGAGGTGGATGCAGTCTTTGATGCAAACGAGAACTTCAAGTGGAAATACACAGAACAGTGAGAAGGGAGATCTAAACAACTAGAAGAAACGAATCAATTCTGTAACTCAACAGGGAGATTATAGCAGATAAACTCATAACCAAAATAGAGAAGACAGCAAGATGAGTGGAGTCAAACTGCCACTTCATGATCTGTATTGGAAGAGTTATTCTAGTGACATTTGCAGAAGTGTCTTGAGTGTTGGACTCCAGAATATAGTAGGAGCAGAATATTTGAGTCCAATGGGAATAAAGCCAGAAGAATGTTGGACAATGCTGAAGAAAGTAGCTTTGTTCTATTATGATTTCCTGGGCCACACACTGGAGGTCCAGGTTGGACCATTCCAGAAAAAGAGGTGTGGTGTAGTGGAGATCCCCTGGATTGTCTAGAAACCAAGAGTCAACCATATGGATTCTGGGTCGACTACTGGCTTGCTCCTTCGCTTGAGTAATGCTGTTTATCCTCCCTACACCTGGGGTTTCCTACTCTAAAATAAACAGATTTTACAATCACTAGCAGTTTCATTCTGGTCCCTGCAAGGACAGTCTTCTACAGGGCTTGCTGCATTGATAGCAGTAGAAACAATCACTCGGACAGCTTGCAGCCCAGTGCGCATTTCTGTACATTTTGTGCTATCCTGTCCTGAGCACTCTTTTATTTATTTATTTATTTGACCGACAGAGATCACAAGTAGGCAGAGAGGCAGGCAGAGAGAGAGAGAGGGAAGCAGGCTCCCCACTGAGCAGAGAGCCTGATGCGGGGCTCGATCCCAGGACCCCAAGATCATGACCTGAGCCGAAGGCAGCGGCCCATCCCACTGAGCCACCCGGGCGCCCCTGTCATGAGCACTCTTTACACATCTCCGGAGGAGCAAACTAGTGGAGAAACCCATAGGATGATGAGATTGAGAGGTTTCTCCGTGAATTTTATTCTTTTCCAGTAACTCTGATTTAAACTTAACCTGGTGATTAATTTGAGACTCAGGTTCAGAAGGAGAGGACTACCAGTCTTTGAGTGATCTCAACATTGATCTACTTTCAAAATACTCCAGAATCATCATCCTTGCTTGAGTTGGAGGTGAGCCGGCATCACTTCTAATTTTTTTGCTGTCTGTGCCTGGCCAGCACAAGAATGAGTAGACCTGAGGAGAGAAGAGAGTCAACTGGTCCCTAGATGATCTCTGAGGAATCTCTAATTTCTTACGTTGTAGGCTTGTGGTGGGGGTGTGGGCAGTGGTCAATGCTGTGTGTTGAACAGTTGTGACACTTGGGACACTACAAAGGTGCCCTGGAATTTAGTTGCTGATCACCACTGATACTGTGTTTTCCTTTTGCAGAAGGAGTTAAGGGGCTAGTTTCACTTGCTCGCATGGAAAAAATCAGATTTAAACTACTATTCTGTCTTTATTTAAAAGTAGAGATTGATAGGAGGTATGGCCCCTAGAGACCTCAAGTTTTCAGTTAGGCAGAAAGTGAAACACTGGCTAGGAAGCTGGGCCACCAATGAGTGTACCATCCTGTTTTCCAGCTTTTTGCCTATATTAGGAATTATCGTGTGTGTGTGTGTGTGTGTGTGTGTGTGTACATTTCATATATAACATATATAATATATATCATATGTAATATGATATTATATTTTATCTTCCCCAAGTGGGGAAGATAAAATAAGGTCTTGTGTAAAACTAACAAGGGTTTGGGATGGAGTGAAATTTGGAAGCGTTGATGGAATAGCTATCAGCTTCCGGGAGGGTAATTTAGGATCAATCATTTTCTTGGATGAATTGCATCAGGGAGGAGATACCTGGTGATGATCCCTGTAAAAGGAATCTTTTTCTGAGCTGAATTGCTTTTTATCAATGTGAATATCATTAACACCAGCATCAAGAAAAAGTCTAAAAAGGGTATTTTTTAAACATAGATTTAGAAACCTTTATGTATAGCATTGGAGAATTAGATAGTGGTCTTTGTTAGAGCATTAACAGAATGCTATAATTGTTAATGTGTCTGGTTTTGTCACGAGACTGTAAGAAAAATTTGTCTTTTCCCCATGTATGTAAAGTAAGAGGATCAAAGAGGACTTCATAGAGGAAGGGTTTTTGCAGAGTGGGCAGTTGAAGAACGGGGTGAACTGGAGAGATGTAATGAAGACCTGGGCACTGCAGACTGAGGGAAAAACGCGGGGGGAAGCCATGGGCTGGAATATTTGAGTGTCTGTGAGGGAGGGGTAAATACCATTTGAGTGTCTGCCCCGGGAAGAGGAGGCTGTTCAGCTAAGAGTGGGAGGGCTAGGAAGGAGTATAGTAACAAAGTTAACAAATATCTTAGGTGTAGCTTTGATCTTTGCTGGAAGATACATCATGAAGTAATCTTTGGAAGATTCAAATCCAGAAGATACAATTGTATAATTTTCCAGATCCACACACTGACTTTTTTGTAAAGGTGAAATTGACATGTTTACTGCAAGAATGTAAGTAGGTAAGAGCTTATAAGTGAAAAGCAAAGATCCCTTTTCCTGCATAATTTTGTACTTCTTAGAGGTAATTATTATTACCTTTTCTTTTTGCATATAAACTGAGGCATTGTTAATCTGTTTTGTAATTTATGTAATTTTATGTATATAATTATTTTTTGGTATAAATATTAGAAAACCAGATAACATGAATGTAAGAAACTGCCCACTTTCCTCCTGTCTATCCTGTTTATGTACATTTAGGTCAACTTTAGCGAAATAAATGGCTACACAGTATTCCATAGATGGGATCTAATAGAAATTATTTAATTAGTTCCTTATTTCTACACATTGAAGTTATTCTCAGGCTTTTGCTTTTATAAGCAGCAATGCTTCAGTAAACATCTTTGTATCTTTTGAAAAAGGATTTTTTTCTTTTATTTTAGAGAGAGTGATGGTGCACATGGCAGGGTGGGGGGCAGAGGGAGAGTGAGAGAGTGTCTTAAACTGACTCTGTGCTGAGCCTGTGGCCCACCTGGAGCTTAATCTCAAGACCCTGTGGTCAGGACCTGAGCCAAAACCAAGAGTGGGCCCCTTAACTCTTTGTATCTTTTTAAAATTGAGGTGTAATTGATATATTATATCAATTCCAGGTGTAGAAGATAATGACTCAATATTTGTATACAGAGAAAAATGATTGCCACAATAAGAACTTTCAAGATTTACTCTCTTAACAATTTACAAATAGCCAATACATTCCTACGGACTTTTAGCCACCATGCTGTGCATTACATCCTCACGACTTACTGATTTTATAATTTTATTTCTTAACTGCCACCACCTATTTCATCCATCCTTTCAACCCCCCTACCCTCTGGCAACCACCAGTCTGTATCTCTTCTTTGTTCACTTCGTTACTGTGCAACACACGTATATCCAAATATCTTTTCTGAGAAGTAGAATCACTGAGTCAAAGTATTTGAGCATTGACAATTTTGGAAGGTATTGCCATTTGGTAAATGTTTTATCAGTTTATTCTACCACCACCTGTTATGAGACTATCTGTTTCCTCATTTCCTCTCAAACTCTGAATATTGTCAAGTGTTCAAATCCCTGCCAATGTCATAAGAAAAACTAGTGTCTTGCTGTTTTAGCAAACATTTATTTAATTCAGAATGAGGTTAAGTTTTTTTATATATGTCAAGAGAGCCATGTGCAAAGACTGATATTTTCACTTTTAGTTTTTGACTTCCACTGGCATTTATGACTTATCCTTGTCATTCTGGTCTCACATTCCTTCTTCTCTTGGCCCCTATGCAGAATTCCCTCCACAGAACCCATAACAGTGTCCCTCTCACTAGAACTTATTCTCCTATGGGATGGTGAGTGCCATGCTCTGGCATTCTCTACTCTTTCCTTCTTTTCCCTAAATAACTCATCTTGTCTTGCTAATTTACAGATATGAGAAATTTACAGATCATGTCTTCAAAGAAAACTTATAAAGATTTTCATAGACTTGCCAATGTGGTCATGGATGTGGTAACATTACAGTGCGATATGTCCAAATTATGAAATGTACCATCACTGCATTGTTTCATGTAGTTAGGTAATTTCTGAAAGCCTGTTAATTCAGTCATCTATGAGATATGATTATGAAACAATGCCAGAAAAAATACAACAGAACTACCAATCTAAGTAAGCAAAGGATCCTTATTCTTTGCTTTGCATTGTGGTTATGAAACACATGAAAAAGATATCTGAATTGCTTTGTGACAATGGTCTCCAAGAGCACACATGAGCCTTGGTCTACTTTTCTGACAATGACTGAATCGCCCAAGATGAAGTTCCGTGCCTTTTTCCTACAACAGTTTCTCTTTACTCTCCTCTTTCAGGTGGCATGAAAGGTGTCACTGCTGACAGAGACCATGGATGAAGGCAACCACTCAGTAGTGTTGGAGTTTGTGTTCCTGGGACTCTCCACCTCACCGGAGATCCAGCTCCTTCTCTTCTTCTTTTCCTGTGTGTTCTATGTGGCCAGCCTGATGGGAAACCTCCTCATTGTGCTAACTGTGACCTCTGACCCTCGTTTACAGTCCCCCATGTACTTCCTGCTGGCCAACCTTTCCATCATTGACTTGATATTTTGCTCTTCCACAGCTCCCAAGATGATTTATGATCTTTTAAGAGAGTGCAAAACCATCTCTTTTAGGGGCTGTGTAGTTCAGATCTTCTTCATCCATGCAGTTGGGGGCAGTGAGATGGTGCTGCTCATCGCCATGGCCTTTGACAGATATGTTGCCATATGTAAGCCTCTCCACTACCTGACCATCATGACCCCTCGGAGGTGCATTTTATTTCTGGTGGCATCCTGGATCATTGGCCTTATTCATTCAGTGACTCAACTGGCTTTTGTTGTGGACTTGCCTTTCTGTGGGCCTAATGAATTAGACAGCTTTTTTTGTGACCTTCCTCGGTTTATCAAACTTGCTTGCACAGAGACAAACACATTGGGATTCATGGTTACTGCCAATAGTGGTTTTATTTCTGTGGCCTCCTTTTTAATTCTAATAATCTCTTACACCTTTATTTTGGTGACTGTTCAGAAAAAATCTTTGGGGAGTATGTCCAAGGCCCTCTCCACTCTGGCAGCTCATGTCACTGTTGTTGTTTTGTTCTTTGGGCCATTAATTTTCTTCTATGTGTGGCCATTTCCCACATCACATCTGGATAAGTTCCTTGCCATCTTTGATGCAGTTCTTACTCCCTTTCTGAATCCGGTCATCTACACTTTTAGGAATAAGGAGATGAAGGTGGCAATGAGGAGACTATGTTCTCAGTTTGTGAATTAGAGTAAAGTCTTTTAAACATGTGGAAGATTGCATGGTGATGTCGTTCTCTGGACTCTGCTTTTGTAAGAGATTTACAGGTCATGGTTTTCTTGCATTTGTTTATGAGAGCGAGCGAGTGAGCGAGAGAGAGAGAACACAAGCAGGGGGAGGGACAGAAGGAGAGGCAGAAGCAGACTCCATACTGAGGCAGGAGCCAGAAGCAGGGCTGGATTCAGAACCCCAAGATCATGACCTGAGCTGAAGTCACACACTTAACTGACTGAGCCACCCAGGCACCATGGTCATGGTTTTCTTATCTCACCAGTGGTCTTACCTTGATGTGGTGCCAAACAGAATTAGTATAAACATGAAACAATCCCCTTTGAAAGGCAATATGTGGCTCATGTTCATTTTCTATTTTCCCCATGTCAGTAGACTCTCTTACTTTAAAGATAAATATTAATTTTTCCTTCATCTGATTTGTCTTACTATATAGCTGATTTGTTTTCTATGTTTGTAGCTCATTATCTGTTAGCTTCCCTCATTGTTCCATTGCTAATTTGGCTTCTCTGGGGTCCAGTAAGGAGACAAATTAACCATACCAGTTAATTTGAAAGGAAAAATTTAGTGTAAAGAATGGTTAGTTAAGTAAATCTTTTAACTAGTTTTTGAAAGTGGATGAATGGTGAGGTATCACAGACATAGCATTTGTAGGAAGCAGCTCTCAGTCCTTGGGATGGAAAACGAAGGGAAGAAGTTAGAATTACTAAAGCTTAAAAATAAAAAGCTATTAAAATCTTGGAAGAAGGACCTGTGGAGTTGAAAATCACATATCTGAGGAAGGGCTGCTGCTTGGTTGGTGCTAGGGTCTCTGAGTTTAGAGAAGGGCGGGGACACCACCCCTGAGGCAAGGATACTTCTGGTAACACAGGTGTTTCTGAGAAGATGAGCTCTTCTAAGGTTGGGACACAGCTGTTGCCTGGGAAAGAAACCAAGGTTGTTGAGGTGAACAGTGTGGTTGGGTGATGCTCACAGGCATGGTGAGCAGAAAGGAAGCCCACAGGCAGCAAACAGGAAGGAGCAAGGAAGTCCCTCCTCCCTCTTCCACCTTGTAGTCTCCCTTTAGTGACCCTAAATGACAGAGTTGGCCAAAAAGAAATGGGTTTGTAGAGCCTTAGCTTCTGCATCCTGGCAGAGTATGAAGGATAGCTTAGATCTGAAAGATAATAGTTCATAGAGCAAACACAGTTACTTAGAAAATTATTAAAATTCAATTAGGGAGGTTCTCATGGGTTTTTACATTTAAGGTAAATCATCTCATAAAGTTTCCCTATTTTAAAAAGTTTCAGGTACTGGAAAATTAGTTAATTAGTTCAACTTCCTAAAGAGACTATATGGAAGATTTAAAGCTAGAGTCCAGGTTGCCAGGCTCCTGGTCCTTTGCTGCCTTCCGTCACTTTAGATCTTGTTTCCTCGGTGGCTAAGTTTCATGTCTCTATTGAGCTGTTAAGCTGTCACTGATGGGTACCGCTGCATTATTCACCTTGTCTTTTGGATATATGTCAAATAGCATAGCTTCAACACATGTTCGTGAATGATTTTCACTTAATAAATCTATTTGGCCCTATGTTTACATTTCTTTTCTGATTTCTTGTTTTGTTTAAAGAGCTTTCATTTTGGACAGTTTCAGGGCTACCAAGAAGTTGCAAAGGTGTTCCATGGAGTCCCTATATAGCACTTGCCAGCTTCAGTTTCAACTGTTTCTTCTAATGTTATCATCTTACATCTTACATTTCTGTGGTCCATATACTGAGAGATCAACACTGGTACATTCCTGTTAACTCAGTTCTAGACTGTATTCAGATTTCACCAGTGTTTCCTTTAATGTCATTTTCTTTTCGAGAGTTCAGTGTAGGAAAGCACACAGCATTTTGTTATGATTCCTTTACATAGTCTGGTTTGAGGGTGTTTCAGTCTGACCTTATTTACAATGGCTATGACAGCTTTTGGGTGTATTGGTCAGGCATTTTATAAATGTCCCTTAATTTGGCTTTGTCTGAAAATGTCCCTCAGAATTAGACTGGGATTTTTGTTTTTTTTTGTAAAGAATACTATAAAGATGAAGTGGCTTTTTAATTTAATCGTACCAGGGGTATATAATACATACATGCCACCCCTATGATGTTAAACGTGCTCAATTCATTTATTAGGTGACCTTAATGAAAGAGAAGTGACTCACAACATGTTACTTCTGCAGCTATTTTTTACTTAGAAATTTTTAGTTTTTCTCTTTCAGTTTCCTACTTCCTACTTTCCTACTTATATACAGAGAAATTTGATATTTATCAGGCTGTTCCAAGTAATTTGTATTAATTTCTCAGAAAGTGAATATGATTAAATTATTTAAGGTTGCTTTTATTATTCATCATAGGATTTAAAGTGGCAGAGATAATAATCAAGAGATTATTTGAAAAAATCGAAAGAGAAATAATCGACACTTTTTTTTTTTTTTAAAGATTTTATTTATTTCACAGAGAGAGATCACAAGTAGGCAGAGAGGCAGGCAGAGAGAAAGAGGGGGAAGCAGGCTCCCTGCCGCGTAGAGAGCCCGATGTGGGGCTGGATCCCAGAACCATGGGATCATGACCTGAGCTGAAGGCAGAGGCTTTAACCCACTGAGCCCCCCAGGTTCCCCATAATCGACACTTCTTATTTATTTATTTGTCAGAGAGAGAGAGAGAAAGAGGGAGAGAGAGCGAGAGCACAGGCAGACAGAGTGGTAGGCAGAGGCAGAGGGAGAAGAAGTCTCTCTGCTGAGCAAGGAGCCTGATGTGGGACTCGATCCCAGGATGCTGGGATCATGACCTGAGCCGAAGGCAGCTGCTTAACCACCCAGGCATCCCATAATTGACACTGCTTAAAGAGAAGTGTCATTCCTCCCTGCTATGACTCATTTAGAACACTGTCCTTTGTTGCTATGATCACAATGAATATATTTTTAGGAGACAATTTAGTCTTGATTAGTTGGTCACTATCCCTTGGTTCAAGTAATTAGCTATATTTTCCATTTTTAGAAATATTTTATATACCTCTGTGCATGTGAGATAATAGTCTGGGAATAGTTACAAGGGACGGATGGAATGACGTTGACAAGAGGATGAAGGTATTGAACTAGATAAACTTCAGTGATAAGAAAAAACCCCGGTAATGGTTTGTTGTTTGTCTATTTCAATTATGTTTTGGCTCAGAGTCAGAAAGAAACAGGTGGTGCTGGGGAGATGACAAGTAGAGTAGGAGAATAAATACAAATGGTTGTCAACACAAAGGACTGAATTAACCTTAAGTAGGTATAAGTGATAAATGAAATAAAAAAAATAAAACCCCAATTTCATAGAATCATGATGGAGAAAGAATAATTAAAAACCTGCTTAGAAGAAAAATATCTAGGGAACTAAATCACTCTAAACTAAACTAATGTAGTGTAGGTTAAAATTAAGTGTTGGAAGGATGGAGAAAAAGTAGGGAACTAAATATGTAAGGTTTCACAACCTGTAATCAAGCCTCCTGCTTTTGTTTGCATTCTTTAAATATTTGTTAGAATTTTTCTAGGTCACTGCAGTAAGATGTTTGGTGGTGAAATGGGGGTGGTTAGGCAGAGTGCCAAGGATGAAGGGATAGAAGATGATCCTATGAAGGAAGACTAAAGGAATTGAGGTGGTTAAAACTGGAGGGCACAGATGAGTGATCTTTATTTGCTTTTACCAGGTTCAAGCATATAAAATATTTATCTGAAGGAATTGCTGACAATGTCTTTATGTTCACAGAGAAAGAATCAAGTGGCCATCAGCTTACTTGAAAGGATGAGAGATTTTCTTTTTGTAAGGATGAAACTTTGGTTTATTACATTTATAAATAGTGGGATGGTAAGGAAGAAAATGAATTTTCAAACCATGTAAACTGTAGAGAAACTGACATATCCAGGATGGAGAAACTAAGGAAAGGAACTGTGTCAGAACATAATTTTAGATCTCTTCCAACTGAATGATATTATTAATTGGGGATAATGAGCCGTTTTCACTCTTTTTCCCCCCAGAATATTTTAAAATGTAAAATTCCCATGAATCTATTCTTAGGGGTTCCCAAATTCTGATTCCATATAAATCAATATATTTATTTATTTGTTTAAGATTTTAATTTACTTATTTGAGAGAGGGACAGAAATGGAGAATATGAGGGAGGGGGAAGGGCAGAAGGAGAAGAAAGAAAACAGGCTCTCTGCTGAGCAGGTATCCTGATGGATATGGGGCTCCATCCCAGGACTCTAGGATCCTGACCTGAGCCAAAGCTTAACCAATTGAGCCACCCAGGTGCCCTAAATCAAGACATTTAAATGAGGATTTTATAAGGCGGGCACTTCATGGAATGAGTACTGGGTGTTAAATGCAACTGATGAATCACTAAATTCTATCCCTGAAACCAATAATACACTATATGTTAACTTCATTTAAATTTTAAGAAGTTTAAAAATAAACAATGATTCCATTAAATGCTGCAGAATCTGGATTTTCTGCATGCCATGATCACTTACATAGTCTAAATAAAGAATGGCTGTAATTGTGTTATAATTCTTGAGTGTAATAGCTAGACCAGAATTAGAGAACTCAAGAGTGGAATATCTTCTAATGGCAATGGCCTTAAAGGAGCAGCGCTGTTTTCCATGGAAGTCTGCAAGGTCTCAAGTTGATTGGGCACCCAGAACATACTGTCTCCTTCTAGAAGCTGTTGAGACTGTATCTCAGAGGCACTGGAGAGGCACTTGAGAAATTTGAATAGTTGAAGATAGGAGCTGGGTAAGTTTCCCTTTTATTAGTTGTAGTATTTTGTGTGGTTTTTTTGTTGTTGGTTTTTTTGTTTGTTTGTTTGTTTGTTTTGTTTTTTTGTTTTTGTTCTTTTCGGGATGTAAAGTAGGTACCTTTTGTCTTTGGCCCATTTATCCTTCTGTTCTCAGATTTTGCTCTCATTCCTGGAGTCTGGCTCTCTCCTCCTCAGCTCATCTCTTCTTGCCCTGTCTTCTGCAGCAACCAACTCAAGCTCATCCTTCTTGGGTAATGAGTCAGGTTTAAAATGAATCAGTTATTTCTTCATTGTATAAATAATCATTTCTTCCACACATAAGATCTCAGTGAAGGAGAGCCATCTGGTAACTTATTTGTTTGTCTATAATAGCTTAATGTGGCACCTTTCCCTTAAGCAATGTAAGTAAAACTAGGGGATGCAGTATGTTAGTTAACAAGAAAGCAACTCTAATGCTATTAGGAACAATTCTGAGATGACTTTTGAGATTGCATTATCTGAATAAGCTTCCAGTCTGCCATTTCTACTGTTCATCACAATTTTTCCCCTAACTGATCATCTTGGACTCCTGTTGCCTTCAAAAACCCAATGTCCTGCTGTCTTCCTTCTTGTCATCTTTTTATCAATTTCCCTTCTGATTTTAAAAATGTATTTTTCTTTTACTCCAAAATTGTCCTTTTTGCCTTCTGGCTAGACTGTTTGTATGGAAGCTTTACACAGAAATAAAAAAATAAAAAAATAAATACATGGCTCAATAAATCATTTTCTGATTTTGTTAACCTTATTTCTTACAAACTTATTAACAGTTTTCTCAGTATTTCTTTTATCATCTTACTTCTTTTTTAATTTTTTTAGAGAGAAAGAGAGAGAGTGTGTGAGCAAGTGAGATGGGTGAAGGAACAGAGGGAAAGGGAGAGGGAGAATCTTAAGCAGGCTCCACACACTCAGTGTGGAGTCTGACCTGCGACTCCATCTCATGATCCTGAGACCATGACCTGTGCTGAAATTAAGGGTTGGATGTTTAACTGACTGAGCCACCCAGAGGTGGTGGCTTGTTTTTTGTTTTGTTTTTGTTTTTGCTCTTCACATTTCAATTTGGAGGAAACGCCACTTATATTTTTAGGTCACAGTATATTCTCACTGTTATTCCCACTTCATGGAGACCTTGGAAGAGTTTTGGATAACACACTATTCCCTTTAGTGATAAGAAAGAATGCTTTTTGCCCATTTTCTGCCCATTCTTAGAGAAATTTTTGATTAGTTAGTTCATATTTCATGATATGGAGGTTTGGTTTTAAGTCATAAAATGGCTTACACAACTTTTACTTAAAATTGTCCTGATAACTGCTATGTAAATATTTGTTGAATGAATGAATGAATTAGCCAAGAAATCCATCCAGTAGCATTTCTGAGCTGGTTTCCAGTGAGAAAAAACAATTATGGTACCCAATTCTGCCCCAAGAGTCTTGTACCATATTTGGGGAGATAAAAATCCATGCATATTTATCAGAAAGCCATTAAAAATTACTGTGATAGAAACCATAGATGTAAAAATTCAGATAAAAAAGTCAGTCAGAATACTAAGAGGAGACTCTGTGAATGTGGAAATTGAACTAGAAAGCAGCAGAGTATTTGTGACTCCTCAGTATTTGATAAATTACAGCATTTCTTCAAGTGTTCTTATCCTTTCTAGGGAAGGAAATTTGTATGAAACAGACCAGAATTGCATTTTCTGTCATGAATATGGACTTCACAAAGGCAGGAATGCTTGTCCATGTTGTATTCTCATTGCCCAGATTGATGCTTGGCATTCTGGGCACTCAAAAATATTTACTGACTTAATGAACAAAAGTCATTAAAAAATCATTTGAAGAAGCACTCAGGACTAAATTGTATACCTAGTTGTCCAAGAACATATTGGTTGGCTGATTATCTTGGGATAATCCCAAGATTGGTTCCTCACCATTAGTGGATATTAGTTGGCTAGACTTGGTCCTGGATATAATAGGAGTCAGTGTCTAAGGTGTAGTTTCTGGGAGAAGGTCCCAATGCACTACCAGTTCTTCCTCCTTCAATATCTCTTCCATCTTCGTGACAGGCTCTCTGAAATTTCCTCTGTCAGATTCATTGCTTAGTGATATGGTTTTCTTTTCCCCTTAAAACATTTGTTCACTTGTGAGAAGTTGTGGTGTCACAAAATATTGGCCCCAAAATATCCATGTCTTAATCCCCGAGCCTGTGAATATATTACTTTACATGGCACAAGGGACTTTGTCAATGTGATTAAGAACTTTGAGATGGCCAAATTATCCTGGATTATCTGGATATTGTAGGCCTGTGAATCCCACCTTACAAGTGGGAGGCAGGGTGGTTACAGTCAGAGAAGATATGTGGTGATAGTTGGCAGAATTTGCAATGATGTACTTTAAAGAGGGAGGAAGGGGTCATGAAGCAAAGAATTCAGGCAAACTTGGAAGAGGAAGATACTGGATCCTCTCCTTGGTCCTCTAGAAGGGAGGCAAGTCTCCTGACATCTCAATTCTAGCTTAGAAGACCCATTTTGGCCTTCTCATCTTCAGAACTGTGAGATCACACATTTGTGTTTTGGTAAGCCAAAAAGTAATTTGTTACCGCAGAAACAGAGAATGAATACATATAGAACTAATACAAATTTCTATTTCAGGCAAAGAACATTCAGTGGGAGCCATGGGTTCTTGATACTCTGTAAACCCTCCCACTAACTGACTTTGGGATAATGAGAGGTCACCTTGTATACTTCTTTCTATATAAATTATTTCATTGGTTTAACATGGAGTTATGGAGTTGTACTAAATCAGAAACAGCCACTGAGCAGTGGACTTCTGATGATTTATTCATGGCAAGTTTTTTTTTTTTTTAATTCTTAAAAAACTGTAATTGTGTCCTAGCTACCCCTGCTGCAATTCAGCTAATGTCCCTTAGTTCTTTTTTGTGCCCATTATCCCTCTAACTAATTGTGACCCTGTCTCAATTGCAGACACAGATACTGTCTGGCTATTTTCACCAGTTTTCTTTTCCCTTTATTCTTTTAACCATTCAAAGTGCATTTTGAAAAGGAAAAAAGACTGTTAATGTGGCAGAGTTCTTATCTTTGGGGATTCAATGACTATCTTTATCCGTCTACTAGTGGAGATTATTTGCCTCAGGTCAATTCATGTGTTATATTAGAAATTGTGAATTTTTTGGGAAGTACGTATAATTAAAAGATAAAACTTTTTTTCCATTTGAAAAGTATATAAAAGTCTTTCTATTTGCCATTTTAAATTAACAGTTGAGACTCCATATTTCATTTGGTGATAGAGTTCTCTTGTGAAATAATTATGTTGGGTAGCTAAACAATTGCATGATGAGGCTTGGGATCCTATGATAATTCCTGACTGGTACCACAAAATACATGATTAATGTGAACTTTGGTGGATTAAGATAAACTCTCTTAACTGCAGGAGTCATTCTTCAGTCCCTTTAATTTCTTCCTTCATTCAGTCAGTGTGAAGCACTCATTAAATAACTCATTGTGTTAGTCACAACTGGTGATTGTGATGGAGGTAGGGTATACTCATATGAACTTAGATGATTCCTGTACCCAAGAAACTATCCATTAATTTGAGAAATGGAAACTTATATAATCAGGAGAGGCAGAATGAAATCAACACTAACAGTGCAGAGAGAGTAGAGAGATTGAAGCATATCTGGAAGATTTCACAGGGGAGGGAGGATTTGAACTGGGACACTGAAAATGGGACAGTAGAGAATAGAATGAGAAATTTTGAAAGCTGAAAGAAAGAAGATGTGTAAAGTCTAAGTAAGCAAGAGGATTAATGGGACAGAGACTTTGAAAGCTATGTGCCGTGTATGAATTGTTAGGTGGTTCATATAAGTGGCTGAAATCCTATCCATTCATAAGAAATCATAGTCAAAAGTATTTGAAGTTGACATTGTATGTTATTGAAGTAGAATGCAGGGGAGGAGGAAATATGAAATAGCCATGTGATAGTGAAGAAAACAGAAGGGAAACAGGTCCAGAGATGAAATTCACTTAGTTGTAGCAGTTTTGAATCCATGCTGGTATTGGGAGCCAGCTAGCTCCTATAAGTAGAAGTCCAATGTACATGTAATGAAGATTATTTGGCTATGAAGTTGTTAATATGACTGTTTTCATGGGCTGAGACTTCCTTTTGTGAACACTAATACTTGCCTAGGCAATTGTTTTCCATTTTCTGTCTTCCTTTAGGGAAACATGAAAACTGATCCTGTTGTTTGAGGCAATGGACAGAATGAACCAGTCGATAGTATCAGAGTTTGTGTTCCTTGGACTCACGAATTCATGGGAGATCCAACTTCTCCTTTTTGTTTTCTCCTTTTTATTCTACTTGGCAAGCATGATGGGAAACCTTGTCATTGTGTTCACTGTAACCTTGGATGCTCATCTGCATTCCCCTATGTATTTCCTCCTGGCTAACCTCTCTGTCATTGATATGTTGTTTTGCTCAATCACATCCCCTAAAATGATTTGTGATATTTTTAAGAAGCACAAAGCCATCTCTTTTTGTGGATGTATTATGCAGATCTTCTTTAGCCATGCAGTTGGGGGCACAGAGATGGTGCTGCTTATAGCCATGGCCTTTGACAGATATGTGGCCATATGTAAGCCTCTGCACTACTTGAGCATCATGAGCCCAAAGATGTGTCTATTCTTTTTAGTAACTTCTTGGGTCATTGGCCTCATCCATTCATTGGTTCAATTAGTTTTTGTGGTAGATTTGCCTTTTTGTGGCCCTAATGTATTGGATAGTTTTTATTGTGACCTTCCCCGGCTCCTCAGGCTTGCCTGCACAAACACTCAAGAATTGGAGTTCATGGTTACTGTCAATAGTGGGCTCATTTCTGTGGGGTCTTTTATCCTGCTGGTCTTTTCATATGTCTTCATTTTGTTTACTGTTTGGAAACACTCCTCTGGTGGTTCATCCAAGGCTGTCTCCACACTGTCGGCTCATATCACTGTGGTGGTTTTGTTCTTTGGGCCATTGATGTTTTTCTACACATGGCCTTCTCCCACATCAAACCTGGATAAATATCTTGCTATTTTTGATGCAGTTATCACTCCTTTTCTGAATCCAGTCATCTACACATTCAGGAACAGAGAGATGAAAGTGGCAATGAGGAGACTGTGTGGTCGTCTTGTGCGTTACAGGAAGATTTCATGAACAGATGGTTATGAAGATGTGAAATCACGGATTTCCCTCATGCTGGTTGTAGAAAAGACATTATGCAATTTCAGAAAAATCCATTACACTTAGGACATCTTATATGTCTAGAGATCTACTATCTATGATATTATGGTATCTATTTCACCATTAAGTTAGAAGTCATGCTTTTCTTTGATACTCTGTATGTCAAAGTTCTAAAAAGTGAATAATATATGTTTTGAAACCTACAGGGTTAGGAGAATGCCATAATGTAAATAATAAAGTTTGATGTTTTTCCTAAACATATTGTTCTATTGATAGACAAATTATGCATTTATATTATCCTCCATCTGCTTGCTTGAGTTTATACCTTGATTTTTATTCTCTTTGTTGCTAGATTGTTTTCTCTATGTGGCAGTGTAAGAAATTTTTAATCCTATGTGAGAATTATAGATTTTAAAGCTAGATTGTATTACCAACCTCATTGTCTATTTTAAAAAAGATTTTATTTATTTATTTGACACAGAGAGAGAGAGAGAGAGAGAGAGCACAAGTATGTGGAGAGGCAGGCAGAGAGAGGGGGGGGAAGCAGGCTCCCTGCTGAGCGGAGAGCCCAGTTCAGGGCTCGATCCCACGACTCTGAGATCATGACCTGAGCTGAAGGCAGAGGGTTAACTCACTGAGCCACCCAGGTGCCCCAACATCATTGCCTTTAATCCCTTCGGTTGCACTAGCTATAACCCAGGAGATGAGGGGTGATAGCATTTAGCACAATGTTAGAACAGAATTTATCAGAGAGCCAGGCACTGGAAGCCTTGACCCAGTTTGCATGTCAGTGTCCATTCACTTTCAAATCAGTTTTGCATTTTGAATTTCTGAACATAGTCTACTCTGTCAGCTTTTTCCTATAGGTCTCTCTAATGTAAGAGTTTACAGCACTTATGTGTATTGCTTTTTTCTTATAAATTTCTCAGTGAGCACTGAGCACTTCCTTATCATTTCTAAATCTTTTCTTACTTTCTACCACGACCATATGTTTCTTGTTCAGGTCCTACTAAAGCTGAATCTTAAACTATTGCATTAGTTATGAAAAACATGTTTAGAATTCATTAAGCAGGATTCTTTTGTCTATAGAGTTAACCAGAGATTTTTGATTAAGTTCTATTTTGTAGGCCTGAAGTCCCCCCAGATACTTACAACTAATCATGGTATTTCTTTTGTGGGAAAGAAGTCATTGATTAACTTTTACTCTGCTTAAGGAAGTGACACTAAGATCATTGTACCTCTCCCAGAAAGAGAAATTAAAATATTTCAGAAAAATGAAATATTTATAGAATATCCATGAAGGGTTTCCCCCCATACATTGAGCAGCTTGTTATTTAACAAAATTACTAGACAATGGAATGGGATGCACACACCAATTGAAGTTTCCTTCATGAGGCAATGAAATTATGATTGTCTGTCATCATTTGTGTTCTAGGGGAGGAATAAGTGAGGTGACTCAAATGGTGATTGTTACAAAACTAGGTATTGTTCTCAGGGCTTTACCTTGAATCTTATGGAGTAGATACTCTCACTATCCCCATTTTTACACAGGAGGGCTCTGAGGCATGAAGATTTTAAACATTATCAAGTTGCATTAAATAATCACACTGTACACAAAGCCTTGTGGTTTTGACGCAGGATCTGTAATCTTAACTCTTGCACTATAATTCATCTCTGGTAATAAAAGATAACCGAATAACTCCTTTACTTGGAAACAATCCCTTCTTGTGGGCTTCCTCTGGAGACTTCCTTACCACCAAAACCCAGTATTTATAGGGTTAGTAAATTCACAAATATTTTTTGTGTATGTAAAACCAATGGGGCATTTTGTACAAGGCACTCACTACTATCAGGGAGTTGAAATGCCAGATTTCCCTTGATATATTGTAGAGGAAGGAACCTAAAGGCTCAAGAAGATATCTGAATGGATCTATTATGTGTAACCTACTTAGATAACCCCTAGCTGTACCTTTCTGGGAGGGGCTGGGGGGCATGCCATCGCCAAGATTGCTTTAACAAAAATGCCAGTAGGAAGGGCTGTGTGATATCTCAACAAGTATACATGACAATGATCCTCTCAGTACTTTCTCCAAAGGTACACTTGACCATGTACTTGCATAATCATACACTAGGAATAAAGGAATATCGCAACAGTTTGAGGACTGTTGGACACAGAATCTGAGTTGAAATGGATACTCAAATCCCTAAAAGGTTATTATGGTCCTTTATTTGAAGGGTGGCCAGTGGGAATTAACTATATACAGTGTCCAAATCTAGATCTGGTGCATAGTGGGTCCACCAAATGACACCCCTGCCACCCTGTGATCATTATGCCATTTCCTGGATGTATAATTTGAATGGACACACTTGGTTGTTGGTACAACTCCCATTCTGTTTCCTTGCCCTGTGGGTTTCAGGTATTGTAGAGGAGAAGCTACTGAGCCTGTCACATCCATACACTCAGACAGTATTTTTTTTTTTTTAAAGGGACATTATATTCTGCAGGGATGGGGTGGCAATAAGATACCCAAACAGTATAGGAATGGTGATCGCCATCCTCTATTTAATTCACCACTCTGGCCCCTACAAAAGTCAGGCAGATCTTAGAAAATGATAATGGACTACTATAAACTCAACCCAGTAGTAGCCTCAATTGCAGTTGATATACTAAAGGTGGTTTTGTTGCTAGAGCAGAATTTTTATTTTTTAAAGATTTTATTTATTTATTTGAAAGAGGGAGAGAACACAAGCAGGGGAAGCGGCAGAGGCAGAGGGAGATACAGACTTCCCACTGAGAAGGGAGCCCAATAAGGGACTCCATCCCAAGACCCTGGGATCATGATCTGAGCAGAAGGCAGACATTTAAGTGACTGAGCTACCCAGGCACTGTAGAGCAGATTAATACAGCCTTGGGTGTATGATATATGGTCATTGATCTGATAAATTTTCTTTTCCATCTCTCTCAGAAAGTAGAGTTAGAAACAATTCATATGGAAATGCCATCAGTATATATTTATTGTTCTACCCTTTGTCATAGTCTGAAGAGAAATGGATCATCTGGATGGTTTATATATATTTAAGACTGTCTACTATATTAAAGACACTATGCTGTCAAACCAGATAAGGAAGAAATAGCAAGGATATTCATGCTTAGGTTGTACATATAAGTTGTCAAGGAGTGAATAAATTGCATAAAGAATAGGGTAATTTTCATGTCATTAAAATTTTAGGAATTCAGTGATATGGATCAAAGACTTAACTGTTGGAGAAAACACAAGCAAAGACCTTGACTTTGGTCTTGGGAATGATTTTTGGGATAAGACACCCAAATACACAGGCAACAAAAGCTAAAATCAATAACTGGGAAGGTATCAATATGAAGAGATTCCATGCAAAAGAAAAAGAATCAATAAACTGAAAAGGCAACTTACACAAAGGGAAAAATACTTGTAAATTCTATACCTGATAAGGGGTTATTATGCAAAATAATGACAAAGTCATAGAACTCATAGCAAAAAGCAATTAATCTAATTAAAAAAGGATAAAAGACCTGAATACACATTTTTTCTTTTTTTAAATTAATTTATTTTTTTCAGCGTAACAGTATTCATTGTTTTTGCACCACACCCAGTGCTCCATGCAATCCGTGCCCTCTCTAATACCCACCACCTGGTTCCCCCAATATCCCACCCCATGCCCCTTCAAAACCCTCAGATTGTTTTTCAGAGTCCATAGTCTCTCATGGTTCACCTCCCCTTCCAATTTCCCTCAACTCCCTTCTCCTCTCCATCTCCCCTTGTCCTCCATGCTATTTGTTATGCTCCACAAATAAGAGAAACCATAGGATAATTGACTCTCTCTGCTTGACTTATTTCACTCAGCATAATCTCTTCGAGTTCCGTCCATGTTGCTACAAAAGTTGGGTATTCATCCTTTCTGATGGAGGCATAATCATAGTGTATATGGACCACGTATTCCATATCCATTTGTCCGTTGAAGGGCATCTTGGTTCTTTCCACAGTTTGGCGACCGTGGCCATTGCTGCTATAAACATCGGGGTACAGATGGCCCTTCTTTTAACTACATCTGTATCTTTGGGGTAAATACCCAGTAGTGCAATTGCAGGGTCATAGGGAGGCTCTATTTTTAATTTCTTGAGGAATCTCCACACTGTTCTCCAAAGTGGCTGCACCAACTTGAATTCCCACCAACAGTGTAAGAGGGTTCCCCTATCTCCACAGCCTCTCCAACACATGTTGTTTCCTGTCTTGCTAATTTTGGCCATTCTAACTGGTGTAACGTGGTATCTCAATGTGGTTTTAATTTGAATCTCCCTGATGGCTAGCGATGATGAACATTTTTTCATGTGTCTGAAAGCCTTTTGTATGTCTTCATTGGAGAAGTGTCTGTTCATATCTTCTTCCCATTTTTTGATATGATTGTCTTTTTGTGTGTGTTGATTTTGAGGAGTTTATTATAGATCCTGGATATCAACCTTTTGTCTGTACTGTCATTTGCAAATATTGTCTCCCATTCCGTGGGTTGCCTGTTTGTTTTCTTGACTGTTTCCTTTGCTGTGCAGAAGCTTTTGATCTTGATGAAGTCCCAAAAGTTCATTTTCGCTTTTATTTCCTTTGCCTTTGGAGACATATCTTGAAAGAAGTTGCTGTGGCTGATATCAAAGAGGTTAGTGCCCATGTTCTCCTCTAGGGTTCCGATGGATTCCTGTTTCACGTTGAGGTCTTTTATCCAGTTTGAGTTTATCTTTGTGTACAGTGTAAGAGAATGGTTGAGTTTCATTCTTCTACGTATAGCTGCCCAGTTTTTTGAAGAGACTGTATTTTTTCCACTGTGTATTTTTTCCTGTTTTGTCAAAGATTATTTGCCCATAGAGTTGAGGGTCCATATCTGGGCTCTCTACTCTGTTCCACTGGTCTATTTGTCTGTTTTTATGCCAGTACCATGCTGTCTTGGTGATCACAGCTTTGTAGTAAAGCTTGAAATCAGGTAATGTGATGCTGCCAGTTTTATTTTTGTTTTTCAGCATTTCCTTAGCAATTTGGGGTCTCTTCTGGTTCCATACAAATTTTAGGATTATTTGCTCTAGCTCTTTGAAGAATACCGGTGGAATTTTGATCAGAATGGCATTAAAGTATAGATTGCTCTAGGCAGTATAGACATTTTAACAATGTTTATTCTTCTGATTTAAGAACATGGAATGGTTTGTCTCCCTCCCAATCCCATCTTGTTTCATTTATTCTTCTACCCACTTAAGCCTCCATGTTGCATCACCACTTCCTCATATCAGGGAGATCATATGATAGTTGTCTTTCTCTGCTTGACTTATTTCGACCATAAGTGACTCTTAATCTCACAAAACAAACTGAGGGTTGCCGGGGGGAGGGGGTTTGGGAGAAGGGGGTGGGATTATGGACATTGGGGAGGGTATGTGATTTGGTGAGTGCTGTGAAGTGTGTAAACCTGGTGATTCACAGACCTGTACCCCTGGGGATAAAAATATATGTTTATAAAAATAAAAAATTTAAAAAATAAATAAAAAAAAAAAAAAAAAAAAAGAACATGGAATGGTCTTCCATCTTTTTGTGTCTTCTTCAATTTCTTTCATGAGTGTTCTGTAGTTCCTCGAGTACAGATCCTTTACCTCTTTGGTTAGGTTTATTCCCAGGTATCATGGTTCTTGGTGCTATAGTAAATGGAATCGATTTTCTAATTTCCCTTTCTGTATTTTCATTGTTAGTGTATAAGAAAGCCACTGATTTCTGTACATTGACTTTATATCCTGCCACGTTGCTGAATTGCTGTATAAGATCTAGTAGTTTGGGGGTGGAATATTTTGGGTTTTCCATATAAAGAATCATGTCATCTGCGAAGAGAGAGAGTTTGACTTCTTCATTGCCAATTTAGATACCTTTTATTTCTCTTTGTTCTCTGATTGCTGTTGCTAGGACTTTTAATACTATGTTGAACAAGAGTGGTGAGAGTGGGCATCCTTGTCTTGTTCCTGATCTCAACGGAAAGGCTGCAAGCTTTTTCCCATTGAGGATGATATTTGCTGTGGGTCGTTCATAGATAGATTTGATGAAGTTCAGGAATGTTCCCTCTATCCCTATACTTTGAAGCATTTTAATCAGGAACGGATGCTGGATTTTGTCAAATGCTTTTTCTGCATCAATTGAGAGGACCATGTGGTTCTTCTCTCATCTCTTATTGATTTGTTCTATCACATTGATTGATTTGTGAATGTTGAACCATCCTTGTAGCCCAGGGATGAATCCCACTTGGTCATGGTGGATAATCTTTGTAATGTGCTGTTGGATCCTATTTGCTAGGATCTTGTTGAGAATCTTAGCATCCATATTCATCAGTGATATTGGTCTGAGGTCATGATCTCAGGGTCCTGGGATCGAGCCCCACCTCAGGCTCTCTGCTCAGCAGGAAGCCTGTTTCCCCCTCTCTCTCTGCCTGCCTCTCTGCCTCCTTGTGATCTCTGTCAAATAAACAGATAAAATCTTTAAAAAAAAAGTGCTTTATGTGTAATTTCCATTTCCTCATAGAGGATATTAAAAAGACTTGTATTCAAAAGTCTAGAGATAATAAAATTACATCTTTCTTTAAAAAAAAAAAGGGTCTTAAGGGTCTTTGCCTGGTTTGGGGATCAGGGTAATGCTGGCTTCATAGAAAGAGTCTGGAAGTTTTCCTTCTGCTTCAATTTTTTGAAATACCTTCAGGAAAATAGGTGTTATTTCTTCTTTGAAAGTTTTGTAGAATTCCCCCAGGGAATCCATCAGGTCCTGGGCTCTTGTTTTTTGGGAGGTTTTTGATCACTGCTTCAGTCTCGTTACTAGATATCGGTCTATTCAGGTTGTCAATTTCTTCCTGGTTCAATTTTGGGAGTTTATAGTTTTCCAGGAATGCATCCATTTCATCTAGGTTGCTTAGCTTATTGGCATATAACTGTTGATAATAACTTCTGATGATTGTTTCTACTTCCTTGGTGTTAGTTGTGATCTCTCCCTTTTCATTCCTAATTTTATTAATTTGGGCTTTCTCTCTTTTCTTTTGGATTAGTGTGGCCAATGGTTTATTGATCTTATTGATTCTCTCAAAAAACCAGCTTCTAGTTTTATTGATACGTTCTACTGTATCTCTGGTTTCTACCTCATTGATCTCAGCTCTAATCTTGATTATTTCCCTTCGTATGTGTGGGGTTGGTTTGATTTGTTGATTCTCCAGTTCTTTAAGGTGTAGAGAGAGCTGGTGTATTCTGGATTCTTCAGTTTTTTTGAGGGAGGCTTGGATGGCTATGTATTTCCCCCTTAGGACCGCCTTTGCTGTATCCCATAGGTTTTGGACCAAAGTGTCTTCATTCTCATTGGTTTCCATGAATTGTTTCAGTTCTTCTTTGATCTCCTGGTTGATCCAAGCATTCTTAAGCAAGGTGGTCTTTAGCTTCCAGGTTTTTGAGTTCCACCTGAACTTTGTCTTGTGATTGAGCTCCAGTTTCAAAGCATTGTGATCTGAGAATGTGCAGGGAATATTCTCAGTCTTTTGGTATCAGTTGAGTCCTGATTTGTGGCCCAGTATGTGATCTATTCTTGAGAAGGTTCCATGTGCACTTGAGAAGAATGAGTATTCTGTTGCTTTAGGGTGGAATGTTCTGTATATACTATCAGGTCCATCTGGTCCAATGTGTCATTCAATGCTCTTGTTTCTTTATTTATTTTCTGCTTTGATGATCTGTCTATTTCTGAGAGAGGCGTGTTAACGCCTACTATTAATTTATTCATATCAATATGACTCTTTATCTTCATTAACAGTTTTCTTATGTAATTGGCTGCTCCCATATTGGGGGCGTAGATATTTATAATTGTTAGATCATCTTGGTGGATAATCCCTTTAAGAATGATGTAGTGTCCCCTACTGGGTATTTACCCTAAAGATACAAACGTAGTGATCCAAAGGGGCACGTGCACCCGAATGTTTATAGCAGCAATGTCCACAATAGCCAAACTGTGGAAAGAACCTAGATGTCCATCAACAGATGAATGGATCAAGAAGATGTGGTTATATACACAATGGAATACTATGCAGCCATCAAAAGAAATGAAATCTTGCCATTTGCGACAACATGGATGGAACTAGAGCGTGTCATGCTTAGCGAAATAAGTCAAGCAGAGAAAGACAACTATCATATGATCTCCCTGATATGAGGAAGTGGTGATGCAACATGGGGGCTTAAGTGGGTAGGAGAAGAATCAATGAAGCAAGATGGGAATGGGAGGGAGACAAACCATAAGTGACTCTTAATCTCACAAAACAAACTGAGGGTTGCTGGGGGGAGGGGGTTTGGGAGAAGGGGGTGGGATTATGGACATTGGGGAGGGTATGTGCTTTGGTGAGTGCTGTGAAGTGTGTAAACCTGGTGATTCACAGACCTGTACCCCTGGGGATAAAAATACATGTTTATAAAAAAATAAAAAATTAAAATAAAAAAAAATGAACCAGAATATTGGGAACGAATTAAAAATAAAAGTTGTCCTATGAAGTAGTGGTGGTTGTTCTCTTGCAGTCTTTTTTTTTTTTTTCTCCTTTCCTGGTTGGTTTTCTAGGGGAGGGGCCTGCCACGTGGGTTTTCAGTCAGTGATGTTCCCTGAGTTAAATCCCTTCCCCCCCCCTCAAGAGTGTGGGCTCTGAGGAAACCAGTTTTTTCAGGCTTTTGTTCTCTGGAGGTTTTTATGTTTGTTCACT